>NC_134172.1:28694563-29005945 GCF_964188355.1 Buteo buteo | reverse complement strand
ATTCTTTTTGGCCACTATTCATCAGCTTAAAGCTACTATACTCCTGCATTTGAACTATCAATATCACTCCAAGTATTTTTTTTATATATACATAGAGCTCAGTCTGCGTATGGCAAGAACAGAATGTCAAAAAGGAGATGGTTTTCAAGTAACTTTATGTTGATAGCTACATTCACAAGTCTTCTTTTTTTATGCTTGGTTTCCTTTCCAAACCACAGTCTAGACATTCTCAGATCTGCACTCAGTTCATAGAATGACATTTTTACATAAAAGTCCTCTTATTGATCAGTAATCTAGCAGGATATTAGGGTCAGGGATCCAAGGGTCTGCATTTTTACATGCATAGCACTTTGTTTTTTATGATAAGACTAATGGTTAAGTTTGAATTTAATTATGTAGGTTGGATAGAATAGGCAAAGCAATAAATATTTTTAAATTAATACAGCACACTTCTTGGTTTTTACTAAATGTTCAGTTGTGGTATCTATGATAAATCCTTCATATTTTGATTGATTCCACAAGTAGAGGAAGCAGGATTTGGTTCTGCAGCTGACTTTTTAGAGGATAAAACTCACATGTATGCCTGTGAGAAACGTCAGTTGTACAGGTATGGATTTTTTTAAAACAGTAGGTCTCATTCAGTTTTCATTGCCTGAACACTATCCTAACAATGTCAAATGGGCTGTAACAAATGGCAGCAATAAATCTATAGTTTGGTCAGATCTGACATTTATTATTAGTGAAGGACGACTGGAATATACAGCATATCCTAATTCTGGTTCATATGTATGTGCTTGGCAGATCTGCAAAGGTGTTAATCAGGAAGCTGTGTGATGACTCTAGTCAGGAAGGATAGTCAGTCCCAGTGCTGGACAGCAAGCATTGAAACAAGCTGGCACACTGTTTCACTATGTTTAAAAGCCATTTGCATTAATAACCTATGTGAAGGACCCAGGAAGCACAATCCTGCTAAAAAGTGACTTAAAGTAAATTAGATTAAATAGTCACTCTGCGTTCCTCCAACAGCACAAAATAAATTGCCTTGTGCATTCCATTGCCTTAGGAATATTTCCTATTTGGAAGCAATTCTTTTTTTTTTTTTTTCCTAGTGAATCAGCTATGTAATTTGGTGCATCAGTTTCTTTTCCAGTCTCCAGAGTCTACGTAACAGTGTCTGAGTTTTTGCTGCTGTAAGACGTTGGGGAGAGGGAAGGGGGGAAGTTCTGCTTACAGAGGCAAGAGGCTGCCTGTTAGCAGGTCAGTGATTGGTAGCCCCAATGACGAGGAGAGCATTTTAGCTCCCTGAGTTAGGACTAGTGGACCAAGAGGCTCCCACAGGACATGGCTGTAAAGGCGGTGCTCCAATGGAGATGTGAACAGCAGAGTGCAGCGGGTGCCTTTGCCTAGCATGGGGCAAGACCACAACGCACCCATGTGTGAGCAGAAGCTCCCCTCTTAGCAGGATCTCAGTCAAATCTTGAATTTGGACAGGGAAAACCATCCATGGACCATGACTCGTAATATACTGCCTCTTCTAGGAGCTGCATCTCATCGTCTAACTCCCTGTGAATTCCCAACTCATGGGACTCGGGAGCCTTGAGTACAGAAAAGAGAAGGTTGACTTGTCTGTGCACTGTGCAGCTGCTTCTCTGCCCGCAGAAATCCATGAGCCCCTATCCAGCAAAGCAGGAATGGTCACTGGTTGGTCCTTCTGCACTAGTGGGCCTTTGGTGAAGGCTGGAGTCTTGATAAATTTTGAAATGTTTTTGTATTTCTCTGCCCATTATGAGCAATATAACTCCTTTAGGCCCATTTGTGAGCAGCTATACAAGTGTTAGTAAAAGATGCTTTAGTGAGACAGTCTGAGAGCTCTTGACTGAAAAATAAAACTAACCTTGTACTTGCATCTCATAGGCTAGGTTTGGTACAGGTGATGACTGCTCCTGATCTCATTGACATTCTCTGGAGCTGGTTTGGTATCTGCACCAGTGTCCTGGTTTCAGCTGGGATAGAGTTAACTGTCTTCCTAGTAGCTGGTGCAGTGCTATGTTTTGAGTTCAGTAAGTGAAGAATGTTGATAACACACTGATGTTTTCAGTTGTTGCTAAGTAGTGTTTAGACTAAAGTCAAGGATTTTTCAGCTTCTCATGCCCAGCCAGCAAGAAGGCTGGAGGGGCACAAGAAGTTGGCACAGGACACAGCCAGGGCACCTGACCCAAACTGGCCATGGGACATCACATCCAGTATGTAAACTGGGGGGGGCTGGGGGCGGGGAATCGCTGCTCAGAGATAAACTGGGCATCAATCAGCGGGTGGTGAGCAATCACACTGTACATCATTTGTATATTGCAATCCTTTTATTATTACTGTTGTCATTTTATTAGTGTTATCATTATCATTATTAGTTTCTTCTTTTCTGTTCTATTAAACCGTTCTTATCTCAACCCACAGGTTTTGCTTCTTTTCCCCATTTTCTCCCCCATCCCACTGGGGGGGGAGTGAGTGAGCAGCTGCGCGGTGCTTAGTTGCTGGCTGGGGTTAAACCACAACAACCAGACACTGCTGATATGTGAATTATGTATGTAATGTGAATTATGGTGAAGCATTTAGGTACCAGGGAATATAATCACCCCAGCTGTGTTTAAAATGCATACAGCAGTTGATCTGAAGAAAATATTTGTGTTACCCTGTTAAATAAAGCAGCAAAGTTTCTGGAAGCCAGATGCTGTGAAGGATTTTCTGTACTTATTTTATTACAGCTGTGTTTTATAACATGTTGCATGCCCACACCATGAGCATGAACATGCTTTTCAAGTCTGTGTGCATGCAGCACGGCATGCGTAACAATCATTATAGGCAAATTTGAACTTTGTAGCTGGACTGATACTGTCTTCTGAAGTATCAGCAGAAAGATGTTCTGCTCTCCACATTGTGAAAAGCAGAGATGTCTTTTTATTTACTTAAGATCAGAAAAACTTAGTCAACCCTGCAGAGATTCTGGGTGTGTATTTCTAGAGAACCTTTGTGCTGGACCTCATTTTACTGCTTGTGGACTGGATGAATAAATGGCTGGGCCTCAATGAGGTTACTTTTGTCTTTCATCTGTTTCAATGAAATGACAATAATCCATTTAATTTATCAGGAATACATTCTTCATTATATACTTTATAAAGGCTTTATGTGTGTTGTGAATCATACCCAATTGCTTATTTCTCCAGCTTTAGACCAATTCTGTCTTGAAAATTATGTGCTTCATTGCATAATACAAATATCTGGCTTTCTCTATGATGTAGAATGTTATAAAATGAATAGATACAACATAGATTTTACTTTAATTTTCAGTTAAACTTAATTTCCTTATTCTGTTCAGGGAGAAAAAGGAAATCAAGGTTTTCCTGGACCAAAGGGATCAGTAGGAATTGGCCTTCCTGGACCAAAGGTAAATCCTAGTTTTGCAGTAAGGAAAAAAGGTAATTTTTTCTTCCTTTATTGGTTATTGGGTGTGACAGGTCTTTGAAGATAAATAGAAGGCAAAGACATTGCCTTGTATAGCTAGCAAGGTAAGTGCCTACTACTTACTGTCAGCTTTGAAGTCTGTGAAAATCCTAATTGTCATTAAAGACCAGGCTCTAAAGTAGGATCTAGAATGAGGTTGTACCTGTTAGCAGGAGAATAAAATTAGTCAAATTATGTATTCAGTTATCTTAGATATTTTTCAGGTATTACAAAACATCCTTTTATTTGCCAGGCTTTGACAAAAAAAAGAATTGCTTTTTGACTAATATATTTTAAGGGCTTTGTTTTATTTGACTCTTTTTTTTTTTTACAATGATTGAAGCCGAAGCTTGAATCTTTCCTTACTGAACAACTTCCTGGTTGATAAAAAAATTGTAAGAATTTCCTATACATACCGATTCCCACCTAACAAAATTTGCGCACAGAGAATTTAAATACTTTGGCTATTTATTAGTGATTTTCAGATGTGCAGCTTCTGATGGAAGCAGCCTGGCCAAAGAAAACCAGGGCTTATGGTCAATGTGGATGTGCAGACCAACTATTGCACACATAACTGAGAACAGTGTCCCCAGGTGGAATGAGCGTTGATGTAAATGCATGGTGCAGCACACTACCTTTAATTCACAGCATGGGCCTGGGCCAGCTGGGCAGCCCCTCTGCAATATTACAACATAGCTGAAATACTGAATTTATTGTGAAGGCTCTGTCTGAAAACCCGGAGAAAAAAACCCATGGCAGTCTTCATGGGAGAGCAGAGATGATCAGGCTCCCTAACTTTAAGACGTTACCCAAATAAGAGTTCAATCCCTTCTGTAGTCACCTGAGGCAGGCAGTACCCATTCAGAGCCCCAGCCATTTGTTGCCTGCACTAATGATGTTCATGGTACTATGGTCTACACTAGCTCACATTATATAGCACTTTCTCGGACTTCTGTATTATTCAAGCTACTACAGCTTGGAGCTTTTATGCAACAGTGAATATCAAGCTCTTTCACACAGATTCAAATTTCTGCATCCTAACTCTGTTTTCTCTGAGATGCCAAATGCTACATACTGTAATAATAATTGCAATATTTTCACTCTTCTTCATATTCATCTTGTATCTTGACTAATCTTCGAGACCCCATGTAAATCTCTCCAAATACTCACAATTTTACTGTTTGCTGTTAATATAGCAGACTTCTCACACATGAAAATGAATGGTTTAGTTCAGTAGGAATTTCATATATGTGCCAAATACCAAAGAGATCAGGTTTTCATATATTTATGTGTAAGAAAGTAGCAGCACCACTGCAGTCAGTAGATCATATTTGCTCTCCCTTACGCTGACATTAATTTTGATGAGGTTAGATTCAATTCATGGACAGGTAATGGAAAGTAATATCCTTTGCTGGATATTATGATTTTGTGAAATAGAATAGAAACTGTCTTCCAAGAGCTTACTTAGTGAAGACTGGTTTCTTAATGCTGTGGAGGAGCTGTGTACAATTTTGAGGTTTATACCAGTTTGAATAAGATCAGAATCAGATTGAGACAATCAAAAGGGTTCCTTAAAATTGATAGTCACCATGGCAAATGCTGTAACACAGGAGGTATCTATGTGATTCCATTGGCTGGGTAATAATGAGGAATAATATCAAAGTAGACAGTAATCTAGATAAATTTCTGACCTTTAACGTTTCAAGAGAAATGTAACATGGTCAGTAACTTCCAGAGAGAAGTAAAAAACTGTCCTGCACTATCTCCTTCTTGAAGAAATGTCTAATTTAGAACCCGAATCTTTTGATAGTATGTTTCATACTTGCATTACGTGAAAACTGTCTCTTGAAATACCATAATGTTGAATGCTTTCTCTTTTTGGAAATCAAAAGATTTAGTCACTTGAGGAAAAAAGTGCAGAATTGCTTCTGAATGTGAAACTACGTATTTTCCAATGGATGTAACAGTCCAGGCATGCCTTTTCCTCTGTTCTTTGCAAGCTCCCAGTTTTTCGTGTTGGTTCTCTACAAAACTGGTGTGAGTTTCAGTACATTGGCTGATGTAAGGCAGTTATGTCTCTCCATAGGTCTGAATTAACATAGGTCCAGCATAAACATTGTTTTAGAGTTCAAGAAAATCAAAGAAGAGTAAAAATTTTAAATTCTTGACATTTGCATAAAGATGTCTTTACCCCTTACTCCTGAATTAAGGTAATTTTCCACAGAAATTTCTTAAAGGTGTTTCTACTGCCCATCTTGGTTTCTCTGAGAGCCTGCTTTCAGATGTTCTCTTCACAATACATACAACATAAACCAGCCACACACAAAAAAAAATCTGAAAATTTATCTTAAAAGCTCATCGAACCATAACTCCAGCTCTGACTGTCAACAAAACTGGAGTTACTGACTGTGTTTAATATGGATGTTCTAAATTAGGGAGACTATGGAGATAAAGGTGATCCAGGGACCAAAGGTGCCAAAGGAGAGGCTGGAGACCCAGGACCTCCAGGACCAAAGGTGAAACACATTTTCATGTTACTTAATTTTACACAATAGAAATTAGACAAATTTGGCTTTTGTTAATCATTGCATTCTACACATTTTCAGGGAATTTGGGGAAGAAAAGGTGAACCTGGTCTTTCGGTAAGTATGTACATGAGTTAATTTAAAAAATAGGAGTTTATTTCGGGGAAATATTTAAAGGTGATGTGATGTTACACAAGGTTGTTTATGGGGCATTGCATTGCCTGCATTTTTGTAAATAAATAAATAGACAGATAGATTTCAGCATTCTTAAAACTAGAACACACAGCAAATTAATTAATACTCTTTTTCAGAGAGAAGAAGTTATCAGACTTATCAGTGAAATATGTGGTAAGCATTCCAATATGGAAAAAAATTAGTTCTAATAAAACACACTGAATTTATATTGATGGAATGGATTTGTCCTCTGCATGTTTGTGTGTAAGGATACCATTGATGTGAAAATGATGCTCACTATGTTGCCAGAGCTATACTGGAAGTAATTTGGTCCAGCTCTGTTTCTATTTTCAGTATCAGTAACTATCAGTGAATTCATTAATTGAGCTTTAACTGATTGTAAATCTGATATATGAGTTCAATTTATCTTTATGAAGGTGGTTTCTCATAAAATGCGTGAAATGGTTATTCTTCTAGGTTGTGGTATCAGATGTAGAATAACACCACTGGAACTAGTATTTGTCATTGACAGTTCAGAAAGCGTTGGACCAGATAACTTCAATATTACCAAAACTTTTATGAAAACAATCATTGACAAGATATCTGCCAACAACGCTACAACCCGCATTGGCATTATCAACTTCAGCCATAAAGTGGAGTTGGTGTCTTCTCTGAAGCAATACTCAACCAAAGAATACCTGAAATCAGCTGTTGATAAAATGCCCTACTTAGGAGAAGGCACGTACACAGCTTCTGCTATCCGAGAAGCCATTCAGTTATTTCAGGCAGCACGCCCAGCAGTAAGAAAAGTGGCTGTTGTAATAACAGATGGACAAGCGGACACTCGTGATAAAGTACGGCTAGATACCATAGCAAGAGAGGCCCATGCTATGAATATTGAGGTATTCGTCATTGGGATTGTTCAAAGGACTGATCCTCATTATGATGATTTTCTGAAAGAAATGCAGCTCATCGCAACAGACCCTGATGAAGAACATATTTACCAGATAGATGACTTCATGACACTTTCAGGTAAAAGAAACTATTTTAGTAAGAAGAAGCTTGGAATAAGCATATAGGAGGGTTTGGCTCTTCCCATAGCAAGGCATGGCAGCCTGCTGATTGGCAGCTTATGTTTCTTTTTCGGATGCAGCTCTTTCTTCTGTTTCTCTTCTTTGGCCAAATGAAACCTTTGCCAAATTTTTACCTCTTGCAGAAACAATAAAACACAATGAGTGTCAGTTTTCTGAGCCAAGGCCTTCTTTGGGGCACTCCTCTTTTGTGAGAGCTTGCATCAGCCTTCCCTCACAGTCCTTTTGTGCTTGGCCATGGTTTCATCCCAGACGGGTGTAGATTTCCTTCCACCTTGACACAACATCTCTGTCTCGTTCTCTCTCTTTATTTCATATGGCTCTTGTCAGTCTTGGAGTCCCTCCACCACCTCTTACAAGCACTCCTGGGTTTTTTCCTGAAAGCCATAGGGAAACCTACGCTTTCATCCTGATTCTAGTTGAAAAGTGGTGGAGCAACACACAAGGAAATGGGATCTGATAGTACATTGTATATTTCTAACTGTGGCTTGAGAAAATCTTGTGGCCACAGCTGGAATCAGGAGAAAATCCAGAGGAAACCTATAATGACCCATGAAAAAAAACAAACCAGTACATTGATCTAGACTAACCACAGACTAGTCCTATAAAGTATATTTTTCCTGAGCATAAACTTATTTTGCTATGCTGAGCCTGTGGATGGAGTTAAGTCTGGATTTAAGGTGTTAACAGTAAGAAGAGAGTCCAAGCTAAGGTTCTGGTCCCAGCTGGGATTAAATTTAAGGCTCTGACTCAGGCTCCAGTATTCAACATAAAAGTATTCCCAGTCACTGATATTTTTTTTTGTGCAAATAAGTAGAATGTGTCACCCAGTTTTTCTTTTTCCTTCTTACATGTAAATGCTTACTTCACTTCACTCTGGTTTCTTTTTTCCTTCACTGTTGAGCTATGACTTCTGCTTAAAAAAATTACTTGGTATTTTTATCTGTTTCTTCTTAAAACAACAAAAGGGCCTTAAAATCAAATAATTCAGAGACTGTGTTACTTTATTAGTTCTCATTTGCATTTTGACATAACTTTAGAAGATGGTCTTTCACAAGTCTCTATCATTAAAGATTTAGTGTTAATACTGCACTAAAAGCTTGTGGTGAATCATTATGACTTTTCTTGATTACCTTTAATAAATTTCATCATTCTCTTAATCTTTTCAGCTCTTGAAAATAAACTGATCACAAAAATCTGTGAGAATGTGTCTGAAGTCTACACCAGAAAAGATATTGTTTTATCTCTATCTCCAAGTCCGGAATCTGAAATTGCTAGTGAAGACACCAACAGCCAGTTACCCAAAATGACAACTTCAGAGATTTATACGCTCCCTACAGAAGGAATCAGTTATCCAGTAAGTAAAGAAGTAACAGTTATCAAATGTTTTTTAAAGATGTGTGTCTTTATTTGAATTCAAACACTTTTTATGTCACCATTCACCACTCTTTTAATATGCAAATAATGTGTCATTTGGCTAGACCAAAAGATTTGAACAAAACTTTTAGAGTGAACTTATTTGTTGAGAACAGAGGCTTACAGAAGAAAGATGGTAATACCATTTCTTAATTGCAATAAATGCCAACAGTCCTCATATTTTTTGTAGTTCTTATTCATCTTAGAAGGGAGTTAGAAATCTTACAGATACATCCCTACTGAGGCAGACACATAGTGTATAAGACATTTATTTATGTGCAAGCTGAGTGTCAGTACAATGCTTCTTGTCATGGAAGACAAGAACACCTGCTTTCCAGGTGTTATTAAGCCTTCAGTATGGTTTTGCTTTCCACATTGGGCTGTAGTTCTAGGACTCCTCATTCATGTTACTCTTCGTTCTCCAGCTTTAAATTCATCCTACCCTGCATTGGGGTTCTGCCCTCCAACATGGCGCTGCTGCACAGATAGGCAGGTGGACTTTTAATGCAATAGATAAATATTTTCTGCAGGTGTGTATCACCTTAGTTCCCTTATTAGGTCTTTGATATTTTTCAGCCACTGTCTTATTATCAGAGTAGGATATTTGTCACCTTTACAGTATATCAGCACTAACTATCTAGGGTGTTTTTATTGCTTTGCCTAAAAATAGCCAATGATAAAAATTGGGCATTGCTTGCCCCTATAACCTGTTGAATAAGCTACTGAAATATTTGATGTATAAACCTCTGTAGCTGCATGGAATGGATATAGTGGACCATGATACTGGTATTTAAATATTAAGTGAATTGAATACAGATTGGAGCTAATTAAATATTACTGGTTTACTGTGGAGGAGTCAATGGATTAGCCAATATTAATCCTTTGGATTATTGTTTATGTAATATCATTCATATTTAAATAGTTCACTTTCAAAATTCAGTTTAATTTCTTTGAGTAAGAACCGCCTGAGTAGGTGTGATTGATTTAGGTTTGGGGCTTGTAATACCTCCAGGCAGATCTGTGTGACACTGGGCGTCAATTTTGACATTCTGTATCATTAAGAAAAATAAATGTAAACCTGGATTTACAGCTGCTGACTTTATAAAGCATGTGATAAGGATCACAGATAGAATTAGTTTTAAGTGATTAGATGCTCACACACTTGGTTCTGGCTGGCGATGGTTATAGTTAAATGTTCAAAACTGTTGAATTACTATCAGAAATAAACACAGCCTTTTTGTAGACCTGGAGAAGAAATGCAATATGCAAAGGATTCGATGAATTGTCTGCACATTTACATTTCACCTAGACTTCATTTTTCAGAGTCCAAATAACTCTGAAGAGTTTTCTTAAACTGACTGAGTGTCTCAGTAGTGGCCTGTAAATGGGAAGATATTAAATAGTATCAGATTCCCTCCTGTTCTCAGTAGGTAATCAACATGTGGGATTAATTCAGTCATTTGTACCATACTGTATTAAGATCCTTGCAAATCTTCTTGAATATACTAAAACACTAGAGGGGCAAATTTTTATATAATAGTCTTAATTTGAAGAGCACGGTTGGCCTCTTAACAGTTCCATCAAGGTAAACTCTAAAATTCTAATGATTAGCAACTGGCTGTTAGCTAGAAACAGGAAAATGGGTGATTTGTCACTTGGCTTGATACAGGCAAGGACAGTTCTATGAGATAATCTTACTAATAGGATGTGGTTCCTATAACACAAGTTTTGGAAAATTTTGCTGTACTCGAGGGATTCCACATCTGAAATGATCTTTAGAGGAGCAATAATGTACATGTGTTTTTCTATCAATAACAAGTATCCTGTTGCTCTTGCCTGCCATTTTGCATTCCTTGATAGACTGAAGATGTCAGATCACTCCCAGTGAGTGTACTAGATGTTAAAAAGCACTGATTTACCTGATTTCCTCCCATTTTTTGTTTTATTGATATTACAGACTAAGCAGTGACTAAAATTTTGCTTCAAATGGATGAATTCAGCTTAGTGACTAAATAGAAGGCATTACTTTGCCTTTTCATTCGGCTGTCAGTGTTAGAAAATCATGGTCACGTACTTAGTAATCACTAGAAGGAGGTCTGAACCCACCTGCTGTAATGGTAGTTTTTTTCACATGTTATTTAGCAAAAGTTTCCTATGTAATTATCTCAATTTTTTCTTGTAGCATCTGAGCCCAGACAGAATTTTAAGTTATAAGATTTTGACTCCTTTTGCAGCCTAGTCCTCCACAGACCAGATATACTGAGCCACTGCCATCTGCTCAGGATCACACTGTGACCACCCCTGCTCACAGAGAATCGAGATTTCCCCCACTTTATGACATATCTGAAATGAGACCTCAGAGTCCAGTTGTCAATTCTTTGTTCAATGTAACTGCTACAGAAGATCACCACCTAACTGTGTTGCAAACACAGGTAGCAACAACCCAAAAAGGTAAGTAATAAATACCGTTGTCAGGTACTGGGTAGCAAGTCTGCACCAAAAAAAACAAGAAGCAAACCCCACTCCCTCCCTAATATAGTTACTAGATTTTTATCACCTTTTGTTTTTCTGGGTGCTCTGTCTACAGACATCACACACAGTGAGAGCCAGATTTTCAAACCCAGAAGACAAACAACTCTTGCATACCAATTGTGTGCTTAGGTATTTAAATAGCAGCTTGGTTCTTACATCTGGATTTAGGCAGTCTCATTTCAAACTGATCCTGTATTTGTTTAGGCCTGTTCGGGTAACTCATTAATAGAAATGGAGTTTGGCTACAAATTTGAGAGAGGCATATATATTCCCAGGCACTACAAGAAAGAAAACAAAGGGTTGCTCTTTTTACTGAAGGAGGCACTTCTAGGGTAACGTAACTTATCCCCAGAATCCAGGCTAACTTTTACTGATATACTTTCAGATCCAAGGTGCTTGGAACCTATGAAACCAGGGGATTGTCGGGACTATGTGGTGAAATGGTATTATGACAAGAATGGCAATTCTTGTGGCCAGTTCTGGTATGGAGGTTGCAATGGTACCAACAATAGATTTGAAACAGAAAAAGAATGTCGAGAAACCTGCAGTGATTGATGAATAAGTAAGTTGTCTCCATCAGATCCTCCTTCAATCACCTCTTTTCCAAGCTAAAAAGATTTAGTCTATTTAAATGTGTCCCATACTATCCATACATATTGTATCATCTTTTATACCTTTGATCAACCTTGATATGTTTGTCTGAACTTTTTTGAGATGGTGGGACCAGAAGTGCATTTCGTAGTCATGGATTTATACAGTGACACAGTGAGGTTTTCTGCTTTGCTCTCTAGTCCTTATCTTACAGCCTCTAACATTGTATTTGATTTTTTGACCATTACTGAGATTGGAGGTGATATTCTCATAGGTCATAATTCCAAGACTTCATCTACAGGATGAGCTGAGAACCCATCATATTATATGTGAATTAATGATCATTTTTCCCCTTGTGTATTATTTCACATTTATCAAAACTCAGTTTTCCTCTTCCACTCACAGCTCACACAGTCAATGTCACAATGTCCTTCTGCAATTTCTTGCAGTCACCTTCTTTATTACTGCAAAGTAACACAGTATTGTCACCAATTTTGTCAGCTCACTTTTTACTCCCTTCTCTAGATCACATACAACTATGTTAAGTAGGACAGATCTCCAGTGACTTCTCTCCAGCATACATCCTCCAGTGACTTCTCTCCACTGACCATTTATCCCCTTTCCTTTGTTCTATTCTTTTCACCACTTACAAATTAGAAGACTGTCCCTCTCAAACCAGTATAACTTTCCTTTGGGGAGGGACCTTATGTTTTGGAAATCCAAGCATACTATACTACCTGCCTTAGGTCCACATGCTTAGTGACTGAGGCATGGAATTCAGAGGTTGCTTATCAGGAGTGCGTAACTTCTTTTACAAAAGCCATATAGCTCATCCCCAATGAATTGTACTCTATTTCATCTTTCAGTACAGGAAAATTCTATTGAACTTCAGCAGGTGTTCTTCTAAACATTTCAGGAAAATTAAACAATTCCTTATTTCTTCTAGAAATGACTGCTGTTTGGAGTTTTTAAAGCTGGAAGTTCATGTGTATTGAGGAAGAACTGACTGAGAAGAATCCAAAGCGATGTGTTAACCTGAATATATTACTACCACTCTCTACCGCTTTCCCCAATATTGTATTCACAGTAACTAGATTCCTGTATGACGTATGTTATCTGCAACACCATAGCAATAACTTATGATCACACATACACACACATGGGAACACACCTTTTCCCTCCACATTTATATTAACTTGTTACTACTACATGTGGCAATGATGAGATTCTATTTTTGGGATTAAAAAGTCAAAAGTGTTTACACTTAGCATTTAATGACAGAGGTCTCAGTTTCATGGAAGAATAAAATATGCTCTAGTTTAAAACAGAGTAAGGGGTTCCTGAAATTAGCACTCTTAATACAGCATTTAGAGACATAAATTAAGATTTCCATTAATTAGAGTACCTCTTTGGAATGTAAATACCACAGCTATAGGTAATTAGAGGGGCTTTTCCCCCCATTAAAGCACATTTGGATTAACATCAATATAATCTTTTCAATTATAAAGGTAGGACTTTCATTTAGAATTACATTAAAAACAGGATTCTTTGTGTCCTTTAGGCTAGTCAATACATTTCAATTTCTCAGGGCCTCTGTGTTAGGAAAAAAAAAAAAAGGTTATTTCGCTCTAATATATGCTATTAAATTAAAAAAGAGAAAAGCACTGAAAGATGTATATAAATGTTTACTTATATGATTTCTACTTTTAGCCATAATCCTACATGAACATATCATTAAAACTGAAAATTATGAGCATGTGATTAAAATGGAAAGCAATACCTGAAAGAGTCATGGATTGTTATTTTTTGCAAACAAAAGACTAGTATCTACGCAGGCAGTATGGACAATTCTTGATATGTTTAAACAATTACTTGCACAATTTTCCCCCCCCATGTAACCAAATGATAGCATGTACCATGCAAAATGAACTTGTTTGCAGCAGATAGGATGCAAACTTAATTCTATGGATAGATGTGCTTGAAGTACAGTTTAAAAGTTCCTTTTTTTTTCCCCAAAAAAAGTCTGGCCTCATTAGTGAGTTTCAAAGTAGAAAAGAAAGAACTGACAGCAGCCCCCAAAAAAACCTCCTGCTCTTATTATACTCAGAACTAATCTGATGATCACTCAAAAAAAAACCTGAGGGCACAATTAATTTGTGTGACATACAACAGCAAAACTCAAGGACATTACCTTGTACTATGTGTCCTGTGATACCCTGAAAATGAAGGGACTCAATGTTGTAAAACAAAAGTCAAGCTGATGAAATCAAGAACTAGTTTCCTTTCACAGAAAAAAAAAACAGAAAGTAAAATTTGACACAACTTTTAATAAGTCTGTTAGGGTTTTTTGCATCAGAAAAATAAATGCTTCAAATGATACAACAAATGATATAGATGGACTCGTGATAAATAAAATCAGCTACATATAAAGCTGGACATAAGCAGCAAATAAGATAAAAGGTTAAATAAAAGGTTTCAAGTAAACAAATTGCCTACTAGTGGTGCAAAAAGATCATGGAAAGAACCAAACTACTGTTCAGTAGTAAAGTCAACGCCATCATACCAAGAATATCAATGTGCTGGAGACTTTTAATTGTGAACGGATGTCCAGAACAAGAGAGGAATAAACACAAATTTTAGGGAAAAAGAAGAGCAAGAAGGATAGACATAATGATGCTTTCAAATTGGCTGGAAACAGTAGATTCAAAACTTAAAACATACTAAAATATATTAACATACTGTCAAACTTGAAAGATGTATTGAGAGACTTTTTTTCTAGGCTAGGTCTCGGATCCAGTATTCAGAATTGATTTCTGTTAGATGACAAAGTCAATGTAAGAAATATTTAAAGAAAGAGGCAGTGCAAATATTTTTAAGAAAAAGATTAGCACAAAATATGACTCTCAAAAGACGAAAAAAACCATCTGGAAAAAAAAAAAAAAAAAGCACCAGCATCCTCCCCCATCCCAAAAGGACCCTCACCCCACAGCAGCCTGGAGTCAGTAACACTGTGACATCATACACTGATATGGGCAAGCAAGTTACTTAATTTGGAGATTTAGATAGATAGATATAGATAACTAGAGAGATAGATAAGTAGATAGATACAGGGATAGAGATACATCCAGATGAAGACACAGAGAAAAGATCTTTTCATCCAGAAAAGATGAAAAATTTGCACAGTTAAACTCTACAGTAGATTACCTTGTGAATAGCTGTAAAAAAACCTCTAAGTGTAACAGGTTACAAGATCCACTTCATTTCACACCTACCAGGAATATTTTAGGTTTAGCTGCACCTGGAAACCCACAGCAGCAAAGCCCACTGGAATTGCAAAGAAGTCTAGGAATTTGCAGGATCTTTCAAGTCTGTTCTAATCTTCTGTGCCGAGCAGTTTCTTCAGGGATGGGATTAGCTGTTGTGTTCGGCTCCAGATCTCCAAAGAGATACATCTTGTCTAAGGAATACTGGGGATAATGAATTTGGGAATAAATGTGAAGATGTAAGTTACAGGTTTGCAATAATACCTTTTACAATGTTTAGTGGAAACCTTTCTGGTAAAGTTGACAAGCTTTAATAAATACAAATAGTGACATCATTTGCTACATAACAATGCTAAATAAAAGAAGCAGTTATTCTTTAACATGCATACAAGGAATCTTCTTAATTCAGTTAAACCAGTGTGATCCAGAAGTTCACTGCTTTCTTTTCCACTTTCATGTAGAGTTGACTAAATCTTTTGTAGCAAAGAAGCAGAAGTGAAGGCTATAAATGTTTTCGAAAAGTTGTATGCTGTTCAAATCAGATTATCCTGAAATAAGCATCCTTTTCTATTCAGGTCTTTCTGTGAATCTCTGGATGTATGCTCTGATATTTAGTAAACCATGAAAAAGCACGTAAATCCCTGCTGAAAGGACAACTCTTCTCTAAATCTGTATCAGCACTGACTGGCAGCATTGGCTCCTGTGTCTCCTCACCCAGCTCTGCATCCTCAAGGGTGTCATGGGTCAGTAAACCAGGAGAGGGCACCTCTTGCCAAATATCCACTACTTTATTCTCGAGTTGTATAAAATCATAAAAGATCGTTACTAACTGAAAGCATTACAATTTCCACTGGCAAACAAACCAACCAACCCTTTGTTTACATCACAGGTGAATTTTAAAAGCAAGAGTAGTTTAATCATGAAATCCTTACATCTTCTGCTAGACCAGGCCAAATACTATACACCATAAAAGCTAAAAATGGTTGAGAAAAACACAGGCTTTTCTTTTTGATCATTATAAGGTGAATCCTTTTTCTGACATCCTTGCTTCTAACAATTCAGAAAAAGACTCAGAAAATTAACAAGAAAATAATACCCCATCTGCTCATCATAGAACAGCAGCATCTTTCACTTTGAGAAACTCTACCAGTCACTTGCTAACAACTATCAAACTGAATTTATCTTTTGCTTTAACCCAGTTCAGTCACTGCTTGTCCCTAGGGCCCGTTCAGGCTGTTTTAATAACACTGTCTGTTCATTGACTGTCCTGCTGTCTGCACTCTTCCATTTCTTCTACATCTTCAAATTTCCTCTCTGTTACCCTAAATTGACTGAAAATATGCAACATTTCCTGCACTGCAGTTTCAAACATCCTTGGAAAACTGATTACCATGTTTCCTCATTTGGAATTTGCTGTCAAAGATACTCCTTGGGGGAAAAAACAAATTTTAAAAAAGACTTTACTGATAGCATGGCTGAGACAAGCATCCACTTTTTTTACAGAAAAATTTTATGGACAGTAGAGATTTATTGCAGCATTCCTGCACTTTTCTTGCTTAGCTGCTTTCTTAGCTCTTTTGGTGTCATCGGCACACACAGCACACCTTTCTCGAAGGTTGTAAAGGCATCTAGTTCATAGCACATAGTTTAAAGCAAGTTCTCACAGGTAACTTCATGAATTTTTAAAAAAGATCTTTTATTAAAACAAAAACAAGTAAGTCCTCTTTCTCCACCCCTCAGTGAAAGGGCCAAAGTCTCCTTGGGCCGGTGTGTGGGCTGGGACACCCCAGCTCTACCTGCGAGTAGACCAACTGTTCTAAGGTCTCCTGACACATGAGGTACTGTATGTTCAGCAATGAGATCTTTGACATCCCCATTATCTACCGTTATTCCTCCTGCAGCTTCTTATCAATCGTCCTTTATAATCATTTCAGTCTGAGGAGACTTACTTTTTACCTTCCCAGTTGCAGAGTTCTTCCAGCTGCTGCTGAAGCTGAATCTGCAGCAGATCAAGGTTTTGAAATCATGCAGGCAAACGTAAGCAGACATCTCAGCTATTATACTTGGTAGCTAGACAAAGAAATATAAATTATATTTAGTTACTAGATTTTTACTTGAGATGGCCTTAAATATAAGTGTCTTTACTTCCAGGAGTATTATCACATCTTTTGGTAGGGACAGAATTGGGTCTAAGCTTCAGGGGTAAACAAAACCCAGATTTTGAGCCAAATTCTACTTAAGCTTGGCTTTTTTTTTTTCCCTAACTAGGAATATGTAGAAATTCAGCCAAATGGGTAAGGCTTTATAACATGATCCATAAAGACTTTCTATCATTATGTAAGACCTATTTTAGAGCCATTTCTAAGATGAAAGGAAGAGTACGTGAGCTCTCCTCCTTGTTTCAGAGTGTCTGCTTTCAGCAGCTGTAACATCCCTGCGTGCGGACAGGGAGGGAGAAAGCAGATTTTTGCATTTTATTGGCATGGCAAAAGGGACCTTGCCAACATCTGGCACGGTTGACCGTGAGACACAAAGAAAACCATTTCTTATTGTAAAACTAATGGTAGATAGGAGTTTTGACAAGAATAAATCTGGCAACCACAAGGCTCAACATGTGAGTAAATCCCCCAGAAGAGTTTTGGATTACCTTTAAAATTGTTGCAAACTCAGCTAATCCCAGGTGCTGCTGGAAGTGTTTGGGCTGGTGCTCCAATCTCAGCAGCTTAAAGCTTTCAGGACACTTAAAAAAACCTGCCAGAGCAGTAAATGAATGAGCAACAATTCAAAAAAGCCCGCAGGCCCAGGACGTGCCTGGGTACATCCCCTTCAGTAGCAGGGCTGGGGAAGAGGGGCTGCAGGGGAGAGACGGTCAGCATGTGGAAAGCACCGATTTCAGAGAAGGATTTCAGGGGGTTTGTGGTCCGGTTGCTGCATACTGGCCCAGGGGTGCCCCAGGCTCGCTGAGCACACAGGCACGGGGGTGGAGAGCAGGGTGGGAGATGGAGGCTGGGGACAGTTGGTAGCAATTTTTCCATGGAAAGCAAATAGCTAGTAATTTTTCTGAATTACCATCATGACATAATTGGCAATTTCAGCTACTTCTTACTTCATTCAGGGCAACTCCCTAGTGCATCAGGTTTTCACAAAGCATAGCTTCTGTCAGTTTTAACTACATTGTAAATTAACAGGTAAAATATATTTCTGCTGACCAGAAAGGCTGTATTTTCCAATTAATTCAAGCATAATGAGATTCATCTATAAAATCTGGGTTTGAAAATTAGTATTTTCATTGCAATGACCCTCAGAGAACTACAACTGGGACTCCATCAGGCTGCACTCCACAGAACCGTGCAGGTCATAAGTTACTTGAGGCACAGGCTGCCAAAATACACAAGTCACTGTAATAAGCAGAAAGTGTACTGACGAAGGCGGTGCTGGAGGTGGAACTGCGCTCTGCCTGAAGTGAATATCATGTTTGCAAATAGAAATCTTCAATTTTTGTTCTGAATGAACTGTACAATATAGTCAACCAAAAGTCACAGTGCTTGCTGGGTATTCTAGAGCATACAGGCAAACTGGGGTGAGTGAAAACCATTCTTTGAGCAGGATCCTTGAGAATTTAGTAGTCACGTCAGGCTTTTTTGAGATTTTTTGACACGCTTAGTGATGCGTTGGATTTGTTTACAATTCATAAGCTGGTTGAAACTTTCCTTTTCAAGAGCAGAAAATCACCCAACAAAAGTTCCCTTAAGTAAGTTCATGTCCACATCAATAATTTAGGTTAACATGCAGTAAGGATGTGGTACTGGTCCTCAAGTCAAGCATTACAGAACTTGTCAGGTCAGCGAGAAGAAATCCCAGCATCCTAAATGATGCAGCTGCAGTACTGGGCCCCAACGACCACAGCTTTATCCTACAGTGCCACCAGGAGGAAAACAACAAAATGCCTCTATAAAACAAACAGAAAGACACCAACAGGTTTTTACAAATCATGGTGAAGTAACAGCTGCCAAAACTCAGCTCAGCAGCAGTAGCTGCTTGAGGACTTTTTAAGTCAACTCTTAATTCATCTCACAAAATTACATTTTCTACAGGCCACCATAGCTACGTCATGCTCCTCAGTCTCTCTGACGAATTTGTAAATTGGCTTACGACTGGTGTTTAAACTGGACATTGTGTAAACAGGATATTCAGCAAAGCAGACACTGAGCATTGCAGGGACAAGTCTTACAAAGTATTTACACTGAAGCAGGAACACAGCTATGAAAAGGGCCCTTATGCACTATGCTATAGTATAAAAGCCAAGGAGCAACACACTCCATAATGACATCGGGAATCCCCTTACAGCACCCCACTTCATCTATAACCATTGCAATACTGCTGAATCTAGCAAATTTACATCTAGCAATAAATGTCAAGCCTAGGAGCGCTTTCTGGAAACCCAGGCACCCAGAGAAGTCAGGGCTCAGTGCAATAGCAGCGGTAGTAAATGAGAGTCCCTGGCCCCCAGCTATATCTGCAGTACAAAGCCAGGCGGAGAACGCGTCATGCTGGAAATGAAGCTATGACACAGAAGCAGCCTTTACTCTGAGCTACGTTACTCAGCCCAGTGATCTGAGGTTAAGGGCTGTAGAGCTCACGAGCTGGTGTGCCGGGAGGTGCAGGAGGTCTGAGACAGAGTAAAGATCTTGGTCTCTGCTTTCGGATTGTGCCACGATGTGGCCAGCATGACCCCTCCTGGACACAACCTGGGATACAAGCTGAACTGCCTTCCTCCAGTCAGCTCAAACTAGCAGTGCCCCAACAGACCCGTTCTCTGTAAAGCTTTCTCACATTACAGCCCTGAGAACAAGGCTTCATTCTGGGAACATAATTTCCTTTTTTTTTTAATTTGTATACTCCGCACAGGGAAATATTTTTACTTTTATGTATCTTACACTGTTTTCTGTAGCATCCCATTCTGTAACAAGAGCCTGTTCTACCTTTCAGAAGAGCAGAGTCTATTAATCAAACAGCCACAATGGAAGAGGGCAGCATTAACATCGGATCTGGAAGGTATTTGTAATATAAAACTCATTCCACCCATCGCAGCAGGATCATTCTCACTCTCAGGTGTATGTTGACCTTTCACATTCAGAACATGCTAGTAGCACACCTTGGTCTCCATCTCCATCTGTTCTCAGGCGCACTGCTTGCCAGCCGGTTATCATAGAGTGGCAAGCACTTCTTTGGACCTCCTGTGGGTCTTGGCAGTGCAGGCCCCCCTTTATTACTTCGATGTGGGAAAAACCATTTCAGATCCTGTTCTCACATTGCCTATTATCATTTTTTATGGTGTTTTTAATAGCAGCTGCGTGTTGGCTATCAGAGATTAGAAGCTTTTGTAACAGAGAAAGGAACTGTGCCAATACCCGAGTTAACCTTCTAGCTCTGCATACCAAGGAAATGTGATCTCCGCGTTCAGCAAGCAATAGGCACAATTATTGCACAGGATCAGAGAGAGAAGGGAACCTTTACACCCATAAAACCCAGTGTGCATTAACCAGGATACACTGGAAGGAGGGCAAACTCAACCTACAATTAGTCACTTACACGATGCTGAAGAACAGCCCCTTCCCCACATGATGGAAATAGTACACATTAGCATTGAGACGAAACAGAATAGTCTGACCACCCTTCTATAAAATGGGACATAAAAGAGATGTTTTGTGTAGTACTGTTCAGAACAATAACCAGAACTTCCACAATACCGCTGTTCCTCTGGAAGGAAAGGGAGAAAGTGAAAATGCAGGAAGGATGAGATAGGCACAACACAGCCCTACCAGCGGTCAGGCAGGGGCTCTCTGGGCTGCAGAAGGGAGCTGACTGCAAAGCAGCAGCAGGGACCAATACAACCCGGAGGAGCTGAAGAGAAAACATGCATGTGCCAAAACATCTCCCTGCAAGATGGCAAAACATTTTAGGATTAGAGGATAATTCAAGTAGGAAAACACCATGGAAGTCATCTAGTCCATCCAGGATTCCCACTCAAAGGGGAGTCAGCTACGAGGTTGGACACGTTAGTCAAGCCTCTACACTCCTGCATGCAGGCAAATATCCTAGGAAAGTGAGCCTCATCCTCAAACCTGACCATCTTGAATAGCCCAAAGCTCCTGAGGGCAGTCAGATGGAAAAGTTCAGGCAGGTATTAAACAGAAAATGTGCTGCCTGGCAGCAAGAAGTACAAAGTGTTGCAGCTGTACAAGGAAAACCCATCATAAAGATGTTCCCTTGATGAGACGCTCCAGCTGAAACAAATGTTGGACTTCAACGATCCAGGCAGTAGCATAATACAAAATCGTAAAATCAAAAGGGTTTGTCCTCACTTCAGTCATGTCATAATCTCTCTACTACTACTACTGATTGATACCTTGGCATGGGACATCCACATTCCTCATACTAGCATTTTCTTTCCTTATACTCATCTTAGAGGCGCTACTTCTACAGTACACAATTAAATGTTTAGAAGTCAAAATACTAGGTGGTCCAGCTGAATGTATGTAATTAACCTTTGTTTAATTGCAAAAGCCATAGGACCAGCTAACATTTTTGGTTCATTTATATGCTGCAATAGCTTTCTCACTCTCTCCTTGGCCCAGACATCTAGCCCACAAATATATTTGGCTAATAGGACAGAGCAAATACGTCCTTTTTCCAACCATGCTTTCATTTTTTTCATGCTGTTAAACATTTGTTAGTTTCCTCATTTTACAGTGATATCAGGAGTAAAATTCCTAGATGCTACATGTAAGCATAAATTATGCTCCCTCCACTTCTTTAAAGCTCACGAGGACTGAGCATTCAGGGTGGCAGCTTGTTGCCAAACCTGCCGTTTTCGGTGGTACATGTTCGAACTACTGGTGCTGGTGAAGCACTCTTCTGTGCTGGGGAAAATTTCAGACCCTCAGGTGTGATTTGCATACAACTTATGATTAATCCCTGCAGAGTGCTCACCTGGGCTACAAATCTAGGAAGGATATGGGCTCCAGTTTACAGCCACATCCTCCGCTTAAGATGGAACAGCCAGAGAACAGACATTTAACAACATTGTCATACTCCCGAATTTAGTAGAACTCAGGATTTGGCCCTAAGTTAATGTTTGCCTTAAATGTCATGCTCTCCATCTCTAGGGGCAGACAGCACTTAACAGCACAACATTCGGGTGATTCCTAGCTAAGAATTCATGTGGGACAGTGAAAGGGAAGAAAAATGAAAATCAGTCCAAGGTTTTAAAGATGCAGAGTACTAATACACGTTAATTTCTAAGTCTTTTTCATTGGTTCTTAGACAGAGGAGGAAGAGTCAAGACCTTGACTACCTGAGACCATGCAGGATCCAGAGCTGCTGGGGAATGCTGAAAACTCAGGGTGGAACTGGGAAGCAGCAGGACGCTGATCCTGTTCTTCAGGTGACTGAAGTTACTGACTTCAGTAGTGGGTTAGGATTTTATCCTAGGAGGGGAAGGAAATCAGAAGAGGGCGAGGAGCTGCTGGAACCCAGGTTAGAAATTCAAAGCAGCAAACCAGCCTTTTTGACTTCAAGGTGCCACAAAGTGATGGGCTCACACGCACCACAGGTTAGTTTTGTACAACTGAAGAACGGTACTTGCAAACTTACGTACCTGCTGGAGTAAAGTTTTAGAGTTTAAATGAAAGGAAATAAGCAAGCTGCTCACATCAACTTTTTATTTAACAAACATTCCTGCAAAACTCCCATCTCTATTCAGATCTAAATTTGAAACTATTGCCACTCAGCTTTGCAAAAGACTGTTCATCTCTTTGTGCAAAAGTAAAAAATTAAGATAGTGACTGTAGCAACACTTAGTGGACAGTTGGAAAATCCACATTCCTTTTAGAAGAACATTGCTACAAAGAATTCCCTCTTCTTTAAGGAAAACATTTTTCATACTTCTTTAGCACAACTGGCTGCTAGAGTTTGGAGCCAGTCCACCTGTCCATCCTACCAAACTGAGAAGTATTTTAAGAATCAAGTGATAAAACATGGTTCCAACTCCTGCTTTGGTAGTGACTCATTTAGGCTGATTTTAAAACATGTTGTAAGTTAGTAACTTTACTGAAGGCAGCGTGCTATTTCACATGCAGACCTGAAGCAAGCCGCAGCCACTTGGGAATGTAAAAATGACAGCGATCCATCTGGTATCATGTACTCCTCAAAAAGCACTTTGCAGAGCAGAAGGTGAAACTATTGACAGGAAAAGGAAGGGAAATAAGACGGGGGGGGGCGGAATCTGTTTAAAAGACAAATCACACCTCCAAAGAAGGTCACACCTTGAATATGCAAAACAATTGATACTTTCTCATCCCCAGAGCTGTCTAACACACAAGAGAAGCCCCAAGCAGAACTGGGACACTGTGGTATGGAGTTTTGGTCAGTACCGGTGCAGACGCCAGCACCCCGCTTCACCCTCCCTAAATAAAACAAAGCTTACAGCAAAGCATTTTGGGGGGATGAAGGAAAGAAGGGACTGTACTTTATGGCTCATACTTTCACCACAGAAGAGGAGTGTTACACACAATGGAACAGGAGGCTGAGGGAGCCTGGAGAGAAGAGTTGAAAGGCAAGTGTGTGGGTCACAGCTCAAAACCACATCAGATCCAAATTCCAGTGTTAACAAAAGCGTACTTAGAAGCAGTCTCCCTGCCACATTTTTTTTTGACTAACCAGTGTTGAGAACATCTCTACAATTTATTTTTATTGGCCTTTCAAGCAGTCTTGCAGGAATATACATTAGAAAGCTGAAAAAATGGAGAGCTCAGGCTACATTTCTGAATTAAATAACCACTTTTCATTTATAAACGCCAAATACCACCCTAACACCTAGAAGTAAGATCCCATGATCCAGCTGTTTTCCCAAGTCTATGTTAAATTACTCAATATGTGGAACAATGAAAATGTTCACTGCAGGGCTCTGATTTTCTCACTCTGACAACTATGCGAGGAATAAGGCCTTGACTACCAAACTTCTGGAACCCATAGAAGGGCTTCATTAAGGTGAAACATTGTCAAAAAGGAGGAAAGAGTGCTAAACATTTTGCAGCGAGCTGGAACGAGCAATACACAGGCTTATCTTCCTCGCAGCTTAGACCAAACTTAGCAATCCCCAGGCATAAGATATTTACTTAAATTTCTTTTTAGTTCACACTAGTGCACAGAGAAGAACTCTATGAAAATTCCCTTGAGCCAATGAAGCTTTCCGTAAGTGAACAGGTTACAAGAGCTCACCTTCATTTAAAGATATTTCACTTGTGTTTGCAACTTCTGGTAATCAAATATGCTGAGTCTGTTACATATTTTAAAAAAAGCAAGCAAAGCTAACCCACACTTAGGAAACAGTTTTTCTCCAGAGTAGTAGCTGTAGTTTTTGTTCTGCTCCAGTACTCGCACCGCCCTGCAATTTGCTGGATCTAGTTTGATCCTGACAGTTGAAAGTTTTAGTAGCATCACATAAAAGCATAACCTATACCTGAAACATCAGAGAGGAGCTTTTAATGTCTGTTCAATTGGCCGTTGTTTCTTAGCTAAAATATTCTAGCTTTTGAGCACAGTTAAATTGGTTGTCACACACTTCCTGCACTTTGAAATGAAATAATTAATACAAGTTAACAGTCCTAGCACGGTCTATCACAGTACTTAAGGTAATGAAACACAGCTGTACCGTGCTTGCGCCTACCATGTCCAACAACCAACATTTCGTACGTAAAGACACCTCAAGTGGAATGTTCTTTACAGCTGAATATTATTCTGCATTAATAGCAGAAAGCTAAGGTAGAAGGCACAACATTTAAATCTTAACAGGTTTTTTTGCAAAAGTAAGAGGTTCACTGAAAAAATAAATCCTTTTAAAAAAAGGCGGTTAATTTTGAAAAGTTTAGCTCTATCTTTGAGGTATCAACTATCATCAGTTCACTCAGGACTTTGTAACAATGTGGAGACACTGAAAAATCAGGACAATGAAGAAACAACAGCCTGCTTGTGTGGATCTAGTACTAGCAGTTATGATTAATTTTATATGGTAAAAAAATACCATCTTTGTTTTCAAGGTAGCTTGCTATTTGTTAATAGCATCAATATAACAACAGAAAACATACCAAGTGTGAGAAGTTTTTTCCACTTTCCTGTACCCACCCAAGAAAAAAAATAAGAACATTTTTATTAGGCTAAATTCTGCTGCTATGCTACACTACTAGCATACAGGAGGGGTAAATGAAGACAGACATGAACTGTGTATGAGATAACTTATTTTATTTATTCAATTCTCAACTTAATTTTGATGCTAAAAATTGGTCAAAGGCACTTCAAAGAAGGTATTTAAGAAACAAATCCTTATGGTGATCATTCCAGACAAGTCACCAACTTATATCTGCCATTAGGGACACAACTACCTACAACTGCAAAGTGAAACATTCACAGGTTTTAAGTGGAGCATACTGTCCAGCAGCAATATTCAATTCTTTTAGAGCATTAATAACATTTGTGAAGTATTTTAAATACAACATGGTAAAACAAAGCAAATTACACTTTTGGAGTTCCACAGAAGCTTTTTTTGACAGAAAAGGGACAAAATTGCCTTTCCAAGTGGTCCTGCATTGAGGGATCTATTTTCATCTGTGCGTGCACTATCAACATCAGTAGCAGGCACATGAGAGAAATAACCCGCGCTTTTCTGTCGTACAAAGATAAAACACCCCACTCAGATAGCAAACTGTTTATAAGAGGTCTATCAGCTACTCACTAAAATTTATACTTCTGGAAGCCTAACAGAACAAATGGCAACATGTGAAGAGAAAGTGATTTTCAATATATACCCCCACCAAAGGAAAACAAAGAAAGTGTCCTTAAAGGCAAAAGGTACTGGGAAAAAAGCTTCTGCAAAATGAGAGATGGTGCTAACATCACCAGCATTTAACCTCTTACATAAGACCAATATAGACTGCAAAAATGAACTGGGAGTGAAAGAAGATTAAAATCGGTCTTTTTCTGCAAACAAAGATTAATACTACCCTCTCATTAAGAACAGTGATCAGAAGATAACTTCTTGGCATTCTCATTCTTTCTGAACTAAAAAAACCACTTAACACAAGCTTAAAATGTTACACTAAGTGACACTCCCACATCCAAGTGCAAACAACTGCCGCCTAGTAATTTCAAGAAAACTAGTTCAAAATTTTTATATGGGTCATTTAAATCACTACAGTGCCAATGGAAGCTTTTAGGTTTTGTAAAGCTAAGAAACCTCTTTTAGAAACAAAACCACAGAGCAATAATCAGTATAGCCTAAGAGAGCCTATGTTGCTGTGCTTCAGAAAGGTCTATGCACCTGAAATACAGTAGCATCCTTGGGCTACAGAAATACTCCAACTCAATAAACACTTTCTCAAAGCACAAAGACCTGAGGGGGAAATAACAAACTACTAATAGTACTGTAATATTGTACATGAAAATTATACTAACTGTTCACATTCCAACCTTGTCTACTGAAGCTTTTGAAGGTAGCGAGACACAAACCAATTATTTCAGATGTATCAGCTCATTGTTATGGCAATACAATTCAACAGAGAACAGTCCTCTGTTATAATCACAGAATGTAAAAATGATACTTTACTAGCTTGTCTGGAAGGAAAAAAAATTCTTTGCAGTGCTTTTATGCAAAAGAAATAGATTCAGAGGCCTAAGCACAAGGACACTTTAAAACAAAGCAAGAATGGACACTTGAAGAAAAGGCTACTCTTATTTCTCCAGACAGGCCACCTATTTATTATAAGGTAGTATGTTCTTAGCCTTATTCCCTCAAGAAATGGAACTTGTTCCTTTGTTTCTCCATTCCCTCTAAGGTCCTGCATGCTTTGCGGAAAGGGACACTCCTGCCCTGTTCTACTAAACCCACAAGCTCCAGTTGGGCAGCAGACAAGAATTAGAACTGCTGCTGAGAAAAGGCTTCACCATTGAGCAGTGGCTGGTTTGACTTGCCACCTCAGCAACCAACCTGTGTGGAGCTCAAACATAACACCAGCTGCTTCCTCTTGTCCACCTGAGACTTATGCACAATGAAACTGAAAACCCAAAGACAGGACAGTCAGAAAAGTTAAAGAACATGAAGAGGAAATTATGTTACTTCACAGGGCAGCACAGGGCAAACATAGGACTCAAATCTGCGAAAATAGGCAAGATTAGTTCTGCAATCGTTAAATCCCCATGGAGCAACTGAGGAAAAAAGTAGTAATAAAAGAACAGTACAGTAGTTCAGTATTACTGTTCAGTAATACTGAACAGTACAGTAATTCAGTAGAACTTCTACATGGGCTGAATTTACGAAGAGATTCAGTTGGAATCTTGATTTTATTTTATAACTTCCTTAAGTATTCCAGAAAATTTTAATTGCATGTTTGAACAATGCCACGGGAGTCATCAATCCCATATGGATTTCACGATATTATTGGTTTGTGCTGCATGTGGGATAAACTTTTAGCTCACAGAACGAAGCACCTCTCAGCATGGTACCATCCAGTCTCCTCAGGACAAGCATCCCTTTGACTAGAGCAAACTGGAGACTTTTTCCTTTTTTAAACAAATGGAGTTAGAATTTTCTACTTAAGTCAATTAACATAAAATAAAGCTTGTGTCCCTTTCAGTACTTCAGAGGCAGTCTTGCTCATAAAAGACCAACAGAGTTCACCCTGTAGGAACTATTCATTCAACCAATACTTGATATATGAACCTAGCCTATATCCAGGGAGAGAAGATGCATGTAATATTTCAACTCCATGAGATATTTCAGTAAATGCCATCATGCTGCAGAGCAATGGTCAGAAAGGAAGTCATATCTCTTTACTGTTGGACAACAGATAGAAACCAAATCTGTGCAAGAACTATCTTTGGAAAAAAAAAAATTAAAAAATCCAGTACTTTATGGTAACATCCTCTTCCAGGAACATCCTGAAGGACAGCAGTAGTAAATAAGGCTGTCTGCTACCAGTATGTACCCTTTCCAGAACAGTGACTGGAGGCAGTTAGGTTATGTCCAAATTCATCAATATGATGAAGGTGAAAAGTGATAAAAAGATGAAGAAACTTTTGTTCAAGTGTAGAATAAAGACACACTACATATCAAGCTTAACCCCATCCCCCATACTGCTATTCACTCAATTTGAAAAAGAGAAAACCAGAAAGTTTTACATTAACTATATAAAACATAGGCTTGGCCTCTGAAATTTTTTCAGTAATTAAAACACATATTTTGTCCCACACCAAGAACGTGTTTTCAGTTAAGAGGCAGAGATACTCATAAAGTAGTGGACAAAGTTAATGCACTTTGAAAGATTCTTGCATTCAGGCTGGCTTACCTGAATAACTATATGCTTCAGCGTCAAAAAGAGTGAAATAAGGATCATTTAACACTTTGTTCAGAAAAAGGCAACAAGAAGCAGATACAGAAGAAATTTTTAAAATGGAAGAAAAAAAAATGTTCAGGAAAGTGAAATTAAGTACTTCAGACAAATAAACTGGATGCATAGGGAAGCATTCAAATTGGCTTTGCTGCAGTTTAAAAACATGACTTGTATCTGTAAAATTTTAATGAATAAGGTAACTCCACAATCTCTAACTATAGTGGTGTGAAAATTAAATGGAAACAAACTAATTATAATACTAGCTGAAACCAAGTTGTTATAATGCCATTGTAACTTTGCTAAGATCCTATTCTTTCTGGTTTACACAGAAGGAGTGATTGAAGAGAGACTTCTATTTCAAAAAGCATCTACCTTACCTTATGCCGAGAAATTCTGAGATGAATTTTTATATCCATTCAACCAACAGGATAAGTTAATATATAAAAAAAAAAAACACAGGCAAATATGTAAGCAGCTTGCATCACCTCAGCAATCTAAAAAATAGTAACTATTTCTGGGTTTCTCCCTGAAACAGTTGATCCAACTTCATATTGTTTTGTACAACAGAGACTTAAAAATTTAAAAAATAATTCATAGCAGTGAATTCCATTTCTGAAACAATTTAGATTAATCTTTTAGGTGGATCTCTGCCTATTCATATTAACCAGCCTGTCATTAAGGTAAAGCAGACTTGAGACTATTTCCATGCCTCTCCCTTCCTTATAGGGCAAGGTACACAAAGTAACTTCAAGATATTGAGAATACTAGAGAAAACCATTGTGAAGTATTTGACTGTGCGGCATCCAATTTCTAATATTAGAACTGACCTAACAGAACATCTGGAAGGAAACAGAGGAGAACAGAAAAAGGAACAGAAATACTGTATGATTATCTTTGAACCCGTCCACTATGGTTTTTATACAAATTCTTCCAGATATTAGTGTACCAGAACAACCTCCTATTTCACAGCTTCAGCACCTCAAATCTTCATGTGCAGGGCTGCAAGGTCACACTATCCCAAACAGTCAGAGCCAGCACCAGACTCTATTGTACGCAGACAGTGACAGGAAGTACTGCCAACATGATTTTTGAAATAAGAATCACCATGAGTAATTTTAGTCCACAAGCTTCATGCAGGAGTTTGAGGAGACTCTTATTCATCGTACTGGCTTCTTTTTGTTTTCCTCCAAGTCCAATTAATTCTCAATAACTTTTTGCTTTAGCTTTTGATTATCCTCCAGTGCTTCATCTTTGCTCTGCTCTTCTGGATTTTTTGCCAAATCAGGATTGTACCGATACAAATACCCATATGGACGGAGATGATAAATCAAATATTCCAAATGATACATAGTCACGGAATCAACATAGTGGAATGAAACTGCTAGATCGGAGCAGCATCCAGGACCCTAAAAGACAAAACAAGTCAAAATAATCAGCAAGAATTGCAAAGGATGCCCTGGATTAAAGATCCAGGAAGAATTCAAACACATACTTGACTTTATGGTAAGAAATTCACTATCATCAGTCATACACATACTTCAAAACATAATGCTAGGCAAGCAAAATGTATCAGAGTATATAAGCCAAACGTGTGCACGCATGCACCTGTGTGTGTTTACACATTATACAGTTTGGCAAAATTGTCAGTATCTAACTTCCTACATATAGAAAGTTGTAACGAATAATATTGGAATTTTTTTTTTAAGTAATTTCATTGACGTTATTAAGAGCTGAAAGATCATTGTTAACACATTTGTTACAACTTGTATTTTTTAGCTCAAATTCAGCTTTGAGAATGCTTTTCTGGAATATAGTTTTGTGGGTTTTTTTTTCATCAGATTTGACTGCAGAGCTGCTAGTATTCCAACTCTAATTGGAACTAAGATTAAATATTTAAAGACATTGAAGACAACAATTGTTATATAGTTGTTATTCTTTCAATACTTACTAAGTTTGACCAACATAGCTTGGGTTTGATACCAGATGAAGTAGCCTCTATCCAAACACAAATATACGACAGGATCAAATATGCTATTTCCATGATGGATCCCCACCACCACTGCATCAGTTACAGATGTAATTGTCCACAGCTCCGCCACCCTTGAACTGCAACCATAGCTAAACCTGCTGCATCCTGACACACTAAATACAGTATCGTAGCTGTTTTAAGCTACAGAAATGCTCTAGCTGCTGAATACAAGTCTAAAAATAGATGCTTTACAATGAAAAGAATCTACTGAAGAACTAGACTTTTTTTTTTTCCCCCAGCTTTACAGTGTAAAAAATCCCACACCCTATCCTTGATTTTGGCCACTTATACTGATCTCAAAGCTTGCTGAAAAATAATACCTTTAAAAGTGAGATTATAGTCCTAAAAAAGAAGCCACATCACAGATTATATGATCATTGAAATTTACAATGCAGAATGCCTTCAGGTCACTTTATTTTCAAGTAGTGCCTGCTACGCCCCCTTTTTTTTTAAATTGGAGTTTTCACATGTGGAACACAAAGGACAATCTGAAGTTCTTAAAGTAAGAATGTTTCAGCTTGTAAACACTATTTTTGTTGCTACAACAAAAGAATTTTTTTCAAAGTAGCTTTGCCAGCTCTCATGCTTGCCTCCACTTCTACAGAAGGGAGACAAGAGTCCAATACAAATACACAAGGAAATCTAATCATATTTCCTTGTGTGGGTCATGCTTGTATTTCACTTCCAGGCAACGTTCATTCTTCTATAATCTTTTCAATGTAATTCATTTACACGTACATTTTAACAACCTTCAATAAAAGAGTGTGGGCCCGGCAGCTACCAGTGTTCAAGCCAGGTAACACTGCACACAGTTATCAGTGATAAGAGAAGTATATTGCAGCACATCTCCATTTGAAGGAAGAAAGACTAGCAGGCAGTACAATGACTCATACCATTACCCATCAGCCCCTCCAGTAACTTGGGAATGTCTTAGACAACGTTAACCAATTACAATCATGAGCAAGTCTCAAAATTAGTTCTATTTCTACAGGTTTTATGCAAAGTTTGCTGTTGGGTAGAAGATAAAGGTGTACCGGTGCCACTTTCCCTTTCAGTAGGCTTTAACGTAACTAAGCCATAGTTTGACCTGGCTCTGCACAGTGAGCACACACACCTTGGAAGGAACCACAGTGGTCTCAATGTCACTGCACACTGGTAGCTGGGTGGCTGGAGGAGAAGCTAGGAACACTGTGTATGAGATATGGGGGAACAAAACAGAACAATAACTTTGCAAGGAAGATAGTAGTGGTGACACTAGACAAACATGTCAAAAAGGTTTCATAGCTTTTTGCTGTCCACAGAACGTAGCAAAACAGCAGTAATAATTTAAGATTCACTAGTTCTTCTGGAACGTTAAGTTCTTAGCATCATCAACTTTTAGTTGACTAGTGTATTTAACACATCTACACACAGGTATATCAGGATATCACAACAAAATTTTCTTCTTTAAAATATATTGAGCTGCTATTAAACTGCTAATTCACACATCATACACATTCATACACATCATAAGATGTAGTTCATAAAATAGATACCAGGTTCCTAAGGACTTACCTCTACAGCAGGATAATAATTATAATTCCAGTACCAGAATGTTTTTGGTAGGTATCCTCTGATTAAGTGATGTTCTGGAACGAAGGGATGAAAGGTTTCTCTACCACTTGTATCCCTAGAATCTCCTGCTTCCACATTAATGATCTCCATGCATTTTCCTAGTGCTAGGTCTTCAATAGAGGAACTGTGAGAGCATTTGTTCGTTTTAAATGCAGCAACAAATCTCTTCAGAGCTTCTTTGCTCAGAACATATCCTGCTCCTCCACTCATGTAGCCCTGTTTCACATAAGGCTTAAACCTTCTTCCAAAGTATATTGGTTGTTCAGGACTGTATTTTGAAAGAAGCCACCTCAAATTGTCCAATATAACATATGTATCATCATCTGCTTTCATAAACCAATCAGCATCATCAAAATAATGGTCATATACATACTGAAAAGCTTTAATAGTCTTCCAGTACAGTTGGTCCCTGCCTTCTTTGGTTTCCAGGCCCACAGTTGGGAAGTCTTTATTTTCCTCAGAGCTCATAAAAAGTATTTTATTACAGCGCTGGGCCCAAGTGGCCTTAACATGCTTGGCTTTCTTTTCTAGATTTTGAGGTCCAGTCATGACCCAACACAGTATTTTCACCTTCTGATACAGTCCCTCTGCAATATTTTTATTCTCATCTAAAAAAAGAGGAGAGTTCCAAAATGATATTAGACTTGATTGCAAAACAAACTAAGAGCAACCTCCCCCCAGACATTCTGTTTCCAGATCAGAAAAGACATGCAGAGAAAAAAGAGGCGTTTGCTTCCAAATGTACCAGTTAATGAAACTTATGTTAGATTTAGGAAGAAAACAAACAAGACTCCCAAAATGAAGCTACTAAAATTCTTAAAGCTACTTCAGCTTCATAGGACAAAGGAGACCATAAGAGCCATATCAAAATGGATATCTGTTCAGGGAAGCATGGTTTTAGAAAACATTGATTTGTACATAAAAACTGTTGGTAGGCAACCTCTTTATGGTGTTGGAGGACTACTGAAAATTAAAAAGTTGAATATTTTTGCCATTCACAATGAACACAATGATTACAACACAGAAAGGTCAAAAAGCTAATAGGCTCTGTTATATATATTCATGTTAACTAACAAAACCTAATAAATATTTCTAAAACAGCAACATATTTTTGAAGGAAAAAGCAGATGGTAAGCCAGAAAGAAAAAATCAGATTATATAAGTTAGGATACTATGAAACTAGTATTATTGTTGTGCTAAAATGTTTTTATTTGCAGACAATCCAACAGAATAGACACAGTTATCCGAGGTGTGTAATATAATGTCTTCCAAGCGGCCAAAGCATTAATTTCCCTCAAAGAAACGTTTTCACTTGATACATACTGAGCGATTTTAACTCACATAGAAGAATATTCCAGAGAGCGAGATCTACATAATGGTCCCAAAGTATTCCTGCTTACGCTTTATGCAATGACACATCAGATTTCTTTGTAATGGCATCCTACAACTACATGTGAAACCCTCACAAACTTGTCTTGCAAAGTTTGCAGTTTAAATACATTTAAATAGCAAGTTACTTATTAACATCACCTTCAGCAAAAGCATTATAGTGCATTTTTTCTCATCCAAACTGTCCCAAACTCAGACACTTACCTGTATTTAGGATTTAGAATGGACTCATTTAATGAGATGTAAATGTATGCCTGAAACATTAGAAAGGCATACCTTCTTTGGGGTGGGAGAAATTAGAGTGCAACAGAATGTCTCTGTTTTTGACTGCAACAGCAGTCTGTGTTTGGACTGCTGCATAATCAGCTAGGCAAACAATGCTCACAGTGACTCCCTCTGCCCCCACCCCGCCCCGCCCCAATTCCAAGTTTTACTAATCATGTCAAAAAGTGAGGGTTTTTTTTGGGGGGGGGCTTTATCTAAGAGGCTAGATCAAAAGTTAGAGTGGTCCAAAAGTAGCTTCTTAAAGCTAAAAGGCAATTAAGCCACATCTACAATGCTAGCAAATCTATCTGCTTAGCAAAATCACCATTTGATGTCAATAGTTCATTTGAGAAGTTCCTGCTCCAAACAAGTCTTGATACAGAAGTTGGACAAACAGTTGGGCTCTAAGGAAAAAAATCACTACTGTAATAAAAATGTAAACAAAGAAAACCACCATTCAGCAGACCTCAGGAGAACAAAGTTAGATGTCATCTGAACATGGGGCAAGTGAAAGAAAAGGATTCATACAAATTCTTGGCAGTGAAGAAAGCAACGTTTTGCAACGCATGAAAAGGAAGCATATTATATATAGTCAGGTGTAACAAAATACCTTTATGCTGTCCAGAGTCTGCATTGAAATTCATTTGTCCTTGCAGCTGATTGTTATCACTATCTGCTGAGTGTTGACCATGTGGATCATTGTGAAGTATATGAGGCTGGATCTTAACCTCTTCTTCTAGTATAATGCTAAACAGAAGATAGCATATGAAAAATCCTATTGCTGATCCAAAAGTGAAGGTTAGAAGGTTCATCAAAGACTTAGAAGAGGCCATCTCCTGAAGGTAGTACACTGTCAAAGCCAAATGAAAAATACGTTAAGCTTAAAGCCACTTAACACAGAAATCAAATCTAAAACTACAGGAAGAAATCAAGGACTAAATTTCTGGAAGTAGGTATCTCAATTCTAGCTCAGATTCAGCTCCTCTGGGCTTGCTTGGAAATTTAAGTACAACAGCAATGCAAATATTCATCTAAAATTATACAAGCATTGATAAATTTAGTGCAAAAGGCCTATCATATATTCTTTAGCTTAAAATTATAGAGTCATAAATCACAATAGTGACTGTACATACAAAAACCATTCATTATATTTATACAATATTTATACAAGAATGTATACATTTAAAGTGCAATATCTTAATTATAAAATTCTAGAATGTTCACTTCTTTATTCTCTTCATCCCAAGAAATCTGTGCTTTAAAACATAATACCTAAGTCTTTTACAAAGCTAAAAGATGATGATCAAAGCTAATCTACAGGTCAAGATACAATATGGTCATGAGATGTACTTAAACTCCAGGAGTAAGTATATTACAGGAATTCTTTAACAGATGTCAAACACAAGCAGATTTTGAAGATTTATAAATGCACATCTACTTTCAAAGTAGGGCAGTTTTCCTTCCACTTTTAGGAAGTACTGAGGATAGACTTTCAGAAGAAAGAGTAAGACAACATCTGAATTTTCATACAGAAATACCTATTTTTAAAAGGCATTTGGAGGAAAAAGAGAACACAACACTCTCAAGGCCTCTTCTACACATCAAAACCCTTGTATTCCAGTAATAAAAAACCCTTCACTTCAGCCACGCCCTTGCTCCTCAAAAACTAAGGGACACAGCTGACCATTTTTGTAAAATTAAACAAAATCAGCATTTACGCCTGCATAAATTGAGCTTTATACATCTGAAACAAGTGTGAATTTTTATATATTAAACACTTGCAAACCAACTTCAGGCTGTTGAGGCCTGAGGCCTTTTCATCTTTGCAAAGGGTTGAGATATTTTCTAATAGTTCATTACTAAACTACAAAAACATTGACTGTTAAATATGTGCTGGATTCAAGTTCCCTCCATTAGGATTATTCTTAATGTCAATGGGCAGAACTCAATTTAGTTAGGGAGCCAAAAAAAGAAAATTGTGGAATGTACAGAGCATTGATGAAAACCATCAATCAGAGAAGAGCTGCAGCCACCAAAACAACTCATTTAGCCTGTACCAACTTCTCTCATTGGCTATGCAGAGTCTATTGGAAAAAGACTGTCCCCAGGCAAGCTGCATGAATCACTTTGCAGCAACACACTCCAAATACCAGCTTTCTGTCTGCCTGAGCACTCTCCTCAACAGAAAGCAGAGGACAGAAAGCAGGTGTGCACATCGTTAGGTTGACACTTTCAAAATTCATCAGATTTACTACACACATGCAGATCTAGATCATTTGAGAGTGAAGGAGCTCTAACATGTGATAAGCTTTTCTTTCCACACTGCTAGAAAAATGAAAGAAAACTGGAAACACAACCTGAAGCACAAAATAAAAAAAAAAATCAAGAAACTTAAAGGTTGTATCAAACTCACATAGTTATAACTGTGGTTGATAAGAAGCTGTAGTTCTTTAATGTGAAAAAGCACACTATGCAATTTTTTAATCATATGTTGTCTTCCCTGAATTCAGTATTACATCTTGGCGGAGACTAACGATTGCCTTTAGACGTCACATCTTAAAGTATAAAATTTCTGTATTACCATTTGTGACCCAGGCCTTGAAAAAAATTACTTGGTTTCCAGCTTTATTTCTATTGTCTTATATGCCACTAACTTGGGAAGAAAACATGAAGACTTAGACCACGTGCCTTCCAAAAAAAAAAAAAAAAAACACCACCACCCCCCACCAAAAAAACCAAAACATTTAAAGGAAAAGCCTATACACACAAGCATCCTATGACACTGAAAAGTATCCACTGTAATAAAATTATTTTTTTATTTTCACTTTCCCCATCTATCAGCACAAAGTCCCCTCAAAATTTGCAATACACAAAGGGAGAGGGCCAGAATAAAACAATGCCTTCCTTCAGCATATTAAAAGGGGTGGGGGGGAATCCATGCATGCAAACAGTGTAGCTACAGCGCTTTCTAGAAGAAAAAGTCTCCATTGTTCCACTTTTCAATATTAGGTGTCTCTTTGCCATACAATTTCAGTTATCTGCTCTAACAGCTGTTAAAATTACTCTTGCTTGGAGAGAAAAAAAGATGATCATTTGAAAATAACTGCTGCTTATTAAACTATGGAATTACGTTAAATTAGATTCTTTAAAATAAAACTTTAAGTGTATTGGAAATGTCAAAAGAGAAAAAAGTGCATTCATCATATTTGGAAATCAGAAGTTGATTTGGCAGTATTCTGCAAAGAGGATTTCTGGGAGCAGGTAGGGACAGATGCTGAAGCTGTACTTCATGTTTGATATGAAATACCTCTAGTTACAGTTTTCAGTCTAAAATAATCTGCTTATTGTTCTATCAATTTTATATCAACAAACCGGACCTCTATATACATGCGTGCATATCCATGTGTTTATGAACTCCATCAGTAAACAGGACAGAAATCTTCATTTTTTGTATCATCTTGATATTTGACATAAGTGGAGTCTTTTAACTTGTCAGCAAAAATAACTGAATGCTATAGCATTAGACTAGAACTCAAAAATGTCTAAAAGATCAGTTCTTATTATGATAAGCATCCCCACTCAGACTCTTTGTTGACGTTCTTCTGTATACAGGGATTTATTCAGGGGCAAGACATGCAAAACATTTAAGCATTCATGGTCAGGTTGGATGAGGTGTTGAGCAACCTGCTCTAGTGAAAGATGCCCCAGCTCATGGCAGGGAGCTGGACTAGATGATCCTTAAAGGTCCCTTCTGACCCAACCCATTCTGTAATGCTATGACATACAGAGAGGAAGAAGGTAAGTGCAAAACCTACCAGGTCACTAAAAGATCCCCATTTCTATTCCTATTTCTATTTTTACTTCTCTTGATTTAAAAATCGGACAATATTTAGAAAAAAAACACCTACAAGAAAAGCCTAGGTTTAAATTTAAATTATGCTCCACTGCTCTATCATGGTAGCTTAACCAAATATATCTATTTAGATATTCATGTAGGTAGCCCTATTCACATCAACCAGACCAAGAAATGTTTTAAAATTCTATCACAACTTAATAGTCATTGCAGATTTGGCTCCAAATTTAAGTTTTGAGTGTCAATGATTTCTGCATCTTCGAACTTACAGAAAAAGTAATTTAGGGGCTGCTGAAGCTGGCAGCCCAATGGAGACAAGGCTGCTGCAATTCCACGCCCCCAGGTCCAGCCAGTGACAAGGCTGTGGATGTATTCCCATAGTTGCACATGCAAACATGCATATACACATGGCTGACCATACAGATCAACACAGCTAAAAACAGTGTTCATGTAAACACAAACATGGCCTGGCCTTATGCTGGTCCTCTCCCTAGCTGACCAGGACAAAAATCCATTAGTGAGGAATATTCATACAATGTGGATCCCTCCAGTAACTGGCCTCAGACACTTTACCTATCCAGGAACCAACCCTGAATCCTCAGCCTCCCCAGAGCCCCATTCCAGTTGCTGGTACAGACCTCCTCATCCAGCTACACACATGCAGCTCCCCTCAAGCATACCACGATCCCCCAGTATATGGCCTTAGACATTCAGACCACTCAGTAATTGGCCCTTGGATCCTTTTGTCTCCAGCTGCCTCGCTCCAAGACACACATGCAAATGAGCCTCCAGACCAAACCCCAGATCTTACAGTCCCTCCAGTACCCAGCTTGGACCTCCTGGACTCTCACATTGCCAAATTGAAGACCCTCTGATCTCACTAGTACCAGCCCCACACCTACAGCTGCCTCAAAACCTGGCTCCCAAGCCTCTTGTCTTACTCACTGGCTAGCCCTGCATGATACTCACTAGCAACCACACACTGGCATACTTGCCAAGACAATATGTACCCGCTCTGGTCTCCCCAGTTACTGGCACTCCAGACGCACAAGCCTCTATGACTTACGGTCTCCACTCCAGCTGCTGGAATTTAGACCCTCACTCACTCCATCTTCTTCAGTTGCTGGCACACCAGACACAGAGGTCTCTGTAACATACAGTACCACTCCAGTTGCTGGCACTTAGACCTCAGTATGTACACATGAACATAGCACAGAGTCCCCTCATCCAGGAAAGGTCAGAAATGGAGCTTAATGGGAAAAGGGGACAGGCTGTGGGTAATGTGGCACAGGGCATAGCCAAACATACTGACCAGCCACTGGGTTTACAACTGACCAGCCCTCTATCTCCTTATCCTTCTATTTTCCCATATTTGTTCCTCCTCAAATCACCTTGTTCCCTCCCTTTAGTCCCTCCCCTAAGCATCCCATAATAAGTTTTGTACAGTCACAAGATGCTCCTCTCCTGCATCCCATAATATGTTCCATATTCTGGAGGCAGTTACCCCTCTCAACCTTGTAAGCTGTTCCAGAGAGCCTTTCTGTTGCCTTATCTTGATGTGTGTCACACCTGAGCAATGGGGCCGATGGCTCTCCAGTGACAGAACCAGGGGCTGCTTCCTCTGACGAGATTAATGGGGATGTCCCTGCCCCCCCACTGTGCCTCTGTGCAGTCCTGGTGATGAGCCTTTTAACACATTAATCTAAAATACTCTTCTCACTCTGCTAGCTGTTCCAACAAGGGTTAAGGTCACCTTCCTAAGCCAAAGCAAACTTAGGGAATCCCTATGCAATACGAATATATGATTCTGGAGCTTGCCCCATCACTACCCCTCAAAAAAAGCAACCCAATGACCTTTAATACTTTTAAGCAAACTCAGACCATGTAACTTTTTGAACTTGTTTCAAGAGGAAACACATACAACCAAAAAAAAACCCACCCAAATCCAGGATTTTGAAATTTACAGAATGCGGGACATAACTCCAGATATTTTTATACATATTTTACACTATATCATTCCATAATCACTTTAAGATTTGATAAATTAACTATGAGAAATACAGCTAGCTCACACACACAGCTAGCTCCTCCTTGTATCCCTTATTTATGAAGTGAGGGGGAAGCTCTAAGGCCCCAGCATGAAACAAAATGCAAATGTTCTTTGAGAGCTGCATAATTAGCAATGAAATTGATCTCTGCCACCATGTCCTTGAGAGTCAAGCAACACATCAGAACAATTAAAGTCAAAATGTAGAAAACGTAGTTAGCTACACAATGCCCAAGAAAGGTCTTCTGCTCACTAAGTCCCATTATTTCTAGAAGCTTTATACGTACATACTCATATGCTTTTAAAATGAAGCTATATGCAAAACAGTTATACATTTGCTAACGTTGCCTGCATCAAGGATTACTGTGAAATGCTGCAGTTTCCTATCAACTAAGCAGAGATTACATTTTTTCACTTTCAAAAATATTTTGTTTTCTTAAAAAAAACAGCTGGCGTTGTAAGCATTTCTTTGGAGAGGAACTTTTTCCATCAAAAACGGCTGATTGTTCTATCCAAAAGCATAGGCAGCAAAAGCAAGGTATTCTGGTACAGGTTGCCAATAACAGCATTGAAACAAGATGCGTAACAATCCACAGCACAGGTGAGAGGGAAGAAAGATCACGGTAATCTCCTTGCTCATTCCGAAAGCCGACACCCTCCTTTAGCAACAAGTTACCACGTCCAAAGCACGGCTTTCTAGATCTCTACTAACCTAGTCCCTACTAAAGGGAACTGCGACGTCAGTCCAGGAAGTCTCCGTTACAAGGAGCAGAAGGCAGACAGGTGGGGAGCGGCGAGCGACTCCCCCCTCCAGAAAGCACCTCGCTCCCTCCCTCGGGGCTCCGAGGGACTCGCTGCCTTCCAGGGAGACCCCTCCTTCGGAGCCTCTCCTTCCCAGGCGGGCAGCCAGGCACCTGCTGTCCCCGCAGCCGCGGTTCCTGGGGCACCCTTCTCGCCGCCGCCGCCGCGGGGGTGACACGCGCCGCCCCGACCGCCTCCTCCCGCCCCGTCACCGCAGGGAGGCACCTTCCCCACCTTCCTTCGCATCGCCTCCCCAGACGAGGCGCTGCCTTCAGAGGCCTGCCTGCCGGCTTCCCCCCCCCAGCGACAGCCCGGTCCGGGGCCCGGAGCCCGGCTGCCGCCGCCGCCGCCCCCTCAGCGCCCCTCGCCGCCGCCGCCCCCTCAGCGCCCCTCGCCACCGCGGCCCGCCCGCCCCCTCACCTCGTCGGCCGGCGGGGGGCCGGCGCGCGCTCAGCCGCGCGGCCCGCAGGCAGCCGTTGGCCGCGCGCAGGCCAGGCCGCCGCCAGACCCGCCGCCCCACGCCGCCGCCGCCGGCGGCACCATCCCGCTGCCCCGCGCTGCGCACCCCGGCGGGGGAGGGGGGGGGGGCCGAGGGGCGAGGGGGACCAGCCCCGCCCCGCCCTGCCGCCTAGCTCATTGGGTGGCGAGCGCCGGGGGGGCGGGGCCTTCCCCAGCTTCCCCAGCACGCGCGTTTAACCCTTGCCCGCCGGGGGAGCCCGGCCGCGTGGCAGCTACCTCAGCCCACCCCGGTCTCACGCGCGCACGGCCGCCGCCGCCATCGGCGGGGGGCGCGGGAGGACCGCGGCCTCCCCCGCCGCTCTGCCACCCCTCCCCCCCGCGGGAATCTCGCGTGGGGACGAGAACCCGTCCTTTCTTCCGCCCCTCCGCTTGCCCGCCGGGAGCGCGGCCACGTCGTCGGGCCAGGCCGCGTACGCGCCTGCCGTGTGGGGAGGCCGCCGGCGGGGCGGCGGCGGCGGGTGACGGCGGGTGGCGGCGGGCCGGAGCTGCAGCGTGAGGGCGGGGGCCGGCTCGCCCTGCCGCGCTGGGTGGCTCGGTCAGGGCTGTGAGGCGTGCGGGTGAGAAGATGGCACGGGGCGGAAGGGGAGAGCGGGGGAGGCGGGAGAGCGAGGAGCGTCACCTCCCCTTGACCGCTGAAGGTTTGCCAGCGGTGAGGTATTTGGGCGGTGGTGCCTCCTCCCCTGCCCCTTCAGACACGTTCAGGAAAGAAATGCCCCGGGCAGGGCTGTCCCTCCACCCTTTTATCGCGTTACCTTGCTCTTGTCTCCCTGGTCCTGCCTGAAAGCAGCTGTGTCGTGTGCTCGGGCCGGGCTGCGGAGCTCCGCTGCTTTCCGACCCCCCTGTCCCTTCACTTCAGCCGGTCTGGAGCCTCTGCACTTCCAAAATACCATTAGGCAACTGCAAGGGACGTTGCTAGGTAACCGAACCCTCTGAAATCGTTCCTTATCTCCCTCTGCTAAGGCTGCCTACCTTTTTAACATCTGTGACGTTTCTCTCTCGACATCTTTCCTTAGGAAAAATCTATTAAATATGAAGAGGGATTATAGATTTAAAAGGTGTTTTACGTTACAAGGTAACCGAAGGATAGCATTTTGCAAACAGTGGGTAATTAATGGAGCTCTGCAGTTAAGAGGCAGAGGTGGGGGGGGGGTTTCTAAAAAGGACTGGGTTGCAGGTACATGCAAACAAGAACTGGTCCAGGCTGAGGGCCACTGGTGTTTCTGTAAATGGAGGTCACTGCACACGATGCTGTTGATGTCTCACCATACCTCCTCCCTCCCCGTGGTTCTAAGTCCTTCCTCCAGCCTGTCCAGGGGTTCAGTCCAAACCACAGCTTTGCCTCTTCATGGCTGCACATCTGTGTGTTTGCTTTCTACCTCCCCTCTCTCCAAAACGATTACCCCCTCGGGAGTGTGCCTTTTCATCCTCCATTTGTAGTTCTTTTTCTCTGGACGATTGGCCGTTCAGTAGATGCTGGCTTTTGTACTGGTTTAAGAAGGTGGCTTCCCACGTGGCTCCAGGTCATAGTTTCTCATTCCTGCCCCACCCCACAGTTTGCTGCTCCCTTAAAATAAAAATTACATGCAACTTGGTGAATGGTATCTCCTTGAGCTAGTTTCATCATAGGAAGAAGGGCAGATGTGAGGTGAGCATACTCATTGTAGGGGGGAAGTTTGGATGTTTGGCATTAAGAAATTCAACTATAAACAATAACAAAGGCAATGCAAATGGTAAAGGCTGCTGAAAAAATTGAGGTGTCTGTCTTCTCATTTCCCTTTTTTTTTTCCCCCCTCACTAATTTTTGATAGGGGTTCTGTGCACCCACGTCCAGGGCATGCCTTAAAATTCTGAAATAGATTAAGTGAAGTTTTCAAAATGTCTTATATTACAGATAATGCCGTATGCTTCAGTTCAATGTAAGACTTCATTTTGCTTGGTGAACTCTAAAGCCTGGTCTTGCATCATGGGAGTTCTACTGTCAAGGACTGTGGCCCATTTATATTACATACATGTTTATGTATGCATGAAGTGCTATACTTTTTTGTACCGACATGTTCATTGAGCCGTTTCACTCTTCGTTAGGCTAGTTTGAAGGGAAAATTTCAGAGAGAGAAGGTCGATTGTACTGTAATTTAACAAAAGTCAATCACGGCTTGCCTTTTAATATTGGTGTAGCCAAAGTTTGCTTTAACAAATGTGACTGGTTTGGCCATATTATAATGGCTGTTTAACATTTTGTGGAGACACTTGCGTACCACACATACAAGCAGTTGTTTTTTCTCAGGGATAGATGAGCAATCTCTGGCAGTTCAGAGTAAGGGAATGTGCCCCTCCAAGGGTCTGTCCTACGTATGCAGTGGTAGCAAACACACTTCCATACCTGCTGCGCAGCACTGCTTTGCATAACAAGCTGCCTCTGGGTGGCTATGTAGAGGGAAAAGCCATTCTCTTGCTCTGGGTCAGAAAGGGGGAGCAGGCCTGGTGCTCTCTCTTGCTCGCAGGGCTTGCAGATCTGCTTCACCACAGTCCCTTTCTGTATAAATGTGCTACTTTTACAGGAGACTTTCCTCTGCTACTGAGAAAGCCCAGCAATTATGTGGGACACACTAGTATCATAGTAATATGGTAATGAGATTGACATCACTTACCTTCTGGCATGTGTGGCTGGGAACAGAGAGGGAATTAAATTTTTAGTAATTTAATTTAAAAGGAAATAAATCACTTTGGTCTTCATATCAGGATATACAAAAGAATGAGATCTCTCCCTACCTAGGAGGGCTAGCCATATTCAATATAAAGATTTTCCTGCATGCTTCCAAAAGGTGCAGGGCAAAAGCAGGGTAGCAGGCCCTTAATCCCTTTGCTCATCACTAGGTGGGTCTTCATGAGCTACCTGGCTGGGCATCTTCACTCCTAAGTCCTCTGGAGAGCACTCTAGAGTATGTACCTACCATAAAAGCCCACTCACAGATCAGCTGCTGCTCTCAACGCTCTTAATTTCCATGTGCAGGAGTCTGAGAATACATCTTTCCAAATAAGAAAGCTGACACAAAGTTAAGGAGGAAGGTAAAATGCTACAGGTGCTTGAGGCTGTGCAAGTTGGCAAGTCGTTGACTACACAGATAACATTTAAATATTTAATTAGACATCTAATAAGTATTTGCAGTGAAACTGATTTCCTTCTGTAAGCAGCTTTCTGCATGCTAATGGCTGACAAGGAACTAGCTTTAGCAGATCAAATTCTACATCCTTCCATTCGTAACTATTTTGTTTCCTTAACATCTTGTTCAACTATAAATTGTCTTATCTTGACTCTGTTTACGCCATTGCTTTTATGGATCATCAGCAAGACCATGAAAATATATATTAATGAGTAATTTCTGTATATTTTGGCTGGAAGGTACTTTCCTCTTCTCTGTTCACTCCTACTTGGTCAAACAGACAACCGGATTAAATGTAGTGCCTTATTTGCTTAGTATTATTTATAAAAAATCCCACTAACTTGACCATTCAAATTCAGTGAGACAATTCTTCTCCGAAGACCCTATTACCCATTCTGTGTCAGCTTGTAAACCCACAAATTCTAATTGCAGGCACACTGGGCCAGATCAAGTATGCGTATTATCCATGCCTACCTTAATTCCTAGAGCAGAACAAAGGCCTTTAGGGAAGTGAATGGAGTTTCAATTTACCACCACACCTTTGCCCACTTGACTTGGGACTGGACACGCTACCTTGGTGCTGTGGTGTCCTGGAACAGTCAGAACCATATACGGTGCTGTAAAACTGATTTACCTTATTTACTGTAATGTGTTTGATTACTGCATCAGATAAAGTGGATTATAAGGTAATAAAGAAGTAAGAGGGTTCTCTGTGCTGAATTGTATCACTCCACCTTCCTTTTACCCGTAAGAACACCAGTTGGCTGAAAGTCTGACATCCTGTTATGATACGGAACTTTACTGACTATATTTCTTGCACAAACAGTAGTGGAATTGCCATGTAATAATACACATTACTGATCTGTAAAGTTAGAAGTATTGTTTGCATTTAAACAATGTACAATCTCTACACTGCTATTTGTGTTAACCAGATCCACTTGCAACAAATACTTGACTTAAAACAAGCCATTGTCAATTTAGAGATTAGTATTCAGCGTGTGCCAAAAACTTGAGTGATACGTTTTGAGTGGCAGAATAAGAAATTAATCACTGGATCTTGCTAAAAATAACACTTTAAAACAATTTGAATTAAAGGAGTTTTGTTCATTACCGAAATTAAAGAATATTAAATGTCTTTGTATTTTGATTGGAAGTATCAGACAAAATGTAATAAGCTATCATTCTGGAAATTCTGCAAGAAAAGCACTTCCCACAATGTTTCTGTCCTGCTTACAGATCTGCCCCAAAGCCTACTTCACAATGCTCTGGACTACCTCCATATTTCTGTCGATGAAACAGTGCCGGGGACCATTCTTTGACTTAATTATTTTACGGTTTTTCAGTTCTAAGTAAGTTGAGGGCTGTGTTGCAGCCCACCAGAATGAGATTTTCCTATCATGAAACTGATAAAATGACATTCATTTCCAGCGCTGTGAGATGTGATGGGAAGGCATGCAGGAGCACTGACGGGTTAGGAAGTCTGCTGGGATTCCCTTGGAGGGCTGCACTGTGGATGGAGTGAAACATCAGTCTTGTCCATATTGCTCTTTAGAAATAGCTCTTGGCCAGTGTTACTCTGTAAACCTTGCCCAGAGATTTTCTCAAGGAATGCTACTTGGCATGGACATAAATCACACCAATGAGTGTGCTAATAATTAGTTAGCCTCTCATACTTAAATGTACTTTCTGGTCCTGATTTATGTATAGAAATGGCCTTGTAAAATCTACTTAAGCACTTAAGAAAAATACATCTCTCTTATTCTTGTTACTGATATATTTCTGTATAGATAAGTATATTTCTGATTATTTTTCGTATGCATGCACCTTAAAAGTTAGCCAGTGCAAATATTTTCTCTGTCAAATCCTACCATAATAATAAAATAATGAATTCTCAAATAATAAAATATCTAATAAAAGAGATGCATTTCAGAACAGCGTGAGGTGTAGCCAACACTTGCAGATACATTCTTTTTTTTGCCTATCTCATACCTGTTCTTGGCAAAAGCAAAGAGGTTCAGGGGACTGTTGTCAGCTAAAATGAGATTCAAAGTAATGCTGCTGTAAAGTATCATTCTTGTATAATGGTATTTCTGTAAGAGTTGATAGAAGATTTTAGTTGGCTTATGTTTAATAAAAATGTTGGAATTAAATTGGAAATTATCCTGTTAAATTAGTAGAAATACCCACATTGTTATCTGGCATCTGTGATAAGAGATGAGGTATTGTTGGGTAAGAATTAGAATGCAGAATTAACTCTTCGTCTATTTTGCAATCATTAATTGTTTAATTCTTTCAATCCTTTTGAATTGATACTGCAGTTTTAGTTCCTCTAGAATTGGTTTTCTTCTCTTTTTCTAATCAGGAAGAATTCTCTACTCTTTATATGTAAAGAGACAAAGCTATTTTTACGAAGTCTGTTGTTAAGTTTCCAGCTAGGGAAGAATAGGGAGGAAAGACATTCCATTTTACTGTTAATATGATAGCAGTAACAGCAAGAGAAGTTTACCTCTGTACAGAATTCAGAATTAATTCCTAGGAAAAAAGCAGAGTAAGTAGCTATAATGAAGAAACAAGGCAATCGTTTGAAGGGTTCAATACTGCTTGATTTATTAGTAAGACACCAATACATACTGTGAAGTGAGGTCTATTTTAATGTGTGAGAAAATGGGCGTTATTACATTTTTTTCTTTTACAGAAAATCATTGGCTTAGTGTACGAGATAGTGCAGTTGTTTATTTTCCACACTACAAAGTGTTACATTTGCCTGTCTAGTTATTTCATTGCAGACCTTTGTTGTATTTCTTCTACACCTCTTTCTGGTAACAATACTAGCAGCGCGACAGTTTCTCATTTTGAGGTAATAGCTCGACCTAGTGATGGCAAAGAGCAGCTGCAGTCATATGTTAGAATAGTTTCTCAGTCTTTTATAAACCAAAGACCATCTAACTTTCTTTTTTTAAAAAAAAAAAAAGATCCTCATCCAGTGTTCAATAATTGTTATTATTCTTCCTCTATTGTTCTTAATTGTATTTAGGAGAGCATATATGTGCATTTAAGCACATTTCACTGGATGCTTTTTATGTCTTCTGGACACAAATCACAAAATTAAATAAAGTGCTTTGAAAGACATCAGCACAATTGATGTGTGTCAAAATAACTTTATTAGAATTACATCCAGTTATTCCAGCTGAAAAATACATTTCAATGTATTTTAAGTCTCTGTTATATATGTTCAAGAGTGAATTTAGTTGTTACAGCTTTATACCAGCTAAACATGTCTCTTCAGCAGAATTTAGCTGTATTCTAGATTAAAAGGATCTTGTTTGTATTAAACAAAACATCTATTGAACTGCACAAAATCTCACAATGGGCAAATTACAATGAAAAAGTGAACTGAAGATTGTAATTTGCAGTTAATCCTGCTATATTGACTACAACAGTTAGTTTAAATGCTAATTCAGCTGACACCTAATCTTTCTTACTGTATTAAAAAGAACCAGAATTTAAATTATTTCTACCATTATGGCTCTAAAAACTCTGGAGAATTATTCCACTTTATGTTATAGAATCAATATCAGACAGCAATTTTTCTTTCTTATTCTGCAAGTGGTTAAAAAAGCATACATAATAGTTCTTTGGTTTTGTGGGTTTTTTTCCCTCTCCCCCTCCTCAGGAAGAGAATAAATTACACTGGATTCCTTCTCATTAGCCAAGACCACTATTCAGTTAAAGTCAGCAATGTTTCATTCCTCTGTGGTCTTGGGCCTACTGACAATAGAGCCATTGGTATGCCATATGCCATGCCTGCAATGTGCACTGTATGGCCAACAGCTCTTTCAACAACCCTTTCTTGTCTGTGCTAAGAAACACAGGGGATAATAGAAGGGCTGGGATGTTAAAAAAAGGATGCAGCAGTAGTGCAAAATGCTTAGGCTTTTGTGGAGGCAATAACAAATCATCTTACTTTGTGTTCTCTCTCGCTGCTGCACTAGACGTGCCTTCCTAGTACTTTACTGAAGTTCGGAATGCCTGGGCTCTAGAAAAGATTTTCTTTTAACACTTCAGTGCTGTGACCTCTAACTCCAAGGCCAAGGCAAGTCTTATTTGTTTTGAAGCTTAACATAATTAAGTAGAAAGAAAAGAAAAAGGATTAAATAAGAGAGACTATAGCAATAGGAACTCCCAGTGAGAGAGACAACTACTTTTTATACCATGAGAGAGACGATTTTGTCTGGAGGAGAGACAAGTAGTCTGCATGTCCTTTAAATGTCTTCCAAAGAAAAAGAAAAGACCAGAGAGGAACAAAAGAAAAATAAAGATATTCAAAATTATAGGAACAACCAGCTCCGCTAGGTTGGTAAGTTCTTTAAAAGCTGCCAGCTCAAAGTCCTCTGGCATGTGGTGCAGTCCCACTGGGTAAAAGGCAGACTAAGTGATACAAACGGGAGCCTACCTTGCTTCAAGCTACAGATCTCCAAACAGCTTTTGAATTTGACAGTTTCTCTTTTCACTTTTTTTTTTCCCCACTCAGATACGGGGATTAAAGGATGGTTCTGCCTGAGATCTTGAGTGCAAGTATTCAAACTTTAAGAGCACAGTGTTACTATCCTCCTGGGAAAGGAAAACCAAAATAAGAAAAAGCCTTTGCTCCCTGCATATGCATATCCCTGACATAAAACCAAACGTTTCAGATGTCAGATCTGTTACCAGAACACCTGGCACTACAGCTATTGCCTGGTGAATGTACAGGTATCCAACACACCTTTATATTTGTAAAGATATCCAGGGTATGAGATACGTTATTTATGTCAACCCATGTGACTGGGGAGAAGGAACTGATCTCCACCTTCCCCTGAGACCTGCCCACCACTATCTCTCCCAGTGTGTGATGGGCTGCCAATGCCACCATGGTACAAGGATGTTTCTGTGTGGCTCCATTAGGAGAAACGACCTTCTGCTTTCAAGCTCAGTCTCCATCCTACAAAATACACTAGGCTGCTGCCAAAAGAGCATTTGCTGTTTGCTACTTGATTTTCTGTTATCGCTACAATGGTGGATCATAGAGCAATGTCTGTTTAAAGTCAGTCTTTCCTGGCACAAATGAAGCTGTGCACTAACTCCCTGCCCCAAGAACCACATTAGATACTTACTAGTGTGCATTTAGGAATAGAAGATGTAAACATATAAAATATAGTACACAGACTTCAACACCAAAGTAATTTGTAGATGCTGACAAACACAAACAAATGACTAGTAGCATATTCCATTCAGTTGGGCCTGTAATGATGTGTAGCAAAGTTTTTTGCAGCAAATACGTATAGGAAAAAAATTCAAGCTGGAAAATACAGGATTCTTGGTGATCTGTGCCCAGCTTACATCATGAACATTCAGTCACTGGGAGTTGGGAAAAAGGATAGTTTGAGGCATCTGGAAACTTGAAGATGCCTATTCCCATGACTCCATTACTACACAAGTTAAGATTGGAGAAGGAAAAGTACTGCTATTGCAATTCCGGATGTGTTCAAGGCCAGATGAAGAGTAGTTGTCCCAACTAAAAATGGATACTGGATGCAAAGGGAGTCATAAGAGTGTAGACAAGATACATCCCTCTCCTTCCCACAGTCCAAATCTACCATTTTTCAAAAATATAAAGTGTTTCATCATTATCCTTACTATCCCCCAAACTGTTGGTGATGAAGCATCTTTAACGGTCCGTGACTACGTAGATGTTCTAGCAGGGTGCAGAATGTGTGTGTCACACCACTACTCACTAGCAACTGCCATGCAAAGGGCGGGTGCAAGGCTGAGCTGAGGCACATCAATGGAGTTTCTGATGTTTTACAGTCCTGCCCATCATAATGACCTGGTCCATGAATCCACTCATGGCAACCTTCACCATCAACAAAGGGTGTTCAACTCCTATCCGAGAAACTGCAGAGTACATCATCACTGTGAGAGAAACAGACCTTCACTGTATGTGTCTCTTAATCACAGCCTCTGGCTTCTCAACTTTCCCTTCAGTTTTGCCTCCTCTCCAAATAGATTTCATGGATCTCGCACAACTCACACATTTTCAGTCTTCCAGGCATGCTAGTGGCACCACATCTGATGGATGCAGCAAAGGTATTCATCTTTAGTGGGGAAAAATGAGGAGCACAGAGCAGTTACGAGCAATGCTCAACTGAGAGTTGAGCTGACAGTGACCAGCTCAGTGTAACAGTCCTGCAGCAGCAACAGTTTATTCTACATTGTACTCATTTACCTGTTCACTTTGACCTTTCATTTACTCATTTACCCGTTGCCTTCAGAGAAACCTCTTAGCCTTTCATTTCAGCTGATCAGAAACAAAACTAATCCAAGTACTTCTTAATTAATTAATCAGGAATTTTCTTACAGTGTTTTTCAGCCATTCTTAAGTGGCTTTAGCCTGTGGCCAGATGGTTACTCTCAGGTACTAAACAGATGATACAAAGTAGAAAGTCTCTTAACTACTCATGGCACCCAGTATTTACGTTCAAACCTGTTCTCTCCACCCACCTAGCATCAACTTAAATTCCTCTCAGCAAAAATGGAGGGAAAAATCAGCTTTAAAGGAGTATAGCGGAGAAGAAGATGCTTTGGAAAAACTATTATACATAGTAATGTCTGCAGGAAGGAGAAAACCGAGAGGGAAGATGTGACTGAGAAGAGCAGAGCTGTGAGACTGGGGTGTAATTACATGTAGTGCTGTCTGCAGATAAGCTGAAATATTGGATATTGAAGAACGACACTTAATGTAAAAGGACTGTAACAGGCTACTTGGTAATAGTAGAGAAAAGGCTAGAAAAGGACAGGGAGGTATCAGTTATTACCTATGCTACTGTAACTACCAAACAGTAACATTGCCAGTGTTTAAAAACAGACTGTATGTGGTATTTCTGCCATTAGTCCCATATATCACATCATCGACTCCACTAAAATAGGGGATTAAACATGGAAGACATAGTAAAATGCAGCAGTTATCCCCAGTTTTTAGATGTGGTAGTAAAGGGGAGGATAAATATGTGGCGGTTACCCATTACGCCCTAAGGATGCAGACATTAATGAGGACTTAAAAGGTTTCACTCTTCCCTCACTGTGGTTGCCCAGCCTTACCAGGCCACTTTCTGCAAGTTACTTCTCATCCTCCCTGCTTCAGCTTCTCCATGAAAAGATTCTTATTTTACCGAATGGTTTGTGACTTACTATCATAAAGCACTGTATGAGCTCTAGTTATGAACCGGGAATTGTTCATAAAATGAAAATGTCCAGACAACAATTTAAGCCTAAGCAGACTTATCCAAAACTCTTTTCTCTGTGTGGAGAAAAGAAGATGTAAAGAAAGCTGTTTACAAAAGTCTCTGACAAAAAAAAAAAAAAAAAAACCAAAAAAAAACCCAGAACCAAAACAACCTAGGTTAATACAATGTTTGTCTGTTATTTCTTGTAGTTTTTCAAAATGCAGAGTTTGTGATGTTTAGATCTCTGGAAAAAAAGCAAGATACAGGGCGTTCCCCAGCACAACCACCACTCTTCTGTGAGCGGTGACTCAGTGTGCCACGGCGTGCACTTTCACTCTGCTCTTCCAGGCCGTGCACAGCTCTGAGGACTGCACACATGGCATCTGCAGGCTGCCCAAAGCCTTGCCTCTGCCAAGGCCAGTCCTGTGTTCAGGTGAAGCTGTGCTGAACAGAAACCTCCTACATCTACTCCTGATCAGTGCTGGAGTCTACTTCTCACAAACGGGATGCTTCAACACATTTTTCCTTCTAAAGCCGAAAAATATCCTTTTAACGGCTTCTTAAAGGTGCTTTTTAAATTCTGCACGCAGACCACACTTACTGCTGACAGTCTGCATAACCTGAAGAACTTATGCACAGCACTGCAGTTTTACACAAAGCCCACTTAAGCTAGCTATGAAAGCGCAGTGCATGCAAGTTACTACTAATGGCTCTCTCAAAGTATGGGTGGAGAATTAAGGCTTATATTTAGCACTTCACATCCTAGTCTTCAGAGTTGAATTTAATTTACTTTTAGCACTCTCGGAGGCAAAACGTCCGATAACGAAGTTCAGGGAGGCACCAACCCCCTTTTTACCCATAGCATCTATCATTCAGAACCGAGTTTTGCACAGCAAAATCCTAAGCCCTCAGTAAACGCTTCCAAAGGCGTAAGCTTTGCAGGCGCCCTCCTCTCTCCCAAACCAGATACAGCAGTTTTACGGCAGCCACGTGCAGGCGCCCGAGCTCTTCTGGCTTTCCACGACACGACTCGGGGCAGCCTCGGCAGCCCAGCAGCGCCCGGCGGTGCGTCCTTTTCCTCGCAGCGGTCCGGGGGAGGTGGCAGACCCCGGATCTCTTGGCCTGCCCGAGACGGGGCCGCGGGCCGGGCCGGGCCGGGCCGGGCCTCAGCTCCCCTCCGCCGGCCCGGCGTGCGAGGACAGGCCCCGGCCCCCGGCCCGGCGGCAGGGCGGGGAGGCGCATGATGAAACTTCGCGGCGGGTTTCAACAGCAGCAGGCGGCGGGGGAGGAGCCGGCGCCGGCGGGAGCCGCCTTCTTCATCACCCGCCGCGGCGAGGACGGCGGCTGTCCCGGCGCCGGCGGTCAGGACGGGGTAAGGCACCGGAGCGGGCGGCGGCTTCTCGGCGGCGGGGCCGCGCCGGGCGGGGCGGGGCAGGGCAGGGCCGGCGGGCGCCGCCGGGGTCGCGGGCCGAGCGCAGCCGCGCCGGGCGGCCTTCGGGGGATGCCGGCCGGCCTTCGGGGGATGCCGGCCGCGGCACCCGGCCTTCCGCCGCCCTCGCCCGGCCGCCGGGCGGCCCCTCCGCGCCTCGCCCTGGCCTGTGAGCGAGGGCGCGGCGGGCCCGGGGTTCCGCTGCAGCCGCCGGAGGAAGGGGCGGCCGTGCGGAGGGGGGCCCGGGCGGGCAGCGGGAACCTGCCGCGGGCGCCTGCGGGCGCCTCTTGGAAGAGCCCCGGAGACCGTGGGGCGCCCGGAAGCCGCCCCGGCTGTCGGGAAAGCCCCGCTCCGTGTGCGGAGGCTGAGGTCCCCAGCGCCATCGCTAGCTCAGACGAGAAAGGCGCGGAGGGAGCAGTGCTGGTGGGGTGCCGTGCCCCCCTCGGCGTGCCTTCTCTAGCCGCGGTGTCCCTGGAGCTGTAGGGCTTTGTGGCGCTCTAAACTCTAAGCCCAGTGGCAGCCCGGGGCTTGGGCTGGGGTCTCCGGTGCCATCACTTGACCTGTAGGGCCCCAGCCCACCTCTGCCATTCGTGAGGGCTCAGAGAGCGACAAGGCCTCTATCTCCAGGGTCGCCGGGGCTGGAAAAGGCGTGCCGCGGGGAGCACGGCACTGCACCGACATTGCTCCCTCCACACCTTTCTCGTCTGGGCCTGCCCAGGCAAACCTCCCCTCTTCCAGTTTGAAACTGTTGCCCCTTGTGCTGTCACTACAGGCCTTGTTAAAATGCCCCTCCTCATCTTTCTTGTAAGCCCTCTTTATCTACTGAAAGGCCGCAAACCGAAAGGACTGTTAACGTTTCTGCTGAGGGGATGTTACTTCAACAGATCATACCCGCTGCCTGCCAGTGATTTGTTCTATCTGTGCTCTGTAAAAAAAAATCATAGACAACCTTGGTGTACCTAAAGGTAAACTTAAGCCTAATTTCTTGCTGGCCAAAGTTTGCTTATCATATTCTGGGCAAACGAGGTTTTACCTCGTGTTAGTAAAGTCTGCTGTTCTCTTGATCAGTCCTCTTGACTGCTAAGCGATTAATAGCCTGTATTTGTTATTTGTGTTTTCTAGGTGTCAGCTCTTGTTCATAATGTTCATGTCTTTATTGAGCAGGTTGTCCACTTTCAGGTAGATCAGCAGCCTCACAATGTGCGGTATCTGGGCCCTGTTTGGGAGCGATGAGTGCCTTTCTGTCCAGTGTTTAAGTGCCATGAAGATAGCACACAGAGGTCCCGACGCGTTTCGTTTTGAGAACGTCAATGGATTCACCAACTGTTGTTTTGGTTTCCACCGCCTTGCGGTTGTTGATCAGCTATATGGTATGCAGCCTATCCGGGTGAAGAAATTCCCATATCTGTGGCTGTGTTACAACGGAGAAATCTACAATTTCAAACAGGTAAGTGTTGTATGGATCATGTGGCTTTTTTTAATTATTTTTTTCCCAAAAAAAAGAAAATGTTTAAAATGTGGTGGACTACATTATCAGAAAAAAATTTGAAAGTTATCAAATGACTAGTGTTTAAAAGGAAGTAAATTATCTCGGTGAGCTGTGAATCTGTGGTGGCTTAGTAATATACTTACTGTTTGATACTGAAAAGTAGTTTTTTAACTGACAACAAGGGCAATAAGTATTTGTATCTTCAGGTTTGATCAGTTTAAAATAAAGATGCATTCTTCGTTATCTCTTGGGGAGGGGAATTCCAAGCCTCTGTCTTCCCTTCTCTCTTTATAATGCAAATGCTTTTAGACTGTCTTGCTCTACAGTTATTTTGGGTCATTCTCCAAGCTGTTGGGTGTTGCATTTTTATTTCTGCATATCGATCTAGATACGATATGTCAACTTATAATATATTAATGTATAGCATGCATGCTTATTATTTATGTGAAAGCAACAAGCACTAGGGAGATGTTTCCAGTATGCCACCAAAGTCCTTAGGGGTCTGCAGCTTAAGGCAGATGCTTTGTGGGGATTTTGAGAGCCACCTAAGGAAGCCTCTTGGGCACAAAATAAGCAGCAGCTCTGTACTTACTTCCTAACATGTCTGAATGTCCCTAATGGGTGCAATACTGCTGCTGATCATCGTCTGTGTGCCTCAATCCCTGTGCTGAGGTATCCATGCCGCCTGTGTTACTTGGAAGTGATCCAGATCATCCAAATTTGGTGTATAAAGCAGCTTACAATGGTGACTGTTTCTGAATCATGCTTAAAATGAATCATAAACTGAGCGTGGTAGTATCAGAAACGTGTGAATAATCTGAGATGTGTTAGTACTTCTAACATCACATTTTTGAAGTCAGAGTCAGGCTGCTGTCAGTGACGTCAGTACAGTCTTTGGGAATTTGACTGAATAGGCAGGAGATTTCTGCTCCCCCCCTACCCCCAATTCTTAAGTATCTTGTCTGTTTGAAAGGTGAGATACACTTTGCCCTGCAGTACACGTGAAACGTATTGTACCAACAGTCTGTAGTACTTGCTGTGTTTTGCATTGTGGTTCTTCTGCTGTTGAAAGCAGTAAGAATTACTCTCAGTTATGCTACACACACAATCATAAGGGGACTTCAATTATGCAAAAGTTGCATGGCTATCTGGAGGAATTTGTTCGGTTGTTCTCACTACACTGTGTACCCTCTTTCTTTATAAAGAGATTTTTCTTTCAGGCTTGTGGCTGAAACCTACCCAGGAAAGGATTGTTGGTGCAACAGGCATCTTGTTTAGGGCAATGACTTAGTTATTTCAATATTGACTCGGTTTGATCCAAGACTTTGCCCCATAAATAACAATTAAAACCAAAGAACTTAAGTTAAAATGCTAAAGTGTTGGTTTTGTGGGGTTTCTTGGCTTGTTAGTGTTTTATTGAAACCTCCTCTTTGCCCCTGTCTGGTAGATATTGAAAGGACTTTAAGAGTAGCACTACAAGAGCAGGAAGAATATTTGGTCTGACTTAAGTCTGACAGCTAATTTCTTCTTCCCCCACTCCATCTGCACAGGTAGAGTGAAGAGGTTAGTTAGAGGAATGGAGGAAGATTAGGCAGAAGGAAATTCTCTGTGCATAAAAAAAAACCAAACAAACAAAACACTGGGGAATTGCAGTGACTGCATAAGTAAACCAAAATTTATTTCTGAAGTACTTTGCAGAGATGTTACCAGTGTCTATGTGTTTTGGGGCAGGGAGGGTTTTATGTAAATGTTATTATTATCTGATAAGAAGGTGGCACCAAGTGATTTGAGACTACAATAAATGATGTCTTTGTTTCTGGTCCTGTTTGGAGTTGGTTTTTTTAGAAGCAGTGGCTGCCTGCTTCTGCCTTTTGTCTGTGGGAGGCTAGTGCTTCTGAAGACCAGGGTCATGGGTTTGCAGTTTGACATCCTCAGATAGAAATGTATCCATGAAAACTTGCCATAATGTGAATTGCTTAAGACTTCAGAGTCATTCTACAGTGCCTGAGAGATGATCCTGGATAATATTTTGAACACAAAAGCCTAATTTCCTTCTTTGTCAGAAATGTCTATATAACTTTTGAACTGTGATTTAAAAAAAAAAAATCAGTTTTTCTTATTAAACAATTACATGAATGGTGTTTTTTCAATTAATAAGCAGTCAATGTTTGCAAATGCTTATTCATGTTTTTCTTCATATTTTTTCTTAGTTGCAGAAGCAGTTTGGATTTGAATTTCAAACGTTAGTGGATGGTGAGGTTATCCTTCATCTTTACAACAGAGGAGGAATAGAACAAACTGCATCCATGCTAGATGGTGTATTTGCTTTCATTCTTCTGGACACTGCAAACAGAAAAGTGTTTCTGGCGAGAGATACATATGGAGTCAGACCACTGTTCAAGGTGCTGACTGATGATGGATTTTTGGGTGTCTGTTCTGAGGCAAAAGGTAAAACCAGTTGTGTTTAGTGCCTAAATAGTCTTAGGTATTGTTGTCGGAGACAAACTTCTTTGTCAGGCTTCTAAGTGTGAAGAGAAAGTGAACTGTGAATTCAGTAATAAATGAACTATATTTAGTAGTATAAGAACGACACGTCATTAAAACAAAAACCACAGACAGTAAACCTCTAAGATGTTTAACTGTCCTTAATATCTCTAAAATAACTTGCTTATTTAATTTTATAATTCTTTGTGTTCTGGAATCATAGTAGTATTGAGCCCAAGATGTTTTATGGTACCCCAAAGTTAAATGTAGTGTATAGAGTTAGGCTAGATTTATGCTATGATAAATTATAGAATTTGTTCCTAGTGTTCTATGGTGAACTGGGAAATAATGCCACAAGAACTGCTAATCTGTAAAAGCCAAGAATTTTAAAACCCTACTGAAATTTCCTGCAGCATTGGGTAATTTTCTAGTGACACTTATTTAATTTGATGATGATTTTTTTCCTTCGAGATGACACATTTGCTACTTTTTTTTTTAAGTAATTATCTCTAATCTTGACGCTTGGATAAACAAATCCAAACAGTGCCAAAAGGGAGTTTATTGCCTAAAATGCACTTTGGCTAAAATTGGCTTTCATGAGTACTTGTGTCTTTCCCATTTACTATATATCAATTTTATTATCAGACTCCAATGTAGGTCAAGTTCTCTAATAGTAGTACTACATACTGGTACTAAGAGCCGTACCACCTCTGCTTCTTGGGGAGGAAGAAGGAAAGTGAATACTTTAGGGACTGTGTCCTATAACCATCACAGTGAATTACCAGTCCCTTTCTAACAGGAAGTCAGTATCTCTTTTGTGGAGTTCCTCAAGGGGCATCTAAGTGACCAGCAGGTGCAAAACATCCTCTTTCCCAAGAGGAATGGAAATGAGGTTTGTCTACAAGTCTGATTCTTGGCATTCATTAGCAGTGGTGTAGATCAGTCTGGAGCTGATGAGTTATGAAATCACTAAATCAATGTCAATTAAGCAATCACTTCAGTGATGTAGTTTTATTACAAACCTCTTGTTAGCTTGACTACACTTGATTTTTAAACACAGAATCTGTTCTTAATTGTCATCTGAATTCTTGTAAGCATATGACACCTTGACCTGGATATCATGTAGTCAGTAAGAAAAGTGCTCTTCTTAATGTTCATGGGGATGAATTGCTACTTGCCAATTAGTAAAACTTGGTGGCTTCCTTTCTCTGCTGTCTGCTTCAGCTTGAGATGGCTGTGTGCAGCCTGCCAGAAGCAGAATCATGCTCTAGCCAGGGCAGACTCTGACTCAAAATGGTATTTTTTAATACCAAATTTAGAACCTGGAGAAAATATTTGTGTGTAGTTTTAGTACAGAGGCTGTTGAGTGAGGTATGACTTAACTATCCTAGGTCAAAAACTCTGACTTCTTTTTTTTTTTTTCCTCATTTTTTCTGTAGGACTTATCAACTTAAAGCATTCAACATCCTTATGTCCTAAAGTGGAACCATTTCTCCCGGGTCATTATGAAGTGTTGGATTTAAAGCCCTCTGGCAAGGTTGCATCAGTGGAATTAGTAAAATTTCATAGCTATAAAGATGAACCACTCCATGTTGCATATGATACAGTGGAAACTCTGCCTTCAGGTAGTACAGCAAAGCATTTGCTACTTATTTTGATTAAAAAGTGAAAAAATTATAATCTTTGAATATAAAATTTGCATTGATTGGTTTAAAAAAGTGCAATTTAAAAAAAAAAACCTGGAAGAACCTTTATAATGTAGGGACTTAAGAACTGTTTTTGCAGGCAGTCATGTACAAAGATGAACTTGCATGCCCTCATTATCAAAGGAAATTCAGACAAATATCTTTGTTTCCTAGTAGCATAATCCAGCAAAGTCTGAGTAACACTTCTTGAATTTGCTTCCTCTTTTTTTTTTCTGGACAGGCTTTGATCTTGAAACTGTGAAAAGCAACATCCGTATTCTCTTTGAAAATGCTGTTAGAAAACGTTTGATGGCTCACAGAAGAATTGGTTGTCTTCTGTCAGGTAAGTAGCAAGAGTCACAATAATTCTGTGTCCTCTCTCTCTTTTGCCCATCCTCTGCTAGTTAGAGGAAAGCATACTGACTGTTCTGCTGTGCTGTACCTGAAGTGATCTGAATCTTCATGCACTTTTTAGAGCAGAGCACAGAGAACTTGTTAGTTTGTGATAAAATTTTCCAGTTAACAAGTATCTTGAAAGTCTTATGCTTTTAAAGGTTACTCTGGGCTGGGATGCTGGCTTGTTGAGACACTGACCATTTCTAACTAAGAGGAAAGAAATATAATATTCTTATTGAAAAATCACCCAATATACTCTTAAATATATGAGATTTATGCTTAAGTTGGTGTTGAAAATGTAATTGTTATATTCACTTTGCACAGATTGAGCATAGAAAAAAAACCTTGGCATGTTTCAGATAGCAGGAGGAAGTGAAGTTCATAATTGTCACCTTCTTTGCTTTAGCCTCCATCCTAGAATGCCCTTGATTTACCAAATTACAGGGGACCATCTGGACCAAAATTATTCGCTACACTCTTTTTCAGGTGAGGTAATAGCTTGTGGTACAGGAAGTTGTTCACTGACTTAGCTGATCAGTGTTGTGATATGGTGGTTCAGTGTTACAGAGGTACTTTACAGAGGTAAGGCTTTGTAGCCATGGGACTGACACCTTATTTAGTGTGGTTTTGTAACACTTTGTACGTGTAGTTAGAGTTCTGATATGCTGTTCATGCATTCATTGAACATCAGTAATTACACTCATTTATCATGAGCCCTATTAAATATGCATTTGAATGAGAGAGGGCTGACTAGGAGATACTGTTGGACCATTTCCTTACTGTGGCATCATAAAAAGTAGGAAGGAGGTAAATGAAACGGGGAAATACACAGTTGGAAGATCCCAGCCTCAGTAAAAAGCATGTTCAAAACCCAAATCAGAAGGTAGTCAGCAGCTCCTCAGATGCACATTGCAGAATGTATTAGTAGCAAAACTAAGTGCCCATGCTGGTATAATACCAGAGTATCTTAGTGCTTCACAATTTTGAGTATGCTTGGAGCATCACAGTTGGAGAAGTGCTTTTGTTTCCAGTCACAGAGGGAGTTCTGCAACTTCACAGTGGAAACTCAGGTTTTGATTTCCCTGATTTCTGCATCCTAGGCACTCAGTTTGATTTCTGTGCTCTCCTTTTCTCAGACTCTGCATGTAATTTCTGAGAAAGAGATTTATTTTTTTTACAAGGTAGCATGCCCGCAAAGGGGATCGAGGTGGGAATGAATGCTAATGCACTCAGCTGAAAAACCACATGCAGACTGTGGGAAACAAAGAGAAGAGGATTTTGCCTCATGCTTGTCAGAACTGCAGGCAGGTGTGGGAGGACAGGTACTGTGTTTTGCTCAGTACTTCAAAGGGGAGCAGCAAGTAGAACTAGTCAAGGATTAGCGGAACTAGCTCATGAGAATAAGAAGGTGGAGCCTTAGGGTACATCTAGGCAGTTCGCACATCTCTTGGTTTTATTTTTCATTTGTTTCCAAACTGTTCAAATCTTTCCATTGTCCTCCTCCGAGAAGGAAGAGGAGGAAGAAAAAAAGAATGTCACTGGTGAACCTTTTCACTTTTGAAAAATGATTGGGGAAGAGTGGAATCCTTACATTAAACATTCTGTTCTTTTACTTAATTCTTTTTTATTCAAACAGCAAACCAAAAAAAATTTACATAGTTCTGTCAGTAGAGTATCAAATGTGTAGGTAGGAAGAGGATAGAGAGCAGTTTTGAAATGGAGACTAAATCCCATTATAGCAGAGTTTAGAAGGGGCATGTTCTGTAGTGGTACAATGTTTTCAGAATACTTTCTGTGTATGTTAAAGAAGGATTTCCATTGATGCTTCTGACCAAAAGTACTAACAACAGTTACTGAAGATGTTCCACTAAAGTTGCCTGATTCTCTTGTTAAGCAGAGGTAAATGTGCACTTGTACAAGAAGTACCTCGGATTCACATGGCTTAAAAATGAAGCCCACTCGTGAGATTCCACTATCTAGATTCAGTGTCCTTAAGGGGAAAGAAAAAAACAGTCAAACACCTAACCAAATAATTTGTTCTCTTGGCAGGGGGCTTAGATTCCAGCTTGGTTGCAGCTGTTCTTCTGAAACTGATGAAAGAAATCAACATCAATTATCCATTACAAACCTTTGCAATTGGAATGGAAAACAGTCCCGACTTACTGGCTGCCAGAAAGGTATAGTAAGCATTGCTTTCAGTTTGTTCTGAGCTGCTGAATGCTAAACAGTGTGTATTAATGGTGCTAACTTCATGGTATGGTATTAATAGTAACACTGAATATTCATTTATTGCTATGATGTAAATGAGTTTGCAGTAAATCATTTAGTACAACATTTGCTGCTTAGTTAAATCTTACAAAAGAGATAATTGAGCCTTACTTGCTTTCTCTTGCATTTGGAAAACAGACTCCCATTGCATTGTTACCAAAAGGATGGTACTTTGGAGTTGTCTCAATTCTGCCTCTGTGTTTTAGGGTAAATCTCCATGCTATGGTTCCTATGCTATGGCATTTGTATATATGTTAAATATTGTAAGTTAATCATCAGTTTACCAAATTAAGAGCCTTGTACAAACAGTTTGGCATCTGGGGTACCCTTTAGGTATCCAGGCTGTTACGGCTTTTGAACTGCTTTTTCTCTTCTGAGCAAATATATGAAGTATTTAGAGCCTCTATAGATTCTGTTATGCTATGGGCAAGCAGTTGGATGGTCTGTTGTAATCATGATTGAACACTGTAATTACAGAGACTGTGTTCCCTGTGGTGAATGTGCCACTGCAAGTCAGAGGGGCTGCTACGGTATCATCTTTTCTTGACCTAATGTCATGTAATTCTCACTGTGGCAGAAGGGAGCTGGTGCTTTCACTCTGTGTGTGTGTGTGTGTTTTGAACACAAGGTATGTTTAAAAAATGTTTTAATTGAAAAGCAATACATTATTGTGACCTTTTACAAACAGGTGGCAGCACATATAGGCAGTGAACATCATGAAGTAATATTTAATTCTGAAGAGGGAATTCAGGCAATAGAGGAGGTTATCTTCTCCTTGGAAACCTATGATATAACAACAATAAGAGCTTCAATTGGTAAGATATATTTTTTTTAATAGAAATCTTTGCTTTATATTGCTGGAATAAAATTTTACGCAAAATCATGTAGTCATCTATTAGATCCTTTAGCTGTCACAGAATCTGGGAACCGGGACTCCCACGTTCTGCTCTCCAGTCTTGTGTGTGATACCACACTGAGGCAAAAGCAGTTATTAGTTTCAGAGACACTGACTGTACAAAACAATTGTCAAGAGCTGTTCCTGAAGCTTTGGGATGAAAACCAAAAGTTATTTGAAGAAGAAACGTTAGATCTACAGGTCTAGGTTTTCTACTCTGATAAGTATGAACCTTGGAGGAAGGGGGAAGATTCACAGGTTGTCTGAGGTACTGAATGTTATGATAGCAAAACGATTATGATTACCCTTTCCTTGCATAATCTTAATACTAAAGTGAAGTATTTCTCGTCGCCTTCTAGTAACACATGTGCACTCAAGCCAGGTAGACTTCTTATAAAGTATGTTTGATTCTGAGAAACGAAGGAAGTCACCAGCAGCTTCTTGCAAAGGGTTGCCAACCTGACAAGAATGAAAAACGCTAATCCAATGTGACCTTCTGTGTAATGCCAGCTACGGCATTTTACCCAGTTAATCTTGTGTCAGCCTAAAACATTGTAAAAAAAGTTAATAAGCCAAATAGGCAACACAGTTTTGAAAATCCAGGTCCCTGCCTGTAATTTAGTACGTGAAGATAGGACTTTGCAATGTGAAATATTGAAAGTGTTTCTTTAAAAAATAAAGCCAGCTTTTCGTATGTCATCTTTCTTTGTGATTGCTGCTTAGTATGAGAAATAATGAACTAGATACTTTTCATTAGATCTCTAATACTTTTGTTATAAACCCATATTGTTTGGATAGATGCAATAAGGGGAAGGCATAATTCTGATTAATAAATAATTCTTTACAAAAAAATAATTGAAGAAAGGGTTTCATCCAGTTCAACCTGCAGTGGCAGAGAGTTAAACAACGACTTTTGCTGGTAGTTTTGTTCTCCAAAGCTAGTTTTGTTCAGGACTGTGCTGGAATTAATCATGGGCTTAATTTTGAACTGAGTCAGAACAACTCCTCTGTGTGTTCCTGTGGGAATCCTCCAGCATTCCCAGGATCAGACAGACACATCTTTCTGATATTTTGAGGGTTAAGAGTAAGTACACAGTTTAGATGTATTTGCAACACTTTAGTTCGTGTGGCTGTTGATGGCTTTGAATAACAATGAATTGTTATTTTTTAGCATATTGCAGTTGTTTGCTACAGAAGAAAGTAGTGTAGGAGAGGAACTTCTAAAATGCTGAGTTTAAAACTGTACTAGCTGTATATAGCATCATACATGTAGCTGTATTTTAATAACTTTATACTTTTTTTTTTTTTAAGGTATGTATCTTGTCTCCAAGTATATACGGAAGAAAACAGACAGTGTGGTCATTTTTTCAGGAGAAGGATCAGATGAGCTGACACAAGGATATATATATTTCCATAAGGTAAATATATTCCCTATACAGAAAGCACTTGAGTTGCTCATTCTCCCCTTCAACAGAAAACCTCAGAGATTTTAAAGTGTTATGTTTGAGAGTTTTCACAGCTGTTTATTTGTTGAGACTTTCTCCTGAGGTGGCATAAAATCCAAGGGATTTAATTTAATCACCTAAAAAGTAATTAATTTATTTATTTTTTTAAACTTCAGAATTCCTGAGACCTGTTATTTCTTGTATGTAGTCTTTGCTAGTTTTAGACCACTCAGTGACCACTATAACTCAAACACAGGACAGCAAGTAATGGTTCCCTCAGTGCAGCTGTATTATGTCTGTGTGCTACATGCTTATGTCTGGTTACAGGCGCCATCTCCCGAAGAAGCTGCAGAAGAGAGCGAGAGGCTTCTGAAGGAGCTCTATCTGTTTGATGTACTTCGTGCGGACAGAACTACTGCAGCACATGGGTAAGACATAGTCTCTTGGATGCTGAGGACTCATGTGATTTAAAAGCCTAAGAAGATCTTAAAAATTCAGCTGCTGTTGAGGAAATTACGACAGTTAATTGTTGACTTGTTACTGTTTGAATTACTGAGTGATTCAGAATATTGTGATGCAAGATAATTCCTACTGTCTGGGTCTAAACTACTCTAAGATGATCATCAGTCTTCATAGTAGTAGTAGCAAATGGGGTGCACCCCATAGTCTGCTTGAGCTCTGTATCTTAATATAACTCAAGATACCACCTGCCTTGGTAGAACAGGCATTGCTAACATTCCAGATATGCACAGGCACTCAGGGTGTGCACTGAATGGGTGGGAAGCACAACATGAAGGACAGATTGAGAGCAGCTCTGCGGAGAAGGACTTGGGGGTGTTGGTTAAGAAGAAGCTCAACATGACCTGGGAATGTGTGTTCGCAGCCCAGAAAGCCAACTGTATCCTGAGCTGCATCAAAAGAAGCCTGGCCAGCAGGTGAGGGAGGTGATTCTGCCCCTCTGCTCCGCTCTGGTGAGACCCCACCTGGAGTACTGCGTCCAGCTCTGGGGCCCCCAACATAAGAATGACGTGGACCTGTTGGATTGGGTTCAGAGGAGGGCCACGAAGACGGTCAGGGGGCTGGAGCACCTCTCCTATGAAGAAAGGCTGAGAGAGTTGGGATTGTTCAGCCTGCAGAAGAGCAGGCTCCAGGGAGACCTTATAGCAGCCTTCCAGTGCCTAAAGGGGGCCTACAGGAAAGGCAGGGAGGGACTTTTTACAAGGGTGTGTAGTGATAGGACAAGGGGTAATGGCTTTAAACTGAAAGAATGTAGACTTAGATTAGATGTAAGGAAGAAGCTCTTTACTGTGAGGATGGTGAGGCACAGGAACAGGTTGCCCAGAGAAGTGGTGGATGCCCCATCCCTGGAAGTGTTCAAGGCCAGGTTGGATGGGGCTTTGAGCAACCTGGTCTAGTGGAAGGTGTCCCTCCCTATGGCACGGGGGTTGGAACTAGATGGTCTTTATTGTCCCTTCCAACCCAAACCATTCTATGATTCTATGAGGGCTAGCAGTCTACGGGGCAGGCAAATCTGGTCTTCAGAGTAATCATCAATCACGTTTCTGTTCTAAACACTATGAGGCAAACTTGCTGTTGCGATTGCTACAGACAATGTTTTACCAAAGAAAGTTTTAGCGGATGAGGAAAGACAGTGGATTTGGGTGCTGTTTCTGAACAGTAAGAGAGGAGGAGTGACACTATGAATCTAATTGCATCTGCTTACAGTACCTCTTGATTAATTGCATCTGCTTAGAGTAGCTCTTGATTCTGAAGCAAAAGACTGCTGGGGATTTGTGTGCCAAGATGAAATTGAAGTTGTAGCCTGAAGGAAGTAGAGCAACAGCAAACCACGCTGCAAAATTTAATCTGGTCTTCTGTGATTATAGGGCCCACTGTGTTGCCAACTGATGCAGGAGTATCTTTTAGCTGGGATTATACTGGTCTTTATAGAAGCAATGAATTAGAAATATAAATATGCAGAGTTAAAGAGGGAAGGCAAAGTTGTATTTGACTTTGGGGTTTTTTGAGGTTTAGACAAAGAGGAATCCTGAATCTGATAATCAGCATGTGTATGAAGAATTAGAAAAACATACTGAAAGAGGAAAAGTATGTGCATTGAGTCAGGTAGCTGACTGTAATAAAGAGATGTTAGGATACAATCTGTGTGACCGATATCTTAAAGAATCACCAAATTGCGCACTGCAAAAAATAACATTATTTTACTAAAGAAGTACATTAATTAAAAGGAGAATATTGTTGAGAAGCTGGCTGTAGATGAGAAAAAGATGGTACCTGTGGCAAAACAAACAACTTACCTATTGGGAAACTTGCACTGTATGTTGATCCTGCCACAAAATAACTTGCCTGTTTTTTTTATAAATATCTTAGGTTTCTCTTTCCCTTTCCTGTATAAAAGATGGACAGGGTGCAGGAGGCCTGCCATTTGCCTTATAATTTGTTTTGTGCTAGAGAGTTTGGCTGTTCAATATCTGGCTGCTCTTCTTTGGAGAGTTGCCATTTCTTGAAGAGAAGCTGGGGTCAGCTTCACAGCACTGCTAGGAAGAAAGAACCCTTGTATTAACAAATTAAAACTGAATTTAAGGTGTTCAGATTTGTGGAGAAAAGGGAAAGGAAATGATGAGGAGGAAGGAAAAGGTGAGGGAGATGATGATGAGGGAGAGGAAAGAGTAGAGAGGAAATGATGAAAGTACCTTTATCAGTTAGAAAAAAATAACTGTAAGGAAAGACTTGCAATGGAAATCTTGTCAGTATATGTGGAAACTGAGCCTCAGTACTTGACTGCTGAGTGATGATGCTTTTTTTTGGGAAGGTGGGTATTACCTGAAGTAGTTGAAGCTTTTTATCAGAGGAGAAGCTACAGAGACAAGGAAATTACTAGAATGCAGTATAACATCTCCATTTGACTTTGAAGCTGGGCAGCATACAGTCTCTTGAGGAAACACGCTGAGAGGGGTTCTTCCTACTGAAGACACAGTTACTGTAATTTTATTTGTTGCCTTCTGTGTCCTTAGAAGCCATGGTATGCATAAAAGAATGTAAGCAGAAAGACTTTGTTCGTGTCTGTCTGCCACTGGTATAGGAGAGAACTTGTGCAAATGCTGCAGAATCAGTAGCCAATAGCTTAATGGTGTCCATGCGGGCTCCGTTTCGTTGTTTCTTGAAAACACAAACAAATGTGGATTTCAGAAATGACAGCAGAAATCCTTGCTTGGTTCAGTGACATCTTTACAAATGCCGATGCAAATCCCAGTGAGCAACTTGGTAGTTCTCTGGGGGCAACAGGATTTTTTTCAGTGTGTTTTTGCTTACATGGTACAATGGTTGTTGCAAATCCTGCAGGACTCTAGTCTTTAAATTCATTGTACTAGAAGCTGTCCAGCAGATGGCATCATAAATCATCGAGATCTTTATTTAATCTGTGCAGACTATATACTTAACTTTCCAAATTGATGAATTGAATGCAGATAGTCATGAACATGCAAGTGAAATTTCTTCTACGTAAGAGCAGAAAACCTAGTGTTTATGTGAAAGACAGGGAAAGCTTAACTGTTACAGAATTTGTAAATAGATGACTTGTTGGATTAATTCAGTATCTTTTCTGTTTATTTCCCCTATTTAGTCTTGAACTGAGAGTCCCATTTTTGGATCATCGGTTTACTTCTTATTATTTATCTCTACCAGCAGAACTGCGAATCCCAAAGGTATGTAAAACTAGGGTTGTATGCAAGTGTACACTATTAGAACACAAATTCACTGATAGGTGTTCTAAGCATGACCAAATTGCTGAATTCGTGGTTAAGTCCTATACCCAAAGTCAAGCATGCTCTTAAATATTTTGCTGGATTGTTGCGCTACTGGGAAACCTTTTCTGACCAGACTTTCTGAAAGGAAACCATTTCTGAGATGTTTAAAGCCAGATCTTTGTACTGCAGTTCCTGAGACTCACAACATTGTTTGTTGTTCTGCAAACAGAATGGAATTGAAAAATACCTTTTAAGACAGTCCTTTGAAGATACAAACTTACTTCCCAAAGAAATACTCTGGAGACCCAAAGAAGCTTTCAGTGATGGTATAGCATCAGTAAAGAAATCCTGGTTTTCTATTCTTCAGGACTATATTGATCAACAGGTACGATACCACTTTTTTTTTTTTTTTTTTTTTTTTTTTTTTTTTTTTTTTTGTCTTTCACGTTTAGGTGTATTAGATATGGCTGCCAAGGGGAGGCAGCTCACATGCTTAGTTGGAAGAATAAATCTGGTTATCACAGTAATTTGAGCTTCATGGTGGAGGAGCAAGATAAACCATAATCAGTGGTCTTCTAGCTGTCTGAGTTGGTTAAAGACATTTGAAATCCTAAATACAAAGAAATGCTAGAGCCTGACACAAATGACTGTGTAAGGAAATGAACATTATTTAAGTATCTGGATTGCAAATTAGATTGTGTGTCGGCAAACGCAATTTCTGGGTTACAGACAAAGCAGCTGCTTCAGCTGAAGGCACTTGCATGAACTTACTCTGCAGCTGAGTAACAGCATAATGACTTTAAAATGTCCTTTCTTGTTTGTGTCATTCGTTTTTCCCAGCCATGCCTAGCTAAGCCTTCTGCTTTTTAAAGCCTCTGCTTGCATTGCTAACCAATGAAGACTTACAGCATTTTTGCTTTGGGCAAAGGATAATCATCTCTGGTGTACAGTAGTTTAATCATCAAGAGGAAGGAATAACACCCAGTTTACACCAGAGCTCTGTTATACAGAAATATGTGTAGTCGAGCCTGTGGACGCGTACTTGTCTGTCCTACCACCAACTGCTTGTTTCCCATTTTCTTTCTCTTTCAGGCAAGAAAGTAGCTGGGTCAGGCAACAGTGTTGTGCTGCCCGTACTGAGCCTGTATTGGTGTAGTAGGGGCAAATTTATTTCATGGCTGTGAGGAGTTAGACAGCATGTTGGCAGTGGAAGCGGCCTTAGAAATTGTCTCAACTGGTGCAACTATTCATCCTCCATTTCTTAGCCACCTTAGCAACTGCAGGTGTCTTTGCCTCTGCATCCCAGGTCTTTTGTTGCTAAGAGCAAGCAGAGTCAACAGCTCTCTGTGAGCTGAAAAAAAACCCAGGAAGCTGCTTACATGGCAAAAAAGGCTGCTTTAAGTTGTTCTGGTTGAATCACAGCAAAGAGAAGGATAGGAAAGAATTTTTTGTGAGCTTACTAACAAAGGTGCTTGTAACCCAAAGAGAAATGGGCTTCACGTACAGTGCAGAGAGAAATATTAACAGGATTGGAAATATAGTTATGTATTCATAAAGATCAAGGGAGCCTGTGACAAAAATTCACCTGGCAGAAACGTCTGCCTCTGGAATAGACATTTTTTTTTTAAACCTGTGGGCATTTAGTGGTTGGTAAATCCTTGCATGTCTTTAACTTGCAGCAAATCAACTTGTGAAAGTTACATGTATTTGCAGCTTAACTTGAGTTTTGCTTATGTCTATAGGTTGATGACCTTCTGCTGGAAAAGGCAGTGGAGAAATATCCTTTCAATCCTCCTAAAACAAAAGAAAGTTATTACTACCGCCAGATCTTTGAAAAGCACTACTCAGGGCAAAGCAGCTGGCTGCCCCACTACTGGATGCCAAGATGGGTTAAAGCTACTGATCCTTCTGCTCGCACATTGAAACATTACAAGTCGGCTGCCCAAGAATAGGCTATTGAAATAATGTCCCAAATAGAAGTGCTGCAAGCAATTTGCATGCACTCTGCTTTTAAAAAACCAAACAAATTATGCAAACCTAAAGCTTAAAAGGTCTTAAAGATGCATTTTGACAATGCTGTTGGAAATAAGAGCTTTCTGTGGTTAGTGTACTATCAAAAATTCACCCTGCTGTACCAAAACTTTGTAATTCTTGGGAAAATACTTTATGGACAAGGAACTACCTTATTTGGCAGCTCTGTTCCTTATGTGACCTCGATTGTATTCATTTGCCTTGCAGTCATTTTTATATATATATATATATATCTCACGTTAATATATATTTTAATGTGAGCTCTGTTTTGAGGACTTGAATAAGGCAAAGTGATGCAAACTGCTGCAGGCCCTCTGAGCAAAGGGGAATTTGACCCTAGTTCTTTAGTGATTTGTGTTCCTGGCTGTGGGATTTGGATAGTCTGTCTATATTATTCTATTTTGAATGTCTTTCTAAGCATTCCTGAGAACCTTGGTCTGGTTTTCAAAAGGTATTTAGATATTCATAGCTATGCAGAGTTGCTTACTAGAGTTTATAATAGTGGTGGTGCTGGGTGTTACTTAAATGAATGGGAATCTTATTTGTTACTGTGAAGCCACCAGTTTGCTGTTTTGAATGTTGTAAATGTACCAGCAGTCTAAAGATATTGTGACTTATCAAAGAGCAGAACAGACAAGAGAAGCCGAGTTACGTCTTTGTTTCTAACTCAAGGGCTTCAATTTTTAAATGTATTATTCTTGAAAATAGAGTGTTAACCAGGTGATTTGTATCAGTCTGATGGAAGTTGCATGATTAAGTTAATTTTAAGACATTTTTCACTTACTGTGGGAGTTTTTCCACCTGTATGATGAAAAGGTAGATTGTGTTGCTGCTCAACTGCATGTGGCCAACTGTGTGGTGAACCAACCCTGTTAACCGTAGATTTTAGTCAGACAAAGCATCACTGAAGACAGTGGGATCAGAAACCTTGCTTGTAAAAATGGAAAAAAAGCTTCTTCAGAAACCACAAGAACTTCTAATACCCTACTGAAAAACACATGACTGTTTACCCAGGACAACTTTTTATTAACTACTTAGGCATGGGGCTGCTTTTTTAAAGGTAACTTAAACATAAGGGTAGTCAAGAAATATACATGTGTGCTGCAGATTGACTTGATTAGCATCATGCTCTTTATGAAGACAGAAGTCTAGTTTATTGTCTCTCTTGACTAGGAAACCAAAGCCAATTGTTATTTAAAAGATAAAATATAAGCAATTCTGGTTTAAAATATTCATAAAATGACTGATTGTCTATTTATTACTCCCCCGCTAATCCTGCATCTGAATCTCTATTCCAGAAACCTTACTGAAGCCTCTCGGTGGTACCATGGAGCCCATGAACTGTCCAGCTATGGCCAGTAGTGGCCATATTTTGACATAAACTTGCACATACTAGTTATTTATGAATATATGATGAGTAAGGTAATATGTTCTGCAGCCTTCTTTACATAAGGGCCATGTGCATGTCTTTTTGGATTTCTTTGAAGCAGCAAAGTCTATTTTGACTTGGGAGAGGAGTATAGAGTATGTTGATTAGATACTGATGTGTAAAGATAAGATTTACTACTCACTGTAAACTTCCCAAGGCTGAAATGATAAAAAATAGTATTCGCCTGAAGTAAAAATAGGCTCAACACATTTTGGGGTCATTACTCAAATGCAGTTTCTGCTGCAACATTGTCAGGTATTCAAGGAAATCTACCTTAATTTTTTTAATTCCTCATAACATTGGCCATTTACCTAGTGAGGGAAGATCCTAGCCTGGTGATCCTAATTATTTTAGCTTTTTACTGATGTGCAGGGGAAAAATACAGTGTTTGCTGCTTTACTCTGGTTAAAAGTATAAATGCTAAGAGTCTCGGGAATGAAAACCTGTTCATTCCTTCTCCATTTATAGACTCGAATTCTACAGCCTTTTCAGTTTCTGTGACACTCTCTACTTTCTGTTGGGTTTTTTTGTTGGTGTTTTTTTTTTTTTTTTGAAAACAGCTACTCTGGATCATCTACTAGCTGCAGACATGTTTGTAATTTGTCACAGGAGGGAATGGGATGCAGGTCCAGTATGCAACACTGTCTTGCCCAGTTTTACTTTTTATCTTTCTTGCTTCCTGTTGTGGTTGCCTCCTTTTCTCACTCTGGGTTTTTTTGGAGAAAACTAAGCTGGACTATTCTGACAGCTTGAGTATGTTGGTTTGAGTAGTGTGTCAGAGGTGGGGATGGGGAATGAAAGTCAGTGGTCCACCTCAGAGGGAGGAGATAGATAACGGCTTGCAGGACTGCTGAGGGCTGGGGGAGAACCTGTAGGGTTCTTGCAAAGTGGATAAAATAGTGTGGCTTATTTTTATTTATTGGTTTTATTTTTTTGCTTTGGATTGATTAATTTATTAAATTATGTTTTCACTGCAATCTCTCCCTCTTTTGAGGAAGGAGAAGTAAAGAGCTTATCTTCCAAAGAGAGCACTGCAGTGTACAGGACCTACCAATTGCTTAAGGTTGCTCAGTGACACATATGCCCTTCATCTTTTTAATAAAGCCTACCTGCTATTTTAACCTCCAGCTAATTGGCTTCTGTGGAGCTTCACTGACTGTGTCCACATCCAGGCATCTCTGACAGTGGCTCTCTAGAGAAGCTCTCTAGTGCAAACCAGCATGTACGAGCCAGGGAACGCTTGACAGGACTTTGAGGACCCTTGATCTGTTAGGCAGAGATTTCTACGTGGGATGGCTTGAAATTATATAAAATGTTTGGAAACTGTTTAAAATCACAGTAAAACATTAAAGCAGTCTATTTTACTTGAGAAAATATGGAGAGTCTCTGTAGAGGACCTTTAGTGTGGGAAATGTCATTTGATAAACATCTGCAAGGTGATGTGTATTTAACTGTCTTTATCAAGAATATAAAAAAAGCTTCTGGAAAACAAGGTTGCAGGAGCCAGTGTTTGCTTTGCTGTGGAAGCTAATTCCTCAGTGAGTGTTCTGATTTTATCCAGATTCAGAGTTAATATCAGTCAAGGTTCTTAGTTGCTCCACTCAGAACTGAGGTAAAATATGGTAAATTGTGGTTAAAAGTAAAATATCAAAAAATTACACTGAGACTCTGGGTGGGGTGGACTTAGTCTTTTGTTCTGACACAGGCCTAATGTCTGATTCCCATTCATAAATAAGAGAGAGAAATTGTCAAAGGAGGATTTAATACAAGGTAAGCCTGTGTTTGAGCTGGCTGTTGAACAGTCTCCCCAAAGGAGAATGAGGCTGAAGTGTGGAAGAGGCTGCTTATTTCCGTAGTGAGGTAGGCTGTGTGTTCCTCAGAGACCTTCCTAGGGATAGCCAAAGCACGTACCTCACCTGCACCATCCCTGTCATGGTTCCTCATTTTGGAATTTCAGGGCCTATTGTTTTTTGTTTACGTATGAGATATTTATATTTCTATGTAGACATTGTAGTTGATGTAAAGGCTGCAGTTAGGAAAGTGTTAGAAACTTTCAAATGAGCCTGTCTCTGGGTGCAGGTAATGCACAAAATTTTTATTTATTTTTATTTAAATTTTATTTTAATTAATTTAAATTAGTAAGTTTAGTCTTTCATTTACAAAGCTTGAGAAAGGAGAGAAGGGACTGAGGAGGACGAAGCAGAGAGGTGGTTTATGCTGCTATGGTATCTTGCAAGTGGGTAGGGGTAGTAGCTAGGGGAGGCGATGAGACATAAACAGGGTTTGTGCACGCTGCTTTCTTTCCAGCAGCTGTTCGTGGTGTTTCACCCACGCCGCTCTGTAGTGCCGCTTTCCATCTTTTAGTCGCCTGGAAGCTCCTCCAGTAAGAGAACACTAGCTGGGCAGCTAGTTTTCCCTGCACCGTATGTTCAGGTTCGGATCCTTCAAGTATCCCACGAGCTCCAACAGAACGTGTCCGTCCGGCAGCGCCCTGGGGCCCACGCGGCGTGGGTGTTTCTCCCACGCGAACGGGTCGGGGCTGGCTCCGCGCTCCAGCATCGCAGCTGAGCCCCGGGAAGCGACGAGGCGGGCACGTTTCCTCCAGCGGGCCAGAAAGAGCACGTCAAAGTTTGGATTCGGATCGAGAGGTTGCTTCGAGGGATGATTTCTTAAATTTTTAGGGTTGGTTTTTGTTTTTTTTTTCTAGCCGGCAGATGGCAGCCGCTGTTAGCCTGTCTGCGCAAACAGGCTCTTCATCCCTGGGGAAGGCTGCTCTCCATCCTGCTCTCCTTGGGCTTTTAGCCTGTTCCTTCCCACTTGTCAGTGGGATTTGTGCGTGAGCTTCACGGAAAGGAATTTAGTAAGTACTTGATTAGAATAGGGTTAAAGCCAACCAGAAAAGAAAAATGTTGTTTAATTGGTCTTGCTCGCAAGATACTGTGCAGACCTTCTTGTGCTGGTGCTGCAGGTGAGAAGGCAGCCAAGAGTTGAATGCATTTGTATTGAAGGCATTCAATATTCAGTTTGAAAGCAATTAAAAAACAGTTATGATATTAAAAACTAGAAATGTGGGTTAGAACAGGTATAAAATGCTGGTTTTAGGGAAGATGGAAGATAATAGCAGGCTGGGGAAGGAGGAATGTCAATTTACCTCTGAAGTTGTTAGGGGTTTTGTTTTTTTCCTATTTTTGTCATGATTAACATGTGGATCACAGGATTTCAGATAGTCATACAGAGTCCTCCTAGGAAGTTTTACAGGTGCACATCAGAAAGGCTTAGGGCCATACTTCTGCTTTTTCCTCAAAAGAATGATTTTAAAAATATATATATGTGCATTATAAAATGCAGTACATCTTATAAATTTGGAAAGATTTCCTGTAAGTAAGTGGCCAAACCAGTTGTTTTATGAGCTCTGTGTGATGATGAACAGCATCAGACTCCATATACCTGAGCATCTAGACTTGAACCCCATCAAGAAACAACATCCCCCGGTGACTATTGGTGGTATAATGGCAATGTATAGCTGGCAGTCTGATTTGACAAACCCAACCTTTCACCTGCTCCAGGTTCACTCTGGAGAGGTCTTCTGCCTTTTTTTTATGTGTGTGTGCATGTGTGTGTGGTACAGGGTGCTTAATTGAGGCATTTTCACTAAGGAGAAGATACAATAATGGGGTCCAAAATAGTCCTTTAGAGAATTATAATTCCAGGTATGTAAAATTATTGGAACTGACCTCAATTCCTACACCCTAATCAGCTTGCAGAGACCAAGAAGAGAGTCAGAATGATCTGGTTGCAAAAGCAGCCTCTCTTTCTGCTACTATCGAGGATAGAAGTAGTTGTCTATATTAATAAACTGTGTTACTTAACATCTCTCACCACTGCTCTTGAAGACTGCTCTTAACACCTGGGGCAAAATGTATATTAATACAAATTACTTTTGATTAAAACCATTATTATTTTAGCACAAAAAGGAAGGGGGTGGTAGAAAGGAACATTCTCTTTTTAAATATTTAAATACTCATTATACCAAAGTGATACAAATTACTGGCTGACTGACAGCTTGCTAATAATAGCTTAAAAATGCAAATAGAGCTATTATCCCAATTGACACTAATTGGAACTCCTCTGGCAGCCTGGGAGGGCAGGGCAGGAAGGTTTGATTGTTTCCTCGAGCTGAAATTGGGTTGGTAAGGAAGTGTGGGGAAGCATGTGCCGTGGATAAACAGGGTGCCATCTGCAGACATCAGAATTCATTATATTTCGAGAATATGTTCTGAAGTGCTGTCTTCTGCCCATGTATGATTTTGGTGAGGTTTGCTGGTGCCCTGGGCTGGTCCCACTCATGCCTGCGCGGCGCAGGCTTTGCCTGGGCTGAGTTGGCATCATGGGAATCCAAGCTGCAAACGCTCAGGCCTCACAAAAGAGCTACGGTGCCTTTTGTGAATAATAAAAATTCACTGCCTTAAAATTCACTGAATTATAAAAATTTTCACTGCCGATAGCCAAAAAGTCTGCTCTGCAGGGTGACTCTACGCAGAGCAGGTGTCTGGGGATTTCGAGCTTTATGGACCCTAATTCGGTACGAATTTTTCATGCAGAAGCTGGCATAGAGGATGGCGGAGGTGCCCTTCAAAGGATCGCTGTCCCTAGGCAGCATTCGCATTGCGTAGCAGAGACCCATGTGTCAAGTGCCATCAGTTACTTTCAAAACACGAGACGGCCTCCCAGGTTAAGGTGAGACAGCTGTTGTGAGACCCCTGCCACGCTCTCCTGGATGACGGGCTGTTATATCTCTGTTATTTACTCTCTTGCTGAGATTTTTATTTTCTTAGCAAGGACCAGGACCTTTTGCTGTCTGTGGTTCTCCACCCTGGAAAATCCTTCCTGCCTCCACTTCCACAGAAAAAGTGGCAGTAATGCCAGGGTTAGGAGTCGTACTGAGGTCAAGGACACGTTGTGGGGCACCCATGTGAACCCTCAAACTCCCTGTCCAGACTCACATACTCCTCAGCTGTGTCTGTCATCATGTCATACAGCCTCTTCCCCACTGCTGCCACCACGCTCCTGTGTGGTATACGAAGAAACCTGGCGTGACAGCCTGCTCTTTGCAGTAGACAAGTTATTAATGGAAAAGATATGTTAGCAACTGAAAGGTCATTAGGAATGGGGATGTATGTAGGTGTAGTGTGACACCAGCTCTGTTTTCTGAAATAACATCTTTTATGTCATATTGTGAGGCACAGTGAAATGCCACTCCCAGCACAGCTCTTGAGCCATCTTTAGTTTTCTAAGAGGATAGAAAACTTGGACTCGACCCCGCACTCAATGAAAACTTCCTTACTGTGCAGGAGGAAAGCACCTAAGCCTCTCTGCCCTCTCCAGTGCAGCCATTTCCCACTCTCAGAAGGATGCTGTGAAGCTGAGGAATGACCAGGAGGGTTCAGACTTTCTTCAGTCCGGGCTGCATGTGCTCTCCTTCTCACTCTCCAGAGCACGCAGTCCCAAGGGTTGTGTCTGCCGCTTTCTAGCAAGGCTTCCTGCTTGGCTGCTTTTGTCCTGACCAGTTTTTATGGCGGATCTCCCAACTACTGATGAAATAATCTCATCTTGAAGTTTTGAGTGGGAAGGTGGACCTTCTTCTTCTCCCCTGCAGGAAAAAAGCATGGGTATCTGGGGCTTAAACATAGCATTTAGGGACAACGAGATGGGCTTCCCCTTGCTCTTGAATGTGACTCTGCAGCTGACCGTGTAAATTGAGTGAGCCTGTGCCTTGCCATACGTCAGAAGGTGCTGCTCAATATCTGTGTCCCTACTGAATGATGTCTGATGCCCAGTTGTGGCTGGGTGTCACCAAACTCATATGGCCGAGAGCAACGTGCCACTGTGTCAGTGCCTGTGGGAACCCAGCCAGGGCTTCCAGCTCAGGATCTGGCTGGACTGGGGAAGTCAAGGGGAAAAACACTGCTACAGTGTTTATCAGGTGAGTGAGGGCTTGTAGGTCCCAGTTTTGGAGGAAGAGGAAGATGAAGGCTGGTCTGAGTATATGTTGGGAGTGTGCAGTTATGAGGTGGGTATCATGAGGGTGAAAGTCTGGATCCTGTTTGGGTAGATGTGAGGCGAGGGAGGGGATGGAGCCATACCTGTTCTCCCAGAAGCTTACAGCTTCACACAGGCATGCTACTACTCATGGTGGTGTCTAAGCAAATTAATTTGGGATCCCCTCTGGTAGGATATATCGTCATCAAACAAATGGGGCCTTTCCAAAACTCAGGGTGAAGGACAACTTGTTAATCTTGCTCCCTGCCCATGCCCTCTGCCCTCCAGCTTTTATTTAAATACACATCCTTTATCTCTAAGGAGGTTTGGAGACAAACTTGCCTGTTTCTCTGAGCTATAAAAATGCAAACCAAAATCAACTGCGCTACAGGCTGGGTGAACAGTAGAAAAGTGTTTTGCAATATCTATCCATATTAGGCCATCTCCCTTTAATTGAGGCATCTTTTAAAAACAAGCTGTGGAGTGGAGGACTGAGAAATGCCGTGACGTTCTTTGGGAGATTGAAAGTCTCAGCTCAGAGAAAAACAACGCCTTGGATGGCTCTGGATGCAAATGGACCCTGTGCCTGTTGTGCTTTCAGTACTCCTGTAACACATCACTGAGTTGAGCAAATTTTTGCTTGGGGAGTTGTGCAGAGCCGAGGCTTAGGGATGCACATTAGCAGACTGATGGCACCACTCATCTCCTCGACTACGGCACCGTGTACTCCAGGGGGATGTGGCTCCGTAGGAGGTGAACCCCCACGGGCCCAAAGTGCCTTGGGAAGTAACACAGAAAAGACAAGTTGTCTTACTCTTACCAGTGATGGGCTCTGACCTACACCTCCCACACTCTGGTCTGCTGACACATCCCTGAAGAAGATGCACTTTGCGTGCCCTGAGCTTGCAGTTCCCGCTGTGACTGTGTCTCATGCCTAAACTGGACTTAGTGTGGCTGGCACTGGTTGTCATACCAGCTGTGGGATATGTCTTTCAGCTAGCTGCTGATGTGTAGACATATCTTTTATGTGGGACCTTCCTGCTCCTTTCCTCTTCCTTGCCAGCACATTTTTAAAGCCCTTCTGGGGGCAGATCATGAGCTGACACAGAAAAGACTCCCAGTACAGCATACTGGGAGCTGCTGAAGCCCTCATCCTACAGCTGCACAATTTGGCTTTCCTATTGCCCTGTTAATTTCACAAAGACTTATTACAATAGTAACATCAAGTTTGTGCAGGACTGGAATGACAGAAAAGAGCTTTCCTTTTTATCAGTCACTTCCTCAGAATCCCCACGTGCTGGAGTTTGGGTGGGGGGACAGTGGCAGTTGAGTACCTAGCTCGTGGTGCTGTATACCTCTGGATCTTGAGCATCTCTGGTGCTCAAGTCTGGAAGGACTTTTTCATGTCTCTCCTTATTCTGCAGCCCCAGGAAAATAAATGTAATACCTGAATTAGAGCAGAGGAACTTTTCTTTCATGGAAAGACAGAGAAGAGGACAAGTCCTCTGGGATGCTCCCTCCCAGGGCATGACCACCAAGCTGGGGGCAGCAAGGTAGCTCTGAGACCTCTCAGACTTGAGCCTTTGTGAATGCCAGGTTTGACTACACTTATTGACTGATATTTTTTTTTTCTTTTTGGTCAAACCAGACTAGTGTCGTTTAAAGAATGTATTATATCTTTTTGGCAAATCAAGCTAAAAGTTACCAGAAAGCAATAGCTGGGTGGACAGCGTACTTGCTTGGTATTTTTATGCTTATTTCAGAAGCACATAGGATCAATTCAGAGGAATTTTAACTATGCAAGGAGTCTCCCAGAATTTTGTGTGCTTAGTCTGGTAAAGAAATTAATTTATGTTCTCCTTAAGTGTTCTCAGGGTGTGAGAGCTCAAATTAGCCACATGCTGATGTGATCCAGGCAAATGTTTCTGTTGGTCAAACTGTCTGTTCTAGCACAGCATTGCTAGATTTGTTCTATGTCATGATTTTTTTTCCAGAAAATTCATTTAATTCAAAAGAAAACTAAAAACCTTAGTTTTGCAGTGATCTACAGTAAAACATTTCTGTTTTATCTTTGGAAAGGCATTTGCCTTAAAATTATACCCAAGCCTAATGAAAGAAAAACAGAAGTAAGAAGTAGGTCCCTCGAATGCTTCATTGAGACAGCTAAAAATGCTCTTTGGATCAGCCTACTGACTGAAATTCAGTGATTTCTACTGTTCCACTCCCCTTTCTCAGTGCCTGATCTCAGCAACTTCTGATGGTGCTCAGGACCTTGAAGAAGGGACTCGGCAATGTCCACAGAGTAGATCCCCAGACAGGCCAGTCATGTACCAGGCAGGATCTGTGTGGGGAAAAAGGGCCTGATGTAAAAGTGAACTGATTAACTAGTTCATATTGGTGCATATTGTATTAGCTTGAACTGATTTTTATGGAATGCCTCAGGCTTGGAAGAAGGAAAAAAGCTCAGCTACCTGGCATGCAGCTAAGCAGAGTTTGGCTTTTGAGACCTTGCCGAAAGCCAGCTGAAATCACTGCAAGACTCCCATTGCTTTAGGCAAGGTCCGCAGGACAAGGTTTTCTCTTTTCAGGCTTAACTGGTGGATTATGGTTAGGGTAGGACCATCATCTTTCAGCGCTTTACGGTTCTGTGTAAAGACAGTGGGATACCTTGAGTAAGCTGAATCACATGTAACGTTGCTCCATATAGATAGAAACAACATAAAATATTAATGATGATCTAGAGGTCTCGGTCTCCCTGTATCTTCTAAATAGTACTTGTGGAGGATGCTAGGTTACAGGAATTTTGTTCAGACATCTCAGCATGATTTATTTATTTTTAAATCACACCTCCTTCACCGTTAAAGAATTAACTGGTTTCAATATAGCTCAGGGTGATTATCCTAGAGTTTTGTTCAGATATTTTTGCTCTAGTGCAGAACACAGCTAAAACAGCTGGAGCTGTCAGACAGTTCTCCTGTCATGTTTATATTTAAGCATGGCTTACTGCCCCAGCTTGAAATAGCAAAGATAAATGCAGTAAGTAGCTTTCTGTAGAAAGACAAGTGTCCCCTACACAAATGTTTTACTGAAATAGTCTATTATGGAACCTATTACTGTGGTGTAATTTTCTTAATCACCATGGCCAAAATGGACTTTTTATAATTTTGTTCATTTTTTTTCTTCATAAATACACTTTTTTTGGGAAATCTTTTGCTCCATGAGATTGTGAAGAGGTATTTGCATTAATTTCCTATGCCTCTTCAGTTTTGTTACCATTCTTCTTCTCTTAGCATGCAAATGACTGATTAGAGGCATTTATAAGATAATGAAACAGTTTAAAATATGCAAATATTTTTCAGTGATGACCTGGCTCTATCAAAGTTCCTAGGAGGGAATGAGAGATGCCTACATTATTCCTGTGAATAAAAGTTCCCCTGGCACAGCAATATTTGCAGCCCTCTGACTCGCTGATAATTCCTAGCTGCTAATTTTGCAGTGCCAAAGAATAGGTCACGCGCACATCGAGTTTGCAGCAGGCGTGGGATATGAAAATGTCATGCAGAGTTAATACCTTCCCATCGCAGCCTGTGCTTATCATCTATTGGTTTTATTTCTGCGTGCACAGGCGGGCTGAGGACTGACGGTCGGAAAACCTTGTGGTTTCGCATGGGAGCCATCACGCTGCCTAGCCAGGTGCCGCAGGGAAACGACCCAGCTGGAGGTGATGCTTTCTGTCAGGGTCTAATGGAAAGCACTGCTGCTGCAACTGGCAATCTGCACAGCACAAGTTCAGGAAAAGTATTTTTATCATTACGATGCTGACGACAGAATGTTATTTAGCTTCTGCCTTTAAAGTACTGGCTGATGTCCGCTAAATCCTGGGATTCACAAAGCCGCCTCGGAGGGGACATCTGCTGCAGAGCAGCGAAGGGGCTGGAAATGGAGCGGTTTTGTCCTCAGCAACTCCGGGAGCCAGGGAAGAGGAGTTCTGCTCCCTGGAGTGCTGTGTTTCAGCATATAAAGAGGTGTCTTTGTATGCAATGCTAAACAAAAAGGGGAGCAAGATAAGACATTTTTTGCTTCAAACACAAAAGGTGATAGGTAAACAGAAAATTTAATTTTATCTGAAGTGATAACGTTACTCAGCAAATGGATGGCTCCATCCAGGATACTCGGGAAAACGTGTCCTTTTACTCAAGGCTTATCTTTACTCTGAATCTCAGGATCTTTTATTGGCTTGTTTAATTGTTTCTATTTTAGATAAGTCTGAAGGAATCAATATCAAAACCCAAAGTGTATGAGGTATCAATCATGATTTTTCAATTGAGTTGTCTTAAAAAAATGTTGCAACTACTCAGGGGCATTTTTTGTTTCCATTATAACTTTGATCATCTTTGCTCTTTGGAGACAAAAATAGCAAGATTGATGAGTGTTTTAGTAGAGTGAGGTTTTGAAGAAATATTGAACTTTAGAAATTTACCGTAATCACCCTTAAATGCTACAACAGCTGCCTCAGCTGGTTCAAATGCTTAAAGCCTGTGTTTGGGGGCATCATGATTATTCTGTCTTTTGAGGTGCAATGATACGAGAGGAATACAGCCACAGTGCTGCTCTGAATTGCTAAGCATACTGTTTCTTTCTCCACTAGCTTCCGTTTCCAACCATGGTTTTGTCAGTGAAATCTGGTTGAGAGAGGGGGCTACAGCTTCCAGGCAGAGCTGGTGGTCCCCTCCTAACAGTTTCCTTTAAAAAAGAACTTACATAGCTCTTAAGAAAACATTTCATGATATAACGTAACCTATTACACTTAAAAAAAAAAAAAAAAGTGGTTTTTTTTTTTTTTCCTAACCAAAGAGCCTGTGACTTGGTTGCTCTGAATCTCAGATCACTGAAATATCACATTCAGATAAAGTTGCTAATTTCTAGTACAAATAGAAATAATGTCTCTCTTTTATTTCCTGCAGGATCTATTCCTTAACATCACCGTGAGAATTAAAACCAGAAAGCTAATAAAGATGAAAGAAACAATACTCTTTGACAGTTCCTGCACCATCTTTCTGTGTCAGGAAGAGGAAAACTCTTTCTTTACAATTCTAATAGTTGACCAAACAGTTGAAAGTTCAAAGAAAAGTCCTCATGAGAAGCATATACAAAATCTTTAGGAACATCCTTTGTAATGAAGACAGACTTTTCTTCTAACGATTTTCACATGAAATGTATTTTTCCTGAAGATGGACCTCTCGTTGTGCACTCAGATGGTACGCCTGTGGCAAAAGGCAGTTCCTGTCTGTCTTTGGCCATGCTCTTGGGCTTGTTGGACCGAACCAATATGGTGTGCATCCCTTCTGGTTGGGGACTATTGTAGAAGCAGCATCTCATGTCTACACTGATGAAGCCATTAACAGAATAACAAGGTGGTGATGACCATCCCAAAGAGGGCATAGTTGGGTTCCCCATGGTAAGGGGTATCTTCTGCAGTGCAGAAACGGTTCTATAGAATAAAGTTTCAGTGCTCTGTAAAGTTGCAGAGAAAGGGAGTAACACAAGGTGACACATTTCCCCCCAGCATTTTGATGGTTTTGAGAATCTGTGACTGAGTTCTAGTGTACAAACATATGGAGTGTTGACAGTGCCAGGCACTCATTTAAAAAAAAAAAAAAAAAAAAAAAGAGCATATATTAAACCCATAAAATTTTATAAGAGATTGTACCTGCATTTTCTCTTTTCCTTCTCCTTTCCGAATAATTTTAAAATTTTCCACTTAACCTATTACCTGGAAATTTTATTTCTCTTTCAGCATAAAATGTAAGACTCATAAAATTCCATGACTCGAGGACATGGTACCTGTGGAAAACATCAGAGGAAGTGACATGTGGCGGCACTGCCCTGGTGCTGGTTGTCTTTCTCAAGGAGTCTCTTGAACAAGTTTTTGGAAGAAGTAGCATTAAGAATTATAAAACAATTGTTTTGCTTGGCAAAGGAAAAAAGAATAAGAGGTTCTATTTGGCTAGGCAGTTCACCTATAAAATCTACTAATGTTAAACAAATATCTTTGAAATGTACCAATAATATCATATCAATACTAAAGAAGGTCTGCTTGAGCCATAACACTTCCCCTGATGCGAAATATATAATGGGCTCATTGGTTTGTGTTCCGCACAAACACTTCCTGATGGGAGGCAAAGTAAATTCATCATTTTGGTATCTGGTATTGTTTTGTTTGGAAGTTTTACTTTTCTGTTCTGCAGCAAAGCTCTTTTTTTTTTTTAGTAGATGTAAGTTGCCTGAGCTGGAAAGTGCTCCAGCCCAAATTCATTCTACTGTTGTAATGGTAAATGCTGGATGAGATTTGCTTTTCATATTCAGTGCAATAAATCAACTCCTCTGCAATGCAGGTTACTGTATACTTTTGTGCTGGTTTTGGCTGGGATAGAGTTAATTTTCTTTATAGCTGGTATGGGGCTATGTTTTGGATTTGTGCTGAAAACAGTGTTGGTAACACAGAGACATGTTTTCATTATTGCTGAGCAGTGCTTACACAGAGCCAAGGTGTCGTGCTTTAACCCCAGCCAGCAACTAAGCACCACGCAGCCGCTCACTCACTCCCCCCCACCCAGTGGGATGGGGGAGAAAATCGGGAAAAGAAGTAAAACTTGTGGGTTGAGATAAGAACGGTTTAACAGAACAGAAAAGAAGAAACTAATAATGATAACACTAATAAAATGACAACAGTAGTAATAAAAGGATTGGAATGTACAAATGATGCGCAGGGCAATTGTTCACCACCCACCGACTGACACCCAGCCAGTCCCCGAGCGGCGATTCCCCGCCCCCACTTCCCAGTTCCTAAACTAGATGGGACATCCCATGGTATGGAATACACCATTGGCCAGTTTGGGTCAGGTGCCCTGGCTGTGTCCTGTGCCAACTTCTTGTGCCCCTCCAGCTTTCTTGCTGGCTGGGCATGAGAAGCTGAAAAATCCTTGACTTTAGACTAAACACTACTGAGCAACAACTGAAAACATCAGTGTTATCAACATTCTTCACATACTGAACTCAAAACATAGCACTGTACCAGCTACTAGGAAGACAGTTAACTCTATCCCAGCTGAAACCAGGACACAAGGCCTTTTCTGCTCCTCACCCACCCCACCAGCGCGTGGGCTGGGGGTGCACAAGAAGTTGGGAGGGGACACAGCCGGGACAGCTGACCCCAACTGACCCAAGGGGTATTCCAGACCATATGACGTCGTGCTCAGCTTATAAAGCTGGGCGAAGAGGAAGGAAGTTCGGAGTGATGGCGTTTGTCTTCCCAAGTCACCGTTACGCGTGATGGAGCCCTGCTTTCCTGGAGATGGCTGAACACCTGCCTGCCGATGGGAAGCAGTGAATGAATTCCTTGTTTTGCTTTGCTTGCATGTGCGGCTTTTGCTTTACCTATTAAACTGTCTTCATCTCAGCCCAGGAGTTTTCTCACTTTTACCCTTTCGATTCTTTCTCCCATCCCACTGTGAGGGAGGTGAGTGAGCAGCTGCGCCGTGCTTGGTTGCCGGCTGGGTTAAACCATGACAACTTTAGATGCAGCCATACTAACAGTGATGGTAAAACAAATATTTCTGTAGAAAACACTTGAAAAGGGAAGTGAATAAACTCTTCTCAGACTCTCAGCTCTGAATAGAGGCAGGTGCATTTATAGTGGTGGCTCACTCCATGGAAAGAAAAGGGGGGTGTAACTTTTGCTGACACAGCCAAGTGCATGGGACAGAGGTATGATCTGCTTCCCTGCTAGAAACTCAGCTCCTCTTCTTCCTCCTTGACAGCTGAAGGCTGCAGCATGGGGAGAGTTTCCCCAATGGATGGAGAAGGGCTTGCTTTAATGGAGCTGGAGAGTGCCTAGAGGACCATTCCCGTCTGCCACAGGCGCTGCCAAGCTAGATCCACTCTGTTTGGGCAGATAATGCCCTGCGACTCTTCCAGTAACTGTGTGCATAGAAAAGGGTAAAGAGGAAAATAATTTGTGCAGTTCTACCTTTTTTTCCAGACGATTTTCATAAAACAAGCCTACTCAAACCAGCAGGCAGTGTGGCACCAGGACCTCTGCAGAGCAGCAGGTCCTGTGGCCCAGAGCTCCTTGAGCTGTAGGTGGGACCACGCTGTGGGCATCAGTGTGGTCCCACAGCACCGCTGCAGGGGGCTGTCCGGCCACCTCCCCCCACGCTGCCAAACCCGGCCAGCTCCCCAGCCCTCCTCCTCTCGGTGGCAGACAGCACAGAGCCGCACTGAAACAGAATCAGTTTTGCTCCGCTGCCCCAGAGGTCTTATTTTTAAATAAATGCAGTATCTGTATTTCTGGGTGCAGTCCCAGTGCCCCGTAATCCATCACAGGGTGGTATCTCACAGATCAAATATTTTTAGAAAATGAAACAGCATGCAACATTATTTCTTCAGCTATGTGGTATACTTCTGTTAAAATAAACTCAAGTGTATGGATACATCATATGAGCAATTAAAAAAAACCAGCTAAATGCATATGCAAATTTTTTCAGCTGCAAACAGATAACTGCAGGTATATGCAAAATATCTCTTAAAATATCTCTTTTCTATCACACTGAAAACTTCATTTCTCAGTTGTACCCATCATACAACTTAACAGACACAAATATAGCCTATTTTTCACACAGATATGCAGAAAATCTGTCACCATTGTTTGATTCCCTACCAACAGGATTTTACTTTTAACTTTTGCTTTTAAATGCAGTCTTAATGTAACCACACTGTACGTGTATGTTGCTTCAGTAACAAATGTGTATCTTCTCAAAGGAAGATTTGCTTCCAGAGGGTATTGCTTGAATTTTAATGCTTTAGTACACAGAATTACAATGTGCCTGTTGTTTTCTGAGTATTACAACAGTGAAAATAAAAAAGCATTTCTATGTGCCAAAATTGAATGTCTGTGATTAAAGGTGTTCTTCTGTTGCTTAATTAGGTGTTTTTGATTCAAACTAGTTCATGTAGAAAACAATGTTAAAAGTATATTGACATATGTTGGTGCAGGAATGTCTTTTAACTCTCTTACAGCTATGCTTCTGAAATAACAATGTAAGAAATGATTTAGATAGGAAAAAAAACGCTTTTTTTTTTAAATTTTTTATTTGCCAGAGATTTTCTTAACATTCAGCCTTATCCTTTATCATTGCCTAAGTTTCTTTGCACTTAGGTAGCACCTTGCAGAAGTGGCCGGTTAGGTACAGCGTGTGCATTGCATTTCTAGCTCAGCCCCTATTACCTCTGGCCAAGGCACCTCACCCTGCCAGGCTTCCTCCCTCCAGGCTTCTGGGAGAGCATGAAGCACCATGACAGACGAAGAGTTTGGTTTCTTAACAGCCTGTTTCACATTTCATTTCTTCTGTATGCAGTAAGTGGTGATATTGTTTAATTTGGAGGTGGAAATAGAAAACAAGAGGTGATGTTTGTTGCACCCGCTCTGCATGCCTCTCTTTAAAAAGGAGTTTCTGAGCTGATGTGTTGCTGTTTTATTCTGACAACCGGGTATCTATCAGGAATGGAGCAGTGATAATTTTTAACGAATACCACCATGAATTTCATACAGCCCAGATGACCCTCCTGTTGACAAATATTTCAGTCTATGCTCTTTCAAAAACATTAAGAGAATAATGCAAAGAGAGTCTGTTTGTCTTCCCTGAAAGATGTAGATAGGTTTAAGGACATTTGTATGCTTGCTAACAGCCAAAAAAATCCTCACTTTTCCAGTAACAACTATTTTCTGTAAAGGGAAGCAATCCATTTTGGAGGTAGAGTGAGGACACGGAGCTGTACCCAGAATCGCAGGCGGCTGCATCTTGATACAGTGCAACTCCAGGGAAGGAGCTGCTGTATGCTCTCATCTGGGAGATATTCGTTAATGCAGTCTGTGATATTATGGCTAAGGGAACTGTTCAGGCTCATCAGGAAAAAAATTGGTCATTACCAAAGTTTGCACTGGGACTTGCTTGGTATCTCTTTATGCTAAAGCAGTTATCTAAGCCGTAGTTTAAGGAAGTACAGGGACAAAGTCTGCGTTTAAATAATGGCTCTTGGTAGCTCTGAAGGAGCTGCTACTGGCCTCCTCTGAATAAACAGCATTTTTAAGAATCACTTTAATAATTTAAAAAAAACCCTCTTCATGTTATTCTGCTCTAGCTAATGATGGCTGGGGGCTGGGTTCTCCACAAAGATCTCCGTGCCCAGCCATTTCCAGATTCTTCCTTTTCTTTTGGTTAGGATCATGCTGAAAGATACCAGCCTACTGATAGGAACACAGCAAAGGACTTGCTCGTGATAGCCGAGTGGGCAAGTGCTGCAGAGCCCGGGCTTCCCTGGCGAGGTGCGTACGGGGGCCAGACCCCTCTCCCGTCTCCCCAGTTCACGAGGAGGCTATGTGCACAATGGCTCTGGCTCTCCACGGTGAGTTTGGCTGCACCTGCACCGGAGAGATGGAGATGATAGATGGAGCTGATGGTCCTCCGGGTCACGCTTGGGCAAGGTAGGCTGCTGTGAGCCTGACCTCAGCATCCCCCGTCTTGGGGAAGGGGAGTGCCTGTGTGTGTGAGGGAGACAGTGCCTATCAGAAGAGCAGCTGCCTGTCATGATGCAGATGAAGGATGTATTTCTGGGGGAAAAGAGAAGCAAAAGGGGGGCAGAGCGTATTGGAGGCGGGCTGTGATGTCAAACTGCCTGTAGCACCCCTCCAGTGGGGACAATTACCACCATCACACTGGGTTTACTCTCTGTGCTGATTTCCTAGAAAGATTTTTATTGCTTTATTTAAGCTCACTTGCATGTTGCTGACAGATGCCCTTGCTGCAGTGTTATCGATTAGCTTACGCAGCCTGAGGGATGTCAGACTGTTGCCATCAAAAAAGAGCTAAGTCTGTGTCACGGTCGTGGATGGCTGTTGCAGAGATGGCAGGGGATTTAGTGAGAGCCTCTCCAAAGCCTGCAGAGGAGCCTGCCAGTGATCCACGGCACGAGTAGCCTGGGGCTGCAAGCAATGCTGTCCAACACATAAAAGTGTTTAAAAGCTGAAGGAGCCTCAAAAGGGAGATTAAAGACAACAGAAATTATTAAAAGATCCCTTTGAAGTACTTAATAATGTATAGACTATATCGCTTACTACTAAAGGCTGAAGAAAGACATAAGAGTAAGAACTCCTGTTTGAGTATCCAGGACCCCAGGATGCCTGTGAGGACAAATATTTGGGCTAGGACGGTGGCAGGAGCGAGCCCGCAGTGGGGATGGGCAGCTGCTGGGCTGGATGCCTGCAGGCGGGCATGCTTCATGCACCTTGACATCTGTCCCGGACCCGCTGGGCAGGCACGGCCCCGACGTGGCACACCTCGTCCGAACAGTCCCCAGTGCTGAAATACGATGAGGGGTTTTTGTATTGTTGGTAGAGTTATTTGGAACATTTCAAGCTGTGCCTTTTGCTGTGTGTTTGGTTTATTTCTAGCTTGGAATATATGTCTGTACAAACACATATATCAATGCCAATTTAATCTTATTGTTCAAAACCTAAATTAGCACAAATCCGACATTATTTTGCCACCAGGAATTAAAATTAGTTGCTTCAAATGGCAAATTAAACCCACTCATTAGACAGCCACATAACAGGAGAATACTTTGACGCCAGAGGGTCAGCCTTTCCTTCTAGGGAAAATGGTGGTGGTGCAGTTGATATGCTTGAGGGGAGGGAGGCCATCCAGAGGGACCCTGACAGGCTTGAGGAATGGGGCAATGTGAACCTCATGAAGTCCAACAAGGCTACGTGTGAGGTCCTGAACACGGGCTGGGGCAACCCCCGGTGTCGGTACAGGCTGGGGGATGAAGGGATTGAGAGCAGCCCTGCAGAGAGAGACTTGAGAATACTGGTGGATGAAAAATTGGGCATGAGCCAGCAATCTGCATGTGCAGCCCAGAAGGACAACCGTATCCTGGGCTGCACCAAAAGAAGCCTGGCCAGCAGGTCGAGGGAGGTGATTCTGCCCCTCTGCTCCGCTCTGGTGAGACCCCACCTGGAGTACTGCGTCCAGCTCTGGGGCCCCCAACATAAGAATGACGTGGACCTGTTGGAGCGAGTCCAAAGGGCCACAAAAATTATCAAAGGACTGGGAACACCTCTCCTGTGAAGAAAAGCTGACAGAGTTGTTGTTCAGCCTGGAGAAGAGGAAGCTCTGGAGGGACCTTATTGCAGCCTTTCAATATATAAAGGGGGCTGAGAAAAGAAAGACATAGAGAGATTTTTTTACCAAGGCCTGTAGAGACAGGACGAGGGGCAATGGTTTTGAACTGAAAGAAGGTAGATTTTTTATGATGAGGTTGGTGAAACACAGGAACAGGTTGCCCTGGGAAGTTGTGGGTGCCCCATCCCTGGAAGTGTTCAAGGCCGGGTTGGATGGGGCTTTGAGCAACCTGGTATAGTGGAAGGTGTCCCTGCCCATGGCAGGGGGTTGAACTAGATGATCTTTAAAGTTCCCTTCCAACCCAAACCATTCTGTGATTCTATGGTTTTGCCAGAAAATTCAGTCCTAGCCCTTTGCTGGATGCTCTTAACTAATACCTGTGCTGTCCTCCAAACACTTACAGCCCACTCTGTCTTGCGTGGCTTTCTCTGGATGCAAATGTTTGCAGTGGTTGCTTCTACAGGGAGGTTTGTCAGATGTGCAGGCTGCAGGGAGCAAGCAGCGGGCTTTTTCTTTCCTCTCCGTGGCTCACAATTCAGCACACACGGGCTGTGAGCACCGTGGGGCTCCATGCTCGGGGAACAGTGTTTTAAAGCTTTTCTTTCTTTTTTACCCTTCACTGAGCGTTATTCAGCATGCATTTCCACAGTCCTTTTGCCATGCTGTTAGCCCAGCAACCAGCTTCCCCCCTCATTGAGCTCAGCGGGAGCTCATACAGAAGTTAATTAGTCTGAAAATTAGCCCTGGCAAGACGAGGAGCTGGCAGAGCGCCAGTACAGCCGTTGTGTCTCACATGAGCGTGGTCCCCATTGCAAGTCTGCCTCAGTTTTCCCACCGCGTAGCCCCCCACCTCACTAGAGCCGGCTCCTCCTTAGTTGGCCGTGGGGCCTGTTTTAAGCACGGGCAGGCGTAGGTGCTGCTCCTAACCGAGTAGGAGGGAAGTCCTGCGCCTGCCCGCTCTTAATGGATGCAGTTGTGAGGATGCCTCGGGTAGACTTGAAAATGGAGGTTGCTGAGTTCACTTCCAAAATGGAAAGCAACAACCAGCTGATCACTTCATGTTACTTATTTTGAGATTTGGTTGGTATACACTGGCTGTTTTCACTGCTGATTCATCTGTGATGAAAGCTCGTATGATAGCATCAAACAGAGAAGTACAGCTTTTAGCAAGCGGAAAGAATATAGGTCTCCAGCTGCCTTGTCATCTGGTGAGATGCATGTAGCGTTTTGGGACTGTCCTGGAAATATAGTAACCAGACATTTTAATTAAAAAGATAATTACACTCACATTTTTTTCTCTTATATTGCATGGATTCAAGCCAACAGGTGCTTTTATTGTGAAGCTGAGGGCTAGAATTTATTAAAAGCTTGGCTTTCAAATAATAAACCTGCAATAGTGGATGAATTCCACAGCAAATTATTCCACTTGGAGCTGGAGGATACATGAGACCCTTTTCATTCAGTCAACACACTTCATTTCCATCGGGTTTTGGGTGGACGGCACCTTACATGACCCAGAGCAATTCCAGGAATGCCCGTCTCCAGTAGCAAATCCCCCAAAGGATTCACCAAACCTGCACGAGGAGGCTCACAGCCTCCCTGCAAAAGGAAGACATCAATTTGACATTTCTTTTCAGTCTCAGACCGCTGTCACTTGGATCCGAGTCTCATTCTGGACCAATGTGGGAAATAACTCCATCACTATCACCAAAGAAAATATGTTGCAAAATCCCCAGAGTAGTTTTTTATTTAAAATGTTACTATCATAAAATTCCAGACTATGAAATTAAGACCTTGGATTCCCATTCAAGTCTTACCCACCCCCCACTTTTTAAAACATATAGATACGTAGTCACAAAACATAAAACATGCTGCAATGATACAAATATATTTTTTGATACAGAAATTACAGTACATTATAAACCATGAAAACAAATTGAGGCACTAGACTGTACATCAGCTCTGTTCTGCACTGGCTGTGAAGCTGATTGACTCGCTTTCAATGAACAAAAGAGTATTTTCTTTGTTTAGTGAACTTAACTTTACAGGTCATATCAAACAATGTGCTTTGTTGTGAGACGTCACCAGGGTTGCTGGTCTTTTCAGAACCACAACGCACCTACACAACATGTATCGCTGCCACAATATGAAAAATAATCATTTTATTGAACGTACAACTCAAAAAAAACCAAACCCCATCGGTTATTATTAAATAAATAATTATTCCGTACAGTGGTTAGTTTATATTACACTGCATTGGCCATTGGAACAAATGAAGTTTAATAAATAATGCACAGGAATGTCTCATTTACGCCTCCGTTCGTAATTCTGTGCTATGCTCCTTTCAGAGGATCCTGCAAAAAACGAAGCAGAATGAAGCACATGGTGCAGCCTTGCGTAAAGCCCAGCAAGCACAAGGAAACGTCAGAGACCTGCAGCCTGCAGGGTCACCACCGGACCCCATCGGCATGTTTGGAACCGAGGTGAGGGCTCCCTGCCCAACCCTGAGCTGCTTTGATTTGGATTTACCCTTCAGACTACACTATCCCCCAGGAGGCTGAAAGTCTGAGCAGTGCTTTCTACCTCTCATCTATCAAGCTGCTTGAAGCACCATTAGCTCAGAGCCACTTTACGTCCTGGTAATCCATCTAGTCGACAGGATCTGAGCACTCAGATCGATCTGTGGGTAGAGGCTTTCTGCATCAACGTGTGCACCTCCCGTCCTGCAGAGTCAGCTCTGTGCCAGGTTTAAACCCTCCCCGTCCCCAGGCCTTGCACACAGCGATACCTTTTACTGAAATCTGCAGCAAGAGCTAAGCAAACCTCAGACTACCCAGTGGACTACCTGCAGCCTAAAATAGTCTTCAGCAACATATTTAGCGTTTAGTAGCAGTAGATCTCTCCTTCTTGCTCTTTAAAAATGAGAGGGAAACCCAGAGAGCCCTTCTTGGTCAGAGCCTGGCCATAGGGTGACACAGCTGGTCACCAGAGTCATCTTTGCTTCCAGCCCGAAGGGAGGATTGCTTTCACGGAGCGTATGCATGCCTGACTATTGCACACAAACACACAGCTGGTTTGGGGTCCTGCAGGGAGCTGGCATTTTGGATCAGTGACAGTTTTCAGTTAGTAAGACTTCAGTTTTCACCAGGCTGAATGCAAAATGAGTTGAGTACGGATTGTTACGGTATTACTGTACATGTGACTGTTTTCTAGCTTCTACCTGGAGCGTTCACCCGGCAGACCGCACAGCTTGGGAGACAGTGTCAGACCCCAGTCTACCAAACCAGGGACTGAGATACCAGCACCCCGGTACACTGCTTTGTCACACCCTGCTTTAAATCAGCGCCCCACGCCCACCCAGCAGCGGGGCCAGGGTCCTGCACACTGCCAGCGGACTCAGGGCTTTCTGCAGAAGAAGAAAACCATGGCACCAAGGCACGGCACCAAGAAAAGGTCCTGCCCAGTTAAATGTTTTTCAGCAGGGAGAAGTAAGGACAGTCCTAGCACATACTCCTGATCTTGCTTCGATTACATAGTCCTTAGGACCTATCTTCTCCTCCAGAGGAGCAGAAGCAGCTTCTTACCACTTTCCTCTCAGGGAATCAGGCAGAAAAGCAGGGAATTCTAGTTTTACCAGTCAGGCAGGTATTACATAGCCTGACAGGGTAAAACTTCATTATTCCCCTTTGTTACAAATACCACATAACAGTATCCTGACTATACCAGCAATTTTGAAATTAGCACCATAAAATCTTTGCCCTTTTTAAACATTTGCTGTATTTTACATTCTCATATTAATGCAAATGTAATCCAAATGGAAAGCAAACCCACTTTATCACGTCCAGGCTATTTACTTTTGTGATAGCAGATATATTTACAGGTATTACGCATTTAATAGCTATTGCCACCACAGATAAAATTGTACAAAATTATTCATGATACATAGCAATTTGCAAAATGATGCAAAGAGCAATATTACTAGTCTGAACAGGGTTTAATTGAAAATAAAAGTTACTGACAACCATAATTGCAGAATATAGATCACAGCGTGTATCCACATAATATAAAGATGTCAGCTAGTAATTTAACTTTTATCATCCATTTAACAAAACAGTGAGAACTATTTCAGAGACATGAAATACATATTAGGGTTTTTATGTTTTTAATTCCTATTCCGGGGAATTAACTGACACTTTATAGTTCACAGTGAGGGATTTCCTCAGTACAGCCCTATAGCACAGGGAAGCTACAGCTCCTGGCAGCCCGCAGTTACCCACAGGGGGTTGTGCATACGAGGGAGGAGGGTTCTGCCCTATATGGATGCTATGGGAAAATAACACAAATTCACAGTATCAGTTCAAAGCTTAAAATGCTTGTTGCTGTGGGGTTTTTTTTAGGTAAAATGAAAACCTGGAAGAGGCTGGGAATGAGTAACAGCTTGACCTGCAGTGGTGTTAATAGCAGATCTCTGCTCTTCCACCTTCTGCTCCAAGTCTGAGGAAAAATAACCTCCAGAGACAATGAGGATATCCCTTTACCTGGGGAGATCTGGATTTAGATCATAAGTTGAAATGAGCTTTACATTTTCAGCCTCTGAATTTTTCTTGATGTGTCAGTAAAATTCAGTTTTTTCTTGTATTAGCACCTCAGGGACCAGCAGAACATGCTGCTGGCAAGGACAGGGCAGTAAGGAAAGTGCCCTGGGGACTTCTACCTGACCTTGCCTGCAACTCGGACCAGCCTGATCATCTCAAGCATTGGAGTAAAGCAGACCCTGAAATATCTTGATTAACACAGAAAATCCTGAACCTTTTTCAGAGAACTCTGGGTCTATACTACATAAAGACTGCTTCTTCCATCCGCTGGCAGAGAACAAAGAGGCAACAGAATGAAGAGGCTGTATATCACCAAGTACCAGATTTAGTCATATACATACCAGAATTTAAAGATCTTTTGCCCATAAGTCCAACAAAGGAGTCTGTTTTATGCCCTGAAAAAATATATTTGGGGGTGTTTTAATACATTTTAAATAGGCAGGCTTTTAAGATAACATGTTCTCGCGAGGAAGGAAGACACAGGCTCCAAAACTGTTCATCTCTCAGACTGGTTGTTCACACCACTCTTAGACAATGGAGACCGAACATTAGTCTGATCAGTCAGACTGAACAGGTTAGACCAAGGCATAGGCCAGTTAGTGGACATCTTCTCATTAATTCAGATAGACTTTCTGTTTTGTGGGGTTTGCCTTAAGTATAATGGAAAAACGATGGCCAATAACTGATCCTTATTCCTCTCCCAGTACAATTCCTATTGATTTGAGCAAATGCACAAGGCGGCAGTGTCTTGCTATAGCCTGCATCTGTGTGATACATCCCTTCTACGTGTTGGTGGTTTTTTTCTGTAACATGGAAGAAAAGTCTTCCTCGCAGGTCAGGCAGAGCCCTTACTAGAAAGGCAGCCAATGGGTCTCCATGTCTGGACATGTCTGAACTAGACAGTCTGGCTCTATTTTGGGAATATTTATGAGTTCAGATATTACCTTCCTGTCCCATTAGTACTCCTCAAGGCAGCAGATGTGTAGAGGATAAATTACACCAAGTTTTGGCCTACAGCATGTATCAGATATAGTGGTAGCTATAGTTTCAGATAAGGAACAAAAAGGAGCCATTCTTCTTTCTCTAAACTGTCTTTTGAGGCAAACTTAGAAATTTCTCTTTGGAAATAATTTTGCTTGGCTAATTCATCTACAAAGCAAGACAAATGATGCTCAGACCTCACAGGTATTAATTCAAGCTGAAGTAGTTTCAGAAAGCTGTAATTTTTTACTTTAGTCAGCAGGTTATTTGGCATGAGCTTTGTATCGGACTCTTTAATTGGTCTTCTAATACATAATCCTAGTGATAAAATCTTGTGGCTAACAGAACACTGGGACAGTTATTGACCTCTGTGGACAGAGGAGGTCTCACAGAATACAAGATCATTTTTACTTATTAAAAGTCTTCTGGCTCCTGTCTAAGCATCTTCAGATAAATTCAGAGAATAAAACTGTCACTGTGGAGAACAAGGTAACACGACACTGCTGATACCATCTCCCGCGTGATGTTACATAGAAGCAAAGCAAGACACGCTTATTAGTGGGGCAACATAGGCTTGTTTATATGGCAGCACAGCATCAACCAGACCCTGCTGTGAGCAGGGGTCTGAGTCCCACCCAGACAATGCTGAGAGCACAGGTACAGTATCTTGCATGAGATGACATGGGCTCTCCCATGGAATTATTCTCGGGGATTTGGGAATTCACTATTCTAATTTTCCACATTTTGCCATCTTAATTGTTCCTCTCAGAGTCTGGCAGTAAGCCTGCCTTGCCTACAAGAAAGGCTTACAGAACCCTCCCCATGGGAAATAAGAGAGAGCTGCAACATCCCCACATTAATGTTGATTGAAATCTCAAAGCTTGTGGCAGCTCAGATGAGGTACAGGCTCACAGCTGCACTGGGGATATTCAATCCTTTAACAGAACATTTCTCCATCACTGGTGCTGCCAGTCCTTAGCTGAACTCAGTCACCTCCTAATTCCCTCAAATACACTATTCCCTATTTGAATATCTTCTAATAATTACTTAAAATATTTGCAGGTTTTTAACTTACTTTTGTGAGAGATCTGGCCATATCCTGATTGGAAGAGGGAAGGAAAGAGAAAAAAAGGAAAAAGAGTTGATGAAAAAGGATTGGCATATACTTATGATGCTACTGCAATGCTTTGAAGAATCAAATACAGAAACTACCCTACGTATATTCCACTTAAGGGAAATTAAGGTGCATTTCTCTTTGAAGAGACTATAGAAAATTGTTTTAGTTAAACCCACACAGTTTAGATCTGTTTAGCTCCGAGATGTTTTGACCAATTCTTGATTCAGTAAACATGTAGAAAACACGGCAATAATTGTATACACAACCGATTTACACACAATTTGGGCATCGTGCAATTCAGTGCACGAGCGTGCACGTATCACACAAGACGCGCAATTCAGTGGCCCGTACGCCGACCTGTGAATTACCGCAATACTCCTTACTGGTATTTACGTGCTGTAATCGCTGTGCACTTGGCACGTTAACATGAAGCCCCCTCTTTTCCAATCGGTGGGTTTAACTGATCTTAAACTCGGGAAAAAAAAGACCCAAACCGAACCAAACCAAAACCAGACCCAAGCAACTGGCATCACAACGTTCGAGACAGGTTTAAGGCATTAAACCCCAGCGACAGCCGCTGTAGAGTTCGCAGCGGTACCGGGAGAAGAGGCATGCAGAGGGGGGGGAGAGGGAGCCGGCCCCCCGCCCCGCTCACCGGCATCCCGCTTGCCCATGAGGCCGAAGAACTGCTGGGGCCGGGGTCTCCGGGCCATCCTCTGCAGGAAGTGCTCCAGGGGCAGCGGCAGCTCCTCCTGCGGGGGGACAGCGGCCGGCGCTCAGCGCGGACCCCCCCGCCGCCCGCCCCCAGCCCCGCGGCCGCGGCGCCGCCGGGGGCAGCGCCCGGCACCCACCGCCCCGCTCCCGCAGCCCCGCGGGCGGAGCGGCGGCCGCCGGGGCTCACCTTCACCTGGTCGCCGTCGGACCAGTCGGACCAGTAGCTGAGGTCGTCGGGGGCGCCCATCTCCTCGGCCAGCGCCCGCGCCGAGGCCAGGAGGAGCACGGCGAAAGCCAGCGGGAGTCTCATCGCCGCCTCGACGTCCTGCTGCGGGGGGGGACGGGGACGGGACGGGACGGGACGGGGGGTGAAGCAGCGGCACCGGCACCCGGAGCCCCGGCGGGGCGAGCGGCCGCGGGCACCCGCGCCCGGGGACGCCCGGGGACGCGCAGGCACGCGCCCCGCGGACACGCTCACACGGACGCGCCGGCGCACACCTGGGTGCGCGCTCCCCGGCACATACAGACATACACGCTCCCGGGTACCCCCCCCCGACTGCTCCACACACCTCTGGGGTACACATGCCCGAGGCATATAGACTCGTATGCGGGGGGGTGTGCGCACCAGCGCACAGCCAGACACACGCATGCAGAGGCACCCCTCCACGCACATACATACAGAGTTACACCTAAACACACCCTCGCACATGGGTATACATCTAGGTATTCACGCCTTCCCACATACACACACCCAGCCAGGTACATCCCCCTCACACACGTACCCAGGTGCATACACATCTACTTATAAACTCACACAAACAGCGACACACCTTAGATGCACACACCTATGTAGAGATACAGCTCTCCACACACACACAGACACACGTGTCTCAAGGAACACACGCATCCCTTCGCACATCCAGATACCCACGTCGGGATAGGCACGAAAACATGCTTGCACACACAGAGACACACACGTGCGGACACACAAGCATGTATAGGCACCCCCCCCAGATGCACACACGTTAGACCCCCCGCACACGCATACAGGCGGACACATAGAAGTACACACGCACACACCGTCACAAACATACAGGCAAGCGCATCCTCACGCATACAGGGAAGGACGGACGGACGGACGGACGGACACGCTCCCGGAGGCACACGCACCGTCTGCACCGGGGAGGGCGGGCGCTGCTCTCCGTGCGCATTGGCCGTCCGCGGGAGCGCTCCCCACTTTATATACCTGGAGACGGGGAGGGCCGAGGCAGCCTCATTTGCCTAAATGCAATTACCCCCGGTTTTATCGTCCCAGCCCCGTGACAGCCCCCGCCCCGGCGAGCAGCCCCCGCCCCCCTCGCCGGCTCCCGCGGCGCCTCCCGGAGGTGCCCGGGGCCGGGGAGCCCGGGGCGGCCGGCCGGCTCCCCGCTCCCTCCGGCTGCGGCTGCGGGCCCCCGGGGCCGCCCCGCCGACGGGTGCGGGGGTGCAGGCGGGGGCTGCGGACGTAAGGGTGCAGACGCCGCTCGTCCCTTCGCCCCCCGCCGTCCCCGCGCCCGCACCGAGGGGAGAGCTGCTTTCTGCGGCCAGCGGGGCGAGCGGCGGGCAAGGACCGGGGGAGCGGCGGGCAGCGCGGAGCGGGGAGCGAGCACCGGCGGGCAGGGCGGCGGGGCCGCCTCCCGTGCCCGGGCCAGCTCCTTCCCCCGCCCAGGTCCACCGTCCCCCGCGTCGGTGCCGAGGCAGCCCCGGCCCGCCGGGGGAGCGTGGCGGGGCCAGAAGCGAGGGGTGCACGGAGCCGAGGGGGGCCTCGGCCGGTGGGGGCGGCGTTCGGGCACCCCGGGGCTGGTGCGTGTGCTTGCGGGGGGCTGCCAGCGCAGGGTGGCGGGCAGGCACGGCTGGGCTGGGGCTCCGACGGGGCGAGCGCCTGCGCTGGAAACGAGCCAGTCTCTCCAGCAGCGCGTCCCTGCCTTCGTCCTTCGCCCGCTGCTGGCGTTCGCCTCGGGTAACTGTCTAGGCTATCTTCCATTTCAGAGCTGTGCCGTCTCACTTCTCCAAGGGCGGCTGTGCACGAGGCTTCTCAGTTAACCTCGGTGGTCCCTCAGCACCTGTGTTGCCACGGCGTGCGGTACCACCGCCTAAACCGGGCGCCCTGCAGAGTTTAGCAGGAGCTAAGAGAGTTTCTTTTGAGAGAGAAGGGAGTGCTCAGGAGCTAGAATCCGCTCCCCAGTACCACCCCTCTGCTTGCTCCAGGATGCCACCATTAAGGTGGCCTTGCTGACGGTGGTAAACCTCCTCTCCAAGGACCGTTCATTGGCATACAGCTGTGGATCCAAGGGGGACCCGGCACCTCGTTTGCTAAATAAAGGCATGATTAATATCAGGCCTCCCCATTAACCAGAAATGCTCCTCAGGACCCAAAGTATTCCCCAAAGCACAGCCAGGCATGACCCTCTTCCCCACTCTTGGGGGCGTCTACACTTTGTCTGTAAGACTCTGCACGTAATTAGGAAAGATTGTGGCCCAGTGATCTGCAGGTCCCTCTGAAGTCAGCACGGGCTGCTTGAGAGGGTGGTTGAGAAAGCGTGTTTTGGAGGAGCCAGCGAGGGACTTCATGCAGCCCAAGCACCTGCTGTGGGCACCTCTGTTGAGACCTCGAGCGTGGGCGCTGTGAATGCTCCTCATTCTGCCTATCAACGAGCTGGCAGAAATGACATTGTTTAGCAACTCTGGGAACCCAAACCATCAGATTTTCGTGCTGCAGCTTTGCAGCATTCCCTTTGATGTATGAGCTTGGAAGACCCTTGAAGGAAAATTGTTTTCTTGTGTTTTTTCATTACGCTGTGTCTGTTTACCACAAAAACAACAGAACAAAAGGTCAGATATATTAAACCAGGCATGCCAATCCTACGAGTGTTGATGAAGTTCATGTTTTACAGAAATCCTGAGAACTCCCAGCTTCCTGTGAAGTCAATCTCTATCATTCAGGAGTCCGTGATGGGTATGATAAATCTGAACTGAAAAGTCCTATCTGTTGTGTAATTCAGCGTTTTACCAAAATGGATGCAATCATAGCTTGACCTATGAAATTACAGGGATTTTCTTTTTTGAGAGAGCAAGAGATGGAAAATTAAAAAGCAGTCCTTTCTATTCTTTAGAAATTTTAATGAATTCAAGTACTTTATCTCAGACTTATCTAATAGTTTGGGTGGGAGTGAAAAAATGACTAATAGGTCAAGCTCACTTTTCTCTTTCTCAGTTTCTAAAATAAATTGACTGCTTAATCTTTCTTTGACCTGCAATACTCAGATATTACACTATGAACTTTTCAGGAAGTGAGCAGATTTCATGGCTAATGAGCAAAGCCAATCCCTAGGAAGACTTTCTGAGTTCATTTTTTCATGTGGAGAGGAGGTAGAAGGCTCAAATAAGGGATTAAGAGCTACATCTTGACCTGGAAGTAGCTGAAGCTGCTTGCCTTTGTGCTGCCCAGTCCCTGCCCTAGGGATGCGTTAGAGCATGGTAAAATGTCCTTTGTGCGCAAACAAAAAAGCCTCTTTTGCCAAAAACTGCCTCTGCCTCAGACATAAGATATTAGTGGCTTTATATCTATGAGTTACCTTGTGAATAAGCATGTGAGAGACCATGCAGGTACAAGGTGTCTGTGTTGAATATCCCTGCTCTATCCATGCTCAGGGTGCAGATCCCACCCTCCTGTTACAGTTAGACTATGTGATTTTTAACAACTAGCATGAATATTTTTGTTCATGAATCAAGAGATCATTAGACCCAATGTAACCCAAATAGGGGTTGACATTTCCTGTGGAAGTGACAGGGAAAGGCAGTTTTGGAGTTCTTATCCAGACATTTCCCTAATTGAGCTTAGGAACTGGATTAAAGGCACTTGTTCTGGCTTGAATCTCAATACTAATAGAAAACTATTTGGGAAGCAATTGCTTATGAAACATACCTCAGAGAACTGCTTTTTTGATGGCTTTAATATGATACATCCTCTGTGATGATCCTTGTGAAATGTTTATTTGAATTTTATGATGATGTTTTGGTTTCCAGTAAAAAGTCCAATAGTTTAATGGTAAGACACATTGGCTGCTACACTGTTATCAAGTGATTCTTATACCATCAACAAACAGCTAATGTGTTATGGGAAAATAGCTGATTATATGTGACACTGTAAGATTTTGTGCAGAATGCAAATCTGAATTCTTCCAGTACACACAATTTCAGAGCACTTAACATGAACTGAATGCATCTGGCATTGTTCTTCAGTGGCCTTATGCTATACAATTATATGCTATATACTTAAACCTAAAGCCTAATTGTCATATATATTGAGATCTCTTTTCATCCCTTTACCAGGGATCTACAAATAACGGAGACAACCCGAAAACAGTTATTTTATATAACTTCAAAAAATTAGGGATGAGGTGCTGTCTACCTAAGCACAATGATCCTGTCTGTAAATATATCAGACTTCAGCTCCGATTTCTATCATGACAAGAACACTGGAAATGTTCTTATCCAAAGATACAACTCTATAAACATTGGAAAGAGAGACCATGATTGATGACCTCTTAAATTTTTCATAGGTATGTGTCTCCAGGGGAAATAGAATGATTTTGATCACAGATGAGGGGCCTTTGTAACACAGGGATTGATTTTGACACCGTAAGATTATTTATTGGCAAAGCATCCGAGAGGCATCAGAAAAATTAGCAGAACTCACAATGACATCCTGATTTTCTAATTAAGTGTGGCCAGGTTAGTGAATTACTCTTTCACCTGTATTTTAAATATTACATTACAAGTTTGTCACCTTTAATTTTTCCTTTAATGAAGGTTTACATTTTCAGAGCATATGCTTGTACATATTAATGCGTATGAAGCATACGTGATAATTATGCATCTCTCTCTCTCTCTCCCCCACCCCTATCCACAAAGAGTGAGAGATTATTATTCTGCTTGTGAAATCAGATGTTATAGGTTCAACTATGTTGTGCTCACAGGCAGGCAAGAAGGGGAGCAGTGAGATGTCACAGGAATGCCCTTTCCTGGGTAGGTACAGGCAGAAGCAAGGCAGATCTTGCACTTAATCATTTGGTAAGCGCTGCAAATGCAATGTTGGTCTTTGGTTCTTATTTTGAAAAGTTTATGGGTTTCCCCACTCTTCTGATCCCTGTCATTTTTTACACTCCTGTCTCTGTTCTCCATCCTGCCAAGCCACTAGTAGCACTTACATCTTACTTAGAGTGAGCTTCTTTAACCCTGATCTGAGGCATAGTTTTGTCCACACTAATTTAGGGATACCGGTGGGATGCAGGATGAACTGAAATGAAAATAAATCTCAGGGTATTAAGATACTGAATGTAAACATGTAATGTAAACATTGCAGACAAGGCTATCCTCCCAACCTAGTAGCTCTAGGACAGTCCACTGCAAGAGGAGTAAATGCAGTCCTGTCAAGCTTCCTGAGCTACTTGAGAGAGCATGTCCTTGGAGGAGAAACAGCATTTATTCTCAACCATTTGCAGGTCTCAGAGAGAGAGAAGCAAAGCTGTGCAAAGCCATCTCTACATCTGCAGGAGCTGGTGAGGAGAAAGGCCTCAGTGGCATTTCTAGAGCTGTATTCATTCAAAACAAAAGTGAGAAGATCTGGGCTTGCAGCTACTTGGAGATGCCTTACCATAACTCTCCAAACAGTTTTCACAAGAAACATGGAAGATGCAATGTTTGCTCATTGTTGCTCAAAAAAAACCCAAGAGAGAATGACATTCTAACAACACATTTCAATAGCAAATACAGAATGGTATTCACCTCACAGAGACAGTGTCTGTCTCTTTTAACCATGAACCCAGTTTTTTCCACATTTGCCATCGCCAACAGAATGGCCGGGGCAACCATGAAATGTGGCACAAAATATTTCCAGAAGGTGAGGCAGATTGTGAGCATCACTGGTCTGAGCTTGACCAGAAAAAACTGCAATGTGAACACTCCTCCCAGTGCAAAGGACTCCGAGCCGCCAAGGAGCAGACGCTTCACATTAACTAAGTTCATCACTCTGAGAAGAAAACTGCTGACATCGTCTTGTTCTGATTGTCTCCTGAATACTTATTAGATTACAAATGCATTTATAAATCAGTTGATTTGATTCAAACTGAACCTTCTGAGTCTAGAGCTCACTCTCTAGGGCTTTTTGCTTCAGTTGTTCAAGCTTGTTTGAAAACTACCTCACAGTGACCTGTGAGGGTAAAGGGAGGGTTTAAACTTACTTCATCAACAGGTGAAAGCAAAAAGCTGACTTTTAATCTAACCTTAGCACACCTTCTGTAAAGCTTTTCTGTAGGAAGGACAATCTTTTCTCAGAGACCCCTCAGAGACTGGCCTTGGTCTCATTAAATTTTGCAGATGGATCACCAAAGCCAGGCCCTTGGCCTGTTTTCAACACCCGAGTATCTTCTATGTGATCCTGCCACCGGAACCTATCCTCATGGCATTGAGCGCCGGCTGGCTCCTGTCACAGACAACGGTGGCGGAGGAGGATGGCCACACCGGAGTGGTTGCCCAGGAGGAGGACCAGCCCTGGTCCCACCCCATGGGACCCAACAGCACTTCTGGGTTACCCGGGAAAGTGACGGACACATGACTGTTCCACTCACTCTTCTTTCTCCTTTTTTTATCCCTGTGACGTGCAACAGCAGCCCTCAGTTCCTGGGCATGTGGCTGGGTAGCCTTGCCTCCCGCTCCTACTTCCAGGCCTTCTCCTGCAGGGACCATGAGGCTTATTTTGCACTGGGTCCTTCTGCTGATCCTCCACAGCTTCCCGGTGTTCATCACAACAGCAGAAAGGGATTAATGCTGCTCATGGCTGCTACGATCTGCGCTTAATTGAAACAGTTTCTTGGGATCAAACACTGATGCATCATCCTCTTTTTTACTCTGCTTTAGAAACTAGATAATTTATATAGCTATATCTTCATTGAATATTAATATTTTTCTCAGTAACACAGCACATTTGAAAAATAGATTCAGAAATCAGCAGGATAAAAGGGTATAGTTTCAGCAAAATTTAAATGAATTCTAATATTACTGCAACTACCAGTTTTTTAGTAGTTATGTTAAATAGCTTTTACAAATCCATAACAACGCTATCTTCTTTATTATTTGCACTTGCTGCACCTCAGTGTATCTCTTTCCTTCCTCACGTATCTTCAACAGAAGTTCACAACATCTCCAGAAGTCTTTGAAGTCCTCAAAAATTTTGCTTATGACTTTTCTGTTTTTTGTTTACTCCACACTTTTTAGGAGACTTCATTCTAAATCCTTAATCCATATATGAAAACTTGTGCAACAACTTGTTAAAACAAGCTGGCATTTTGGGAACAAACACCCATGAATTTAGTCTTGGATGTAGCATTGTGTGTGATGAAATAAAAGTGAAGCAAAGAAAAAGAAATTGCCTGAGGACGAAATCAGTGGGAGATCTAAGGAGTTCAGATGCTCAAATAAAGCAGAAAAAAAGTACAGAAGGGGAGAAAATAGCAAGGACAGTCTTTTGTGCTGCTTTGATAATCACTTGAAGTAAAATACCTTTCTATGGCTTGGCTGCCTTCTCTTTCAGTTTTGAATCTTATAATATATGCATTTTTTTAAAACTCGCAAGTTCTAAACTCATGTCTGTGACAAGTTCATTTTTAAGTAGGTCACTCCCTGCCAAATCGTTCAGCTGGAAAGATTAAAAAAAGTGTGAAACGAATTTATGGGGATCATTTATTACACAGAAGTTTTACAAAAGTAGCTGCCTAACCAAAGAAGGGCTATTTGTGCTCAAATTCAAACATGTGTCCTAAGGAGGAAGGTGACAGAGTTGCTAGTGGATGCTATGGAAACCTCAGACTTTTTCATCAGATTGCATGTGAGGCTATTTTATATGTTTGGTTTCGTTGTCTCGCTGTCATCTTTTCCCACTCACTCCATGCTGACTTCTGAGCAATTTTAAAACCTTGCCACGTCTGACGCAAACGCTTTAACAAGCTGTGAGCCCTGTCTTCATCAGCAGAAAGAGAGGGGACACCTTCTCACAGCAAGTCTTGGGGGGCCACCTCCATGCCCAAGGAAATCAAAGAAGCCTTCTCTCTCTCCCCCCTCAGCCCACACTGCTTGATGCAAAGTCCCTGATATGGTGGGATTTATATTTAGATTATTTGCATCTGTTTCTTCTAGAATTCCTTTTGATGTGCATGATGAAAGACTCGAGAGTGTTTGCGAAGGGCTGGAGGACAGAGCAGGAGCATCACACAGCCCTGGCTTGGGCTAAGGAGGAGGGACTCCCTGTTGAGTGTTGGCTGCTGTGCCCTGCGGTGCCCTGGAAGTCAGAGCTCTGTAAGAGCCCTCCTCCTCATCCTCCCTTCCCATACATTCACATCTCACCCGCTATAGTGACTTTGCTCCTGGATTCTCCCTCTCGTCAATGGAGACCAATGAACAAGGGTAAATGAGATGTTAACCTGGAAGCACCCGTGCCTTTGGGAGAGTCCTCACTTCTGCTGGACTTGTGTTCATCTGAAAAGAGATTACTGGACCGGCCTGAGACACTTGCCAATTGCAGCCCAATTAGCAATTCAGGCAGTCCTAGAGCGGAAATTAATTCTTTATAAGTTTGAGGTATAAAATAAGAAGTACTCAAATTAAGAAGGTGGCAAAACTGAGTCTTTTAGGTATACCTATGAGAAAACATCACTGGGTCATCACTTGGCTAGAAACGAAAGCTTTCGTCACTTCAAGGCTTCACGCAACAGAGGACTGTCATTCCCAAGACCTGCTTCTGCTCACAGGCCAGCTGCGCTCTCAAAGGGGCGTGCAGCCATGAGCAGGCATCTCCCTTTCTCCTGAATTCCTCCCCTTCCCCTGCTCACTTGCAGCAGGAAGAGGTGCGTCTCATCTAGATTCATAGCATTCTCCAGTTAAGGCAAAATTGCCATATTTTAGCTAATCAAGAGATGCATGAGGACTTATCTCATATTGACCATTAAGGCCTGTGCTCTGCCTCAGTGCTGATGCCCTCACAGATGCATTGTAGTATGTGTATGCAAATATTTTTGGTGGTTTGTATTGATTACGAAAGAGCACCCTGAACGGTTTCCCGGACAGCTGATTTTCCCAGGACATCTAGAATCATGAATTCAGACAGAAATGATGAGCAAATTTGCAGCTGTACTAACTCCCCCATAACCTGCCAACTTGCAAGCCCGCTTGGCTCTCTGCACCCACAGCTGCACACATAGCTGAGTGCATTGGCTGTGCTGTACAGAAGCAACACTGCTTGTCTGCAGCCAGGAATGTGAGGAAGGAACAGCTATTTAGTGAAACACAGTTCAGGTGACGTGTTGTTTGCCTCCAAATGTTGGAACCATATGGCATGCACTGCATGTATTCCAAATTATGGAAGAGAGGTCTTCCTGTATTTTCATATGAAATTACTGAATTTTTTTTCTATTTTTTAAGAGGATTTGGGTACATCATAGAAAATGAAGGACTGCAATGTTTAAGTTTTAGCTGCTTATTAGAGCACCTAAGGGAATGAAATTCAGTTTCGTACTTCCCCTGACCAACACCAGGAAGACTTAGATGCTTGAAAATGGAGTTCATACATCCAGTGCACAAACAGTGAGACCACCTGGGGTTAGTCAGTAGAAAGTGTGGAGCTCTCCTATCCTGCCCATCTTCAAGTTAAGTGTCTCATCAGCTGTTTGCTCTTCCTTGAAAGTAAAGATTCACAAACACTCTGCCAAAGGGCTGAGGGGAATTGCTGTGGTGTTTTAAAATTACAGGAATGACACCACTCATTTTAACTAATATGAGAAGTAGATTACATGTGGATCTGCCATAATTGGTGTGCATTCACTGGGCAATGCATAAAAGGCAATGCATACTGCTGAGTAATTTATTCTTAGGTTTAGAAAAGAAGGATGAAGGCACCAATCTTCAGGTAAAGCTTTGGTTAATGAAACTAGACTGAAAGGTGATGTTGTTCTTAGCAGTGCTGGCAAGCTTCAGAAATACGTCAGTACTTCCATTGCAGCATTTCTAATCCATATTTAAATAAAATTCTTCATTAATAATATTAGGATAATGTAAGATTTATGCCGGACTAAATATGTCTACTGTAAGGAAGTATGTTGAATAAACATGCTCCAGATGAAAGCTAGAGTGGTGGACAGTTTCCTCCCCATCTTAGAATGAAGATAGTTTGTGCTCATAAAATGTTCATATCCTTCCACATGACTGTGCTGATATATAATTCATGAAAATACCAGTTATGATATTTCTGTGTTTGAGTAGCTTACCCCAGGTTTTGTGCAGCAAATTAAGAGAAACATGCTAAATATATTTAGGCACATCAAAGATAAAAATATTACTCATAGATCTGAGGTCTATAACCTCAGGACACATTATGTATTCTGTTTTTCATATGTTCTCAAGTATTTCATTAAACATTAGTAGTTTTCTCCACTTTTTATACTTTTCCCTTGATATTTAGCTTAAGAAAGATGGAATGTGACAGATTTGCTTTCTGTACTGTATGTTTTATACTAACTTTTGAAAGCAAAGGTTTTTCTCTGGCAGACTGTGATTTGATTACAATTCTTTTATTAACATACAGCCAAGTTCTACACACACAGTCAACATGAAAAACATGTACAACATGGAAAACAACCATCAGATGAACACAAGCCTTTTCTCTTAAAAATGTCAGTAAACATATTAGCTAAGGGCTAGACTAATTTTGCCACCGCTATCATTATTACTTCTACTTTAAAGGCATTTTATCTCCTCTATATCTTTTTTAGAGAATAAATTATTTTGGTGTGACTTTTCACAGACGTAAAGCAGTGATTAGGAGAGCATCCCCAGTCCAGACCATGCATAAGCACCACTTTAATCCCTTTGATGTCAAAACATGCATAAAATTATCTGGTGCTTTCTCTTAAACAGAGATGAGTATGTAATTTTTTGCTGTAGCTGTGCATGGAGAACAGAGGCTGTGATACCGCAAGCAATTCTGAGTCTTCTGTGCTCCAAGGATTTTCGCCAAATGCCATACGCTCCATGTGCTCCCAAGACCTGTGGAAAAAGATGTGACATCTGTGCCTGAGGAGCAGGAGGTGGCAACAAATTGAAGCATGAAGACTCTCATGAAGCAGCCACATGCATCCCTGTATGCAGCCAATACCTTGTGTGTCCTAGAAGAAGACTCTGAAAGAAGTTTGTTGGCTTATGAGGGAGAAAGGTGCTGGTAAGGGGTCACCAAAATCTCAAAAACCATCTATGGATGAAACCACTTCTTCAAGTTACCCTCAGTCACATGGCCAGGCCTGAGGACCAGTACTTGCACTAGATTGGTCTCATAGTGGGAGAGGGGATCCCACCCTGCGAGAATATGAAAGGCATTGGAGAAGAGGAGAAAACAAGTAAAGCAAGACAGGTTAAAAGCTAAAGGCAGAACTGCAGCTCGGGTTTGCATGCAGGAGGTGATACTTGCTTGGAGGAAACAGGAGAGTTTGGGATTTGGAGAAAAGTTTTGAGCGGGGCTTCAACTTAGACTAATTCCACGATCAGAAACTACAGTGTTTCAGTCAGCCTGTTGGGTGGAATCTTTGCTGTAGAATATGATCCCCTTCCATGTAATGATACACAAATAACTGCTTGAGAAGCACAAGAGCGTGTACTCTCAGTCTACCCATGGCGAAGAAGTGCAGAGCACGGTTGCTGTCCTTGGTCTAACTTTGAAGTTATCCTAGCATTGAGAAGGGCTGGACTGGATGACATCCAGAGGTACCTCCTACCTAAGTTCTTCTCAGGTGGAGAGGGATGCACTTGGCGATGAGGGGCATGATCAGTGACACAGGCAGAGTGGTTTGGGAAACATATCTCTAACTCCCTCTTTTCTTGCTACTCACCTGCAACTGTTGTCCCACGTGTCCCAGTCAGCATGGTGACTGTGGGGTGAAGAATGTGCTGTGTTCAACCTGGATGCCTTCCTGTCACCAGTGGCATGGTCTGACGGAAGGACCTGTTTGTTGCAAGGTCAGGGCAGAACTGGTGCTGTGGTTGCTGAGGTGGTAAAGATCTGCTGCTTGATTTTGGCTTAACACTTTAGCACATCAGCAGAGAATCAGTGTTTTTAATATTTCCAGAAACAAGAAACTCCTCTTAAATTAAGCTATTTTTGTTTGGGACAAACAGAAGGATGATGTATGAATGGTGGACCTGAAAAGAGCTCAAAAAAGATAGTGCTGTGCTTCCTAAGCAGAGGGAGAAGGGGGGGGCGGGAGGGGCAGTGAGTATTTTTGCACTTTGGGTTCGTGACTTAGGCCATGTAAATGTGCCACTAGTGATCAGGGCTGCTGTGGTATATTTACTAAAGAGAAAAGAACTATTGCTTGTCCAAGGCTGCTAGTACAATCAAGAGAGAGGAACAGTTATGGTGACTATTTTTTTCTACTCACAGGGGGAAAACAGATGATTTGGATAGTTCATCACTGTCTAGTACATAGTAATTCCATTCAAGCAGTAGATGGTCTGACTATAACATAATATAGCAGAAGAGTAATATAAAAATAACAGATACATGATTTTTTTTTTTCTTCCTTTCCAAAAAGAAGCTATTATATTTATAATTGCATAGAGCAATAGTATTTTTCTGGTTTCTTCAAGATCCATTATACAATTTTCCTGCTCTGTTCTTATCCTCTTCTGAGTAGCTATATTTCGCAGCTGAGCATTTAGAATTATTTTTGCTTAGGGGACGTTCCAGGGTGGGATTTGTCCTATGACAGTAGGGATGAGCTGCCTTCTGCAGGAGCCCAGAGTTTGTGTCTTAAGTCAACTTCTGATGCACACTGTGACATGCCACAGGACTGCCACCAGTTACCCACAATGGGCACCTATTTGCATCAGTTTGTGATTCCTCTCCCACATCCTGGAGGCAAACACCTAAGTTTTGCTGTGAGTCAGAGTTGGTATGTGGCTAAGTTATGTACCTGCACTCAGGAATCTGTCTACATCCCAAGCCCAATAATATAGACATTGGCTTCGTGAAGGTATTTTACCATAATTAAATATTATATGGATACAGTTACACAGCTTTAATCCTATCCTGAGGGTATTTTAGGCATCCTATAGGGATCTTAATCAAGATCATGTTACCTATGGCATTCAAACACTGGAGAGTGACTGCATCTTTGGTTTTCAAAATAAGAGAATTACAAATTCCCATTTTCAGTGAATGTTCCAATGCCTAGCCCATTTGCCCTTTGGGCTGTAAAATAGGATTTTCAGATTTCTGGAAGGAGAAGCAAGGTCAGAATTCTATTTAAATCAGAGTAAACAGGAATGGTGAGGATTTGATCCTGTTAGTTCTAAACCCTTTATCCATCGTATATTGCATTTGGTTTTGGTAGAAAGGAGTGCTTTACGGTACATTCATATTTTACATCCCTCTGTCAGAAACACTGTTTTTGATCTAAGAAGAGTGTGTCTTGTAAAATAACCTTGCCTGTGACACTCTCACTAGAGAGGTTTTTATATACTGCTCTTAAAGTGCTGACATGGAGCATCTTCCTGATCATTCATACAAGCAGGATCTGGTGGATATTCTCACTGGAAAGGTTTTATTTCAATAGAGTAGGTAAAAAATGCAGGAAAAAAAAAAAAGAAAACTCTTGAAATCTTAAGCAGCTTGCTATGTTAGATAAACTGCACATTGCTTTATGTGCTGTGGTAGGATATTATAAAACAATACAATTGAAGCACAAGATATGTTCAAGGGATTTTTCCACTTAAACAATCTGTCTTGGTGAAGAAAGTTAACTGATCTTCAAAGTTGCATTTGCTATTCTTAAAACATGTTGCAGTTTCTTCCTCTCAGTGATGAGCCGTGCACAGTGTCTAAGTTGTCAATGTCATCAGCGTGTCTCAACTAACTGCAATCACTGTTCAACATTTTAGATCAAAGAGGGAAAAAGATCACTCTCAAATAAATCTTTCAAGACCATATATTGCAGCCAAGATTGGGAGCTGCTCAACAGAAATGATGCCATGAGACAAGAAAAATGGACAGCTTCCTTACTCGTCCAAAAGCACCAGAGCTGCTTTGCCGGAGCAGCTTTGCTGTGTCTGAAATAATAGGAAGGATATGGGAACTCATTGCAAATGCATTGAGAGTATCTGCATAATAAAGAAGATGCACAAAGGCATTAAGAAAGCAATTTTGGATTGAAGCCATTGAATCATATTTGGAAATGGAAATGCAGAGTGGTGTTATACTGTTGTGATAATCTACAACGTGCCAAATGTGCCAGTATGTAGCATAAGGTTTCTTTATCGAGGGTAGACCCAGTTTCGCTTAAAGAGGATTTAAATTTGGGGTCAGGCAGGTCTTTTCTCGCCTTTCCTCCACCTCTACCACTACCAAATAATCAGTCTTTTGCTTTGATTAAAGTATTCCCCCCATATTAACATTTTATCTGTAGAATTGCATTCTCTTTGCCAGTTTTGGATCAGCATTGATATATCAAAGTAAAATAATATGCAGGATAATTAATTTATTAACTAACTCATTCTCTAATTAATTCAGGATTTCTCAGCTTTTGAATCACTAAAACAATAGAAAAAAGAAGATAAATGCTTTCTTATTAAATTGGTTAAAAGACTTACTTTTCATATGTAAAATAAAAAAGCTTTTATGTTAGCAGCTCTGTTATCTTGTCAATGAATGAAGGATTTATATGCCTAATATTCCTTTCTGCTCATAAAAGAATAGATCATATGAAAAATGTGATTTGGAATGAGTAATAATTTATTAGTTCAAGGTAGACTTTAGTTCAGCTTCCTAGGAAATAAGGCTTATATCATCATGATGTCCGTGTGTTTCCTTGTCAGTCCTTCAGCCCACTATGAACGATTTTCAACATGATAGTCACAATTCCAACCAAATCTGGTAGAAGTATTGACCTCTAAAAGATGTTCCTCAAGTGTCAAGAAAACAGAATGCCTCTCGTAACAACAGGGCTGAAACTACTGCTTGCTGTTGGAGATAAGGCCATAAGACATGGCTACAGAAAACTAAAATAGGGTAGAGCCTAAAGAAACCAAATCTGTGTATTTGCCTGCTCACAGAACAGCTTGTCTACTTGAAGCCACCCATATTTTGTCTTTGGACCCCAGACTCCCTCTTATTTGTATGTGCAATAGAAACATATACAGAGCCTTTGCCATCTGGTTTGAAGCCATGGAGCTGATAATGACATGTGGTGCTTGGGGAACCCCAGGTGGGTGGCAGGCAGAGGATACGGTAGTATTTCAGGCTAACCGAAGGGGAGATGGTAACAGTCTTCCATAGAGAGTTGGCTACGGACTGGTTTTTCACCACCTTTCCCAGTACAAGAAGCAGGAGGCATTATGGGGCAGCCAGCAGGAGGAAGGTTCCCAAGGAGGTATATAGTATAGGGGAGGGCTGTGGAGCTCCTTCCCTGGGATGCTAAAAACATTTCTTGGATTCATTAACAACCAGCCATGCTCCACACCCAAAGTGAAGAAAAAAGAGCCATTGAGAGCTTCCTGGCTCAGGAAGTTGTTGAGATTTAAGTTTAGGGGGAGAGGAGGTATTCAGGAGTGTTGCTACCAGTTCTCTCCATTTGTGTGCTCTTTGCTATCTGCTTTTATCTGTTGGGGATTGGGTTTTATTTTCCACAAAATGCCTTCCACTTATGTTATTTAGATTTGTTCTCCATTAGTTACACTATCATATATTTATTGACAATTTTACTGCTTTCAAGAGACAAACCTCTTTGGACTAATTTATTCACACACAAAATAATGATTTTACGTAAGACATCTGAGGGGTCTAGGTGTCACCCCAGAGACAGCAGGTGCCCTTCCTTACAAGCTGGAGGCAGGACATCCATTTCCGCACAATCAGCTTCTTCTAAATGCTCAAACTCTTCTCCTGTCTTTCTAAGTGACACATTGTCCACTGCACTCTTTTGGAGAGATAATCAGGGTATGCTACCTTCTCAGAAGGATGCCTGTGGTCCAAGCACATTTGAGGGAGCCTACAGCACTTGTACCTCTTGTCAGATATGCCACCAGGAGAAAAGGGCATGATGGGAGGCTGAAAATATGGATTAACTCTTCCTCAGCTGATTTGAATGCTTGCACGGCTTTCACCATGCACTGCTCATTCCTGTGTTCCTCAGACTGGTCCCGGACGCGGACAGGGAACTGATGCATGACTTGGAGGATGCACCAGGAGCTGAGGTGCCACAGTGACTTCTTATGGAGCTTCAGCACCTTCTGCTGGAGGGTAGGTACTGGCCTGCCTTTTTTTTTTTTCTTTCAATTACTTTGAATATTAGTCTTTTACAGGAAGTGAACTCGGCCCAGTTAACCACAAATGGTACAGCTGAATTTCCTGCATTTGAAAAAAATTAAAGATCAGCATGCAAGGGATGAGCCTCACCCTGGGAAAACCACCTTCCTGATCAGGCTGTCCTCCTTCCATGCTGGGTAAGTATTGAAGAAAGGATATTGGGATGGAAGTATCTTTGGTCTAACCCAGTGTGGGTGCTCTTTAGATCTTGTGTTCAGATTTTGTGGTCTGGACACAGAGTACTAATTGTGGGACCCATCCCTGTTGCTGTATCTGGGTTACAGCTTCAGATTACATGAGAGATTTGAGGACTTTTTTGACAACTTCTTACAGCATTGACAGCCCAGTTGCAACTGGGAATGCAACTGTTCTCCATGCATCAAGGTACCAAACCATCAAAAGGAAACAGTGCAGTTTTCATTGCCGTTCTTTAAAATAAAATGTCATAGTGCATCTGAAAGCTTGAACCTGACCATTGAAGCAATCACTGAATGCCACACTATGAGCTATATTAGGTGCGTGTGAAGTAGCTGTCCTGACAGTTAGAAAAGAATAAATAGAAAGGTATTCTATATTTATGGAAGCAGTCTTTGGCAATGATTATAATTGCTTGAATAGTGCATATGAGAGCAGTTGGAAACACTAGACTGAACAGTAGGTTACTTTTCATTTGACTGCATTTATGCATCTTCACTTTCCTGTCTGCAAGTAGGCTTTTGATCCCAGGGAATCATTGGGGATGAGTCTTCTACATCTAGCCTGAAAGATTTGCATTTCTGAGCGTACATATACGTAAGTACTTGCATACTTACAAGTCTGGAAGGCTCATAGTTCCGTAAGAATAAAAATATTAGTCATTTACCATTCATATTCTCCATCCTAAAAAGTTTCAGTCATCCAGATAAAATGATGTGAACATCCCCTAGGTCAGGTTTCATCCTAATTACATTAGTCTAATTATATTAGCAGTAAGAAATTCTTAAGCATACTAGCTAAGTGGATTATTGGCCTAGTCAGGTAAAGAAAAATCTTCTCTGTCTTTGGCAAATAGACTAAAAATACAACTACTTTTGTCCTTTTTTTCTCTCAAACAGAAAATTGTACCTCCACAGAAAGGAGCTGTGCGCAAATAATGATTAATGGTCATAATGTGTAGAGAGCTGTGTTAGTCATAATCGTATTAGGCAGTCAAATAAAGGTCAAATATAATCTAGAAGCATTTTTTTCAACTCTTAAAAGTGAAGCTATAGATAGACTGTTAATACCTGTTGGATGTGGTTTTATCCAGTGCAATGTAACTCTAAACATGATGAAGGAGAGCTCACTTTGAGAAATTTTTCCCTGAAAGGTATTGCTGGGCAGTAGGGAGTGGAGCAGGCAGATATGTTTATGAGGCCTCGCTGTGAGGATGAACTTACGGGTGTGGAGATGATTACAGATGAGCAAAAGGACAAGAGCAAGACTAGAAATATTTGGAGAGGAAAAGCACCATAAGCTCCAATAGCAACTAAACCTTGATGGGAAAGCAAATGAGAATTACTCGGTGTTTTAGAAATTAGATCCTGTATAGTAGCATTATGTAAAGATAAACAGGTACAGCTTTTTTCAGTTTAAAGTATTGGACTAATCATAAGATTATATCAAAGAGCAATGCCTAGATGGCCATTTTTTCCCTCTCACATATCTATACATAGATACAAACAAACACGCACAGACACTCACATGAATGATGGTGATATTGCTGATGAATGTGACAAACTAAAATGCATTAATACAAATTGTTGATACATGATAGACAATTATATCTGCATAGAAAGTATTTTAAACATATCAATATCATGCAATTATTTAATCTATATCCCATATTCTGAAACTAAGGTCTAGACAAAACTTTTCAGTAATATCTGGAGCAGGCATGGGGAGCCAGAACACTAAGGAACTTTTGGATTTTAATCAGTGTACACTCCATGCTTTATTCTAATAGAGACAGAAACTCATTTACGAACCAACAGACTTCATCTTATTTAGAAACCCCAGTTTATAAAATATCAGGCAACCTAAGAAACTTTCCTCCTAGGATTAAAAGTATTTTTCAGAAAGTTTAGTCTGGCTAAACTGGCACTTCTCAAGCAATATCAAGGTACAGCCTGGTTTCCACAGAGTCTTGAAACAAGAAACTCACATTTTTGTACTTGTACTTTAAAGACAAACCCTCAAAAACATTCATTTTGTTAACAGGCTCTGGAAAACTGAGGAATCTATTACCCGTGTGCTTTGTAACCCTGGAGGAAGGAAAGAAGTCCCATGAGGACTTTGTCTTGCATTTTTTTCATGCTCCTTTTCTTCTGTCAAAGTGTTACATTATTGATACTATAGTTACAAAATCCATTTGGGTTACAGTCATTGTCTAAACCCATTTCTTTTTTAATAGAAACACTCTGAAAAATTGCCATAAAATAAAAAGGGAAGGAAAGGCATGGAAGAGACATTTTCAGTGTAGTTTTGTGATTGTCTGTTGCAGAAAATGTAGGCTTTACTGGGACTGAAGTAAAGATATGAGCTATGTCAAGAGGTCGTGGACAATTAGAAGAAAATGTAGTTTCATCTAATAATCATTACTGGACATCTAGAAATAACTGTGCTGACCTAACTTCCCAAATGAAAGTCTAAAGAGGGAAATGAAATCTCAAAGAACTGGTTGCTCATTTCTGACAAAAGTGAGCATTTGCAGCTCCGGTACTCCTTTTAATGTCCTACAACCCCTCCTTGCCTAATTCAGTTCTCTTTTCCAAACTGATTTCTCCTGTTGGACCCTCATTCTTAAATGCTTGCTTAAAAAAATAATGTAACAAGTCTGAAAGTGAGCATTTTCTGCCCTCTTCCAGAAATTTTGGAAGACCCTGTGCCTTGTCTGGTTGTAGAAACTCAATGGGAAATGTACAAGCCAAGGGAAATTCAGTTGCCTTGAAGTATTAGCCAATCCTGATTAACTGCTCGTAATAGTAGCCCTCTTCTGAATATTTTTAACTACAGCTCCCTCACCCCAGTGACCCTGGCATGGTTTTTTTTCTGGAAACCATCACATCTGGGTCCAACAGCACAGCATTGGAAAATGCATAAATACAGCAACAGCATGAAGCAGCCTGAGAATCTTTCCCTTGTAAATGCTAACACACACTAAATAATCAGGCAGGAGAGAGGTCACAGGAGCGCTATCTATCTCACAGTTAGGTGGACTTCCAGGCTGCACCCTACTCTAGCCTGGACTCTGCACTTGCCCTTCACGTAGGCTGCACGCTAAGGGCTCTGCCCCGATTTACACCAGTAATTGCACAGAATTGCCATCGCAGATCTGATGGAGAAGAATTGGGGCTGGTCAGGCACATCTCAGGCTTCAGAGGGAAATGAGGGAGAAGAGGGTGCTGCCCTCCCTTCGGTGTGCAGGGAGGCCCAGTGTCTTCACCTTTCCTGCAGCACTGGCAAGAAACAGATAAATGGAAAACCTGAGCTGGGAGCAGGCACACCAGAAAACTCTGGGAAATTTTAAAACAACTGAAAACCAAGTTTTACAATGGGAAGTATCAGCAAAAGTTAAACATAAGTGCTGCCATCTGCACTGCTTATAGCATAAAGTACAAGATGTACGTCTGGGGCTGCCAAAGGTTCAGCAGATACATCCTCCTCTAAAAGCCCTGAAATGCAGCACTGATGGTGGGACTGCGACAGCCTTTGGCAGACAGAGCTGTGTTCAAAACTCAGAAATGGAACCACCTCGTGCGTTTTGGATGGACGCGTTTGTCAAAATACTGTTTTATTGTAGCAGCAGCGGAGGCTGAGGCTGTTGCTTAAACCTCCATCAAAACACTGAAGGGTAAAATGTATATACTTGCTCAGAAAAGAGCACAAATCGCAACCAAATAGACTGTCTTTTCCGCATTGTTAATATTTATAGTTTTACACCTAGTAACACCACTCACAACCAAAGCAACCGCTCACTAGACTTCATTAATATTCATAGTGGCAAGATAAGTAACAACTCATAACTGGTGTGCATTTCCAATATTCATTAATATTTACAGCTCTATACGTGATTTAGTTAACTTATATAAGTTCACAGTGGTAAATCATGACACTAAGGTTAAGTTGCAGTGTGGTCTTCCAGGTTAAGTAGTATCGTAAAATACAAGCACGGGTATGAATTAATGCTACCATCTGCAATAACTTCCATTCTCATAGTATTTAGCCTTGTAAATCAGCTTGTATTGAATAAAGATTTTTCATTTGCAACATAAAGACTCTTTGCAAAGTAAAATTGATGCAAAGTCGTGTCCATGGCCTACTATGGTAGCAAGACTTGTTCCAGAAATCATCAGCATTTTCATTTTGAATCCAGGCATACTTAGGAGATGCTACAGACCAGATTGTGTTGGTATAAAAGAGTAATAAATTATTTTTATGGTTAATTAATATTTGATACAAACTTTGGTGACCTACTAGAGATCATCCCATGTATCTTTATTTAACAGTTAGATATTTAGTCTAAACTAGTTCCCAGAGTCCCTACGTACTCAGTGGGGGTAACCCAGTACCTCCAGAGGACAATTCATGCCCTCTACTCAAAAACTGTTTAATTCCTCTGTCAAAAATTAAAGGGTCTATTTCCCAGCTGTGTGAGGGAGCTGTAAGAATGACTGGAGTGGATCTGGGATGCAGATTTGGGGACAGCCATGATTCATGGAAGGGCAAAGTGGGTTTCCTTATCTACTATATTTGCCTATATGTATTTCTGGTCTCCTGAAAGTGGTTCACAATTGTTTTACATGTAGACAAATGTGACAATAAGAAGAAGATATCTTCTTAATTGTTTCAGACTGAGTGAGTAATGGAGCTCCATTTCATGTTCACAGCCTCTGCATTGCACTCAAAACTGAGGCCTGGGCTCTTCCTTCTGTACACAGGCAGACTTTGGTCATGATCCCCAACAATTTCAAATAATTTCAAAATATTTTTCAGACCCTGAAAAACTGTAACTTTGTGTAAAGGATACCGAATGCTCACCTTTAAATCTTTTGAAAGATATAGACAGAAACCTGGAAAAACTCTAGTTTCAAGATACTTTTAAAAAAGCCATGGAGCACAAAAGAAACCTAGCAGAAAAAAACATCATGCTGGTGCAATCTCTCTTACTCTAAGCATCAGATTTTAGATTTGCACCTTAATATGACTATTTTTATCTTTTCAGTTTTCAGGATTGGAAAGCGAGATCTCCTATTTATATTGTTTAGAAAATAAAATTCCAGTTTGGCTCCAGTGTTGTACTGTGCCCACTGGTTTTTCACTTGAGCAATTTCAGCCACCTTTCTTCACGAGGAGCAACCAACCAGGAGTTAAGCTTTCAAGTTTTAGCTATTAACTGTACGCATAAAACCTTCATAGTGATATGGATTGCTCTACAGTATGTGTAAAGCTGCAGCAATGAAACTGCTGCATTTCAGAATCAGTTCACGTGTCTAAATTCTCATATCCTAACACAGAGATCTGCAGCCTTTTAAGGGTGGTCTGGCTGGACAGGCTTCCTTTTCCAAATTAGAGTGAGGTGTGTTGGCATGAGCTCAGCAGAGGTTGGAGATGCTCTTGAAGGGGCAAAATGCAGTTGATAGACCAATGATTCCCTTTATCCCGCAGGGAGACAAGGACTCGCAGCACGGTTGGTCCTTTCTGCTTACCTCAGTGCTCATCTCTTAACCATGCCTACTCCCCAAATCTGTCCAAGTGTCCTACATGGTATGTGATACAAGTTGCCAAATCCTGCACTAGCATAATGATGTTTAAGTTACCAGGCACTTTATGGTGCTGATACATTAGTACGCATTAAATTAGCTAATGATGCAAAATCTGCTAGTGTTCATCCTTTTATACACTTTTGCTTTCAAACTGATAATGTAGCAGAATCCAGTCTCCCACCCACCCTTCTCCTTGGGTTTAGAAAGCAATTTCCTTTTCTAAAAAGGGAGTTTCGGGGCGCTAGCTAACCTTACAGTAGAACAAGTATTGTTCCAAGTGCCTGGTACTTAGCTGGGGGAACAGAAGGACCGAGATAGGGAAAGTAGACAAATAACTGTGAAGGTTTAAATGCAAGGAACAAATGGGGTTTCTCAGTTCAGGGCTGCTCTCTACTCAGTTGGCCAGAGGGATTCAGTAGGGCCTGACCTACGGCTCAGCATGGTGGGAGTGCTCTGGCATCCTGCTGTGCTGGTAGCACATCCCTGCCCCAACCTTAGACACAGACACATGTGTAAAACACATATGTAAACCTCAAGCAAATGTTCAGAATTCTGTGGCTCGTTCCACAAATTAACCTTTACATTAGAAGAAACTCTAACCATCTGCTGAGGCAACTTTAATCTCTCTTTGAGGTGCTGCTTGTCCTGAGTGTCTGTCCCAAACTCTGTTTTGTTTGGTTTACTCTTTCTTTTTTATACAGGAGGGAAACGTGGAGGGTGATGGAGTATATTCTGAGGGTCGAGTAAAAGCGGGGAGAAAGGGGCTTTTTCCTCAAATGATTGGCTGAAGACTCTCCCAAGGCAAATACCATCAGCTACAAGTGTCAGTGAAATTAAGAAATGTATGGGGGGAGTAGTGAAGAACAGTTAACATTTCTGGCTACACCTGCTAAATGGCTCTGCCCATAGGCAGCAGACAGCACTAGAGGCAAACAGGAAGAATTCTTTTTCAAGCTAAGAGCAAATAAATCACACAATGCAAAGTGCATCCCTTGATATCACGAGAGGAAGGCTCTTGGATTTAATGATTAATTTTAACTCCTCTAAGTCCTGGGGGATTTGCATCCACTAAATGAGGCATCAGGCACACCAATGCACTTAGGTCCCACCTCACATCACCAGCCAGTGCCTGCACTGTGGTCCTATCTTGCCCTTGTCCCAGCTGAGTCTGAGATGAAGAGTCAGGAGTAGGAGCAAAGTCTTGGTGCTGTGTTGCAGCTGTGGAGTGAGTCTCTGAATGGGAGGCCCGTGCTCCAAAAGACCCTGTTGGGTGGCTTGATCCTTGGCTTGAGCTTAGCATTGCATTGCCTATGTCCATCACGCAACATTATGTGTGTAGAGGAGGTCGCAACAGGAAAGAAGAGGTTTGAGAAGTGTGTAACTGGCATACTGGCTCTGCTGAAGGGAACACCACACATGCAGTGAGGCCAGGATTTCACCCACAGTTACTCTGTTTTGCCTTGCATCTCAGAGTGTAAATACATTGAAGGTCTAAGACTTTGAAAACAACCCATCAGAAAGTAAGCAAGTGTATATGTGGGTTTGGGACTGGACATGAGAGGGACCGTAAGCATATCATCAACTAGAATAATGCAGCAGTGGATTAGTGCTTCAGCATGTCACCAACCCCTGTGGCCAGAGGAAAACTGGCCAACCTGTCAGGGCGTAGAGTCCTACTACTCCAAGTGCTGTGAGCACATAGCACAAAGCTTGGCAAGGAGAGGGGGAGAGTGCTCATAATAAATAATTTTGAAGTATTTAATGAGCTAGAGGGGTTTTCTTGGAGGATGATTTATCCTCTGTCACCTCTTCTGTTTACTTCCAAATGGTATCTTAATTGCTTTTCTCCTACTTGTCCCTCAATTAAAGTGTCTCTTCACTTTTGCCTTCATTTTCAGCACATCACTTAATTTTCCTTATTTACTGTTTAATTAATAATCTGGCACTTTTTGCCTTCTCTAAGCTCATTGCATTGAAAACTGTCCTTCACTACTGTTTCTTAGGAGCAGGGAAATGAAATTTGCTTGCTCCAGACAAAATTAATTTGACTATTTGCTTTGTTTCCTCTCTTCTAATGAAGCCAACATAGCTTAAATCATTGCCTGCATAAAATTATTTTCTGGGATCAGATACTTTTCTTCTTCTATCTTTTTTGGCAATACAGGTACATTAAAGAGATTTCTCTTCTGCTAACAGTATTTTTCTGCAGGATAAATCAATACCTGCAATAAAAATTTGTGGTGTTTAAACAATAGTAATATTTTCTACAGTTTTTCACAGATCTCCAATTTTTCCAATCTCTTTTCTGCAAATGTCCCCTTGGCTATGTGCAGCAGATGTACATATAACTCTTGAACAGCAAAGTGAGATAAACTTGTGATACATATGCTCACCGAAAAACCATCAGTGTAAAAAAAAGAGTCAATACACTCATTAGCATGGCTTTTAAGCTGATGTAATTTATTCACTTTCTCATAGGTCTGAATCATTTATTTGCTGTGATTTTTTCAAGTAGCACTCTATTTCTAGCTGTTAGTCGTATCATCAGTTTGTGAGTAGGTGAAAGTGAACATGATGCCTACTGCCTATTTTCCAATTATGCTTAAAACATCACTCAGGGAATACTAGATTTTGGGTTTCCCAGGGACAGAGCCTGGCCAACCACTGCGAGTGGATTGCCCCAGGGCAATTCCCTCTTGGTCCTTCCGCACTACAAACCCACCCTATCCCAAGTCTTCTTGCATCACGAAGTGGGGCTGTTTCTCATTACCTCAAGAGGGAGGAATGTGTTTCAGTGGCTTGGAGCCCTGGTCTTGTGCCCTAACAGTTGTGCCCTGTGAAGAAGCACACAGCTAATCAGTCAGTCTCCAGGGGCATTACGCTCCTCAGGAGAGTGGATCACCACAAGGAAGTAGACAACAGCCTCCTGGAAGACCAGGTAAGCACTGAATAATTAAGACTGTGCTCGCAGATAGGTGTTGACAGCCAACCCCTTATTCACCAGCTGCTGTTACTACTGAAATCCAAGACCATTCACAGGTCAAAGAATAGTGAATGGGAAGACTAGAATTGTATGGAAGTGAAGGAAATTTTCCCTACTCTTATTCAAAGCTGCCTATAGTATCTCATGAGACATACAAGAGACATCCCATATGAATGATTTAGTCTTAGTACAAACCAACTGCTGAATGGAGAGGCAGTTATTTGTTTTCAGCCACATGATGCAAATCATTGTCTTTTATGTTTGAATTCTTTGGTGTATTTGCCAACTGACCAGCTAAGCAAGTACAGTCCTTGAAGTACATTTTGCACATTGGTCTTACCAGTCGCTTAATACCTCTCAACATCTCCAAGATATATTTGTCTGATTACTAAGGTGCTTGTTTGCAGTATAGTTTAATTTGGCATTAATGTAACAGTATAAAAAATAAAGCACTAACAGCTTTATGAATATTCATGGTAAAGTCATGTAGCTACTATTGGTAACATATTATTCTCTTTCGTGAATGCTTTAATGACTTGCCGCTTTATTCATACAAACAGTTACAACTCCTGGGAGTTTCATAGATATTAGCATGCATAACTCCCTATCCTCCAGAACTGTAATTAGAGTCATGTCCCACTCTAGATTTGCCTTTAAAAAAGACATCCATTTGGAGAGCAAAAGCACATGACTACGACAAGTCGTTGAGATGCTTTACTTAAAATACATTAAATAATAAGCAGTGACTACTATACAACCTGCAAGCTAGAACATGGTGAACCACCTGAAATCGGGCCCAGTTCACAAAAAAATTCACAAGGAGGAATACAACAGTTCTTCAGATGATTTCTTTGAAAAGAAAAAATTAATCAGACTATGTCCTGATGAGTATGCAAGTCAATTATATATCACCTGGGAACTGGTTTAACTACCAAGAATGTGCCAGACCCACGTTACTGATTCCTGTTGCATCTTCAAGTCTGGTCATAGTCACTAAAGTCAGCCCAGTACAACTTTGCTTACAGTTTCTGCATCCACATTGCAATATGATTCTGGGGATCATAGAAATATTTTTGAGAGGTGGAATAAAGGTGTTCAGTAAGCTGATCTCCAGATTTAATGAATGCGTTAGAACACCTGCTAGTATTGGTGATTTTCAGAGTTCAAGATTATAATTTTGTTTCACTGTAATAAAAATAATCTCTGCTAGGATATGCTGAATCCAGGAATAATTGATCACAAAACTGCAGTCTTTTCAGAAAGAACCATTTAGAAAATTCAGTCCATTTAAAAGGAACTTCTGATGCTTGCCAATGATGTGCATCGACAAAAACTAAAAAAAAAGGAAAGTTTCCTAACAAGATTTCCAGGCAAACTGCTGATTTCTCATCCAAACCTATGAGTTTGGTAAATACAATTAAAGCTCTTTCAGTGGATGGATAGTCTATATGGCCTTCTTGGTGAATAAGACACATTTAAGAACAGTAATGAATGCCCAAAATACAACATTATTTACCATATTTTTTAAAAGTTGTATAATTCCCCAATCTGCAGAATCCTGAGAATTACCCTGTTCTGCAATTTGATGCAGTTCTTTAGCTCTGTCCTCTATGTTTAATAGTGAACTATGATATTTAGTCACCTTCCTGTTGTGATACATTAGAAGGAACTGTTGGATCATTGTATTGCTCCAGAGCAGATAAAATTTCTGTGGCTTATGCGAAATGGCATATGATTCATCTGATTAAACAGCCAGCTGATCATGTGGGAAAATAAATAAAATAGAAAAAACTATACCATGTATTGTTATTACTGTTCTTTACTTTTACTAAAAGAGAGATAAAAGCATCAATAAAAGCTCAACAATGTGGAAGGAATTGTACAGACATCAAGTAAAAAAAAGTCTTTGCCCCAAAATTCTAACAATCTTGGTCTCATTCTCCAATGTCATCTCCCAAACTGCGCATAAACCCCATCCCCTTCTATACACCCATCTCAATGAAGCAAAGTCACAGTCTTATAACCTCAGACCAATGTATATCCTCCAGCTGCACCCTGCTGGCCCACAAGCAGAGCCCCAGAACTGTCCTTACAGACACCTAAAGCAAGCCCAAATGTCCATACTCTGCCTCCATGGGCCTGGCCCTGTGTCCTGAGCTGGAAACATAGGTCCCAGCATTGGCAGGATCCCTGCAGTGGATGTTGTACAGGAACAGTTGCCCTTCCTGTGACATGACTCATGCAAAAGGCAAGTCCTGCACAGAAGGATTTAGGGAGCATCAGTAGCTGCCTGTGTGTATCTGCCAGGGAAGTCCCTCCACTACAGCCATCACATATTCTTTTTGAGATGATTTCTATTCTACCAGCAGTAGACTTACTATAGCTTGGGATCTGCTGCTGCTGACAGAGACAGTCCCATGGGCTTACACAGACAATTTCCTTCCTTCCTGTAGCTTTGTAAAATAAAAAGGAAGTTTTGTCCACTGTAAAAACAAGGGGACACAGCAAGGAAGCAGAAGTACTGTTTGAACAGAAGAACCTGGCAGGTTCATGAGTAAATTTGTTGTAGGTCTGAGAATAGGTTTACAGCAAGGACATGCAATTTTCCTTCAGCTTTCATTGTACCACCCCGGTCCCTCACACTAACACTGGTACAGATCCTCTAGGGACTAACATCAGGTGATCTCATGCTATGCTATTTAAAGCAAAATGTGGCAAATATTTCCAAACTTGTCCCTGTATGTACTATGAGTATAAAAAGAACTAATTCAGCATGAGGCTCCCTCTCAAGATGGGAGACGTGGACTGAGAGACAGATCCTCATTGGTAAAAATCCCTGAATGTGCCTTAAAATGACTCACCAATACATGAAGGAGTGTCCTTGTGTGAAGAAGCTGTCTTCAGATCTAATTTGGCTTCATCCTTCCAGCAGAGAGAGAGGTAGACCTGCAGTGATGGAAACAATGGTTGCACTTCAGAAAACAACTGGCAAGAAGTGAAGCTGGCCCTAGGAAGGTTTTGGGAACCAAAACAAGAAAATAGACTGCATGTGGACTCAGCATGCATAGCAAATACAGAAACCCTCACAACTAAAACTTCTTCCCTAAAGTGGTCCTTCTCCTGGACTCCCTGGCTCACTATTTGTTAGCTGGGCAATTTAGAGCTACTTTCAAGAAATCTCAGCGTCAGGTAAGAAAACGTTATCTGCCTTGTAGCTTGTTTCTTGCTGAACGGGAAAAGATTGCCATGGCATAATAGGGAGGAGGGGTGACAAAGCAACAGTTGGGACAGAAATCCTGCCTGAACCAGTCTCTGCAGAGTGGGGAGACTGGGGATGTGGCTGGAGATAAAACTGTGATTGCTCTGGTTACACCTGTGGCAGAAAAAGGAGTGGATGTCAGTTAAGGTATTACTATTAAACTTTGTTTTATTCAGGTATCCAGAGCCAAGGCATCTCACAAAAGCTTGCTTCATTTTTGGTCTGAGTCCATCCTATCAGAACAGGGTAACATGAGCATCTGTATGGCACAGGAACTGCTCCTGGCTGGTTCAGGCCAGAAAGTTTTTCCTTTATGGCTCTTACCCATAAAGTTTTTCCTCTTTCTCTTTTCACTGCCTGCAAGGAAAGGTCCCATCAGCTTTGGTAGATCTAGCTGGGTCACTGGGGAGCCGCTCTTCCCCAGGGCAGCATAGTCTCAATGTCTTGTTCCCCAGAGTTATTGGCCACACACCTGCTAGGACCATGGTTGTTATCGGATGGCTGGTGACTGATTTTCCGGGCCAGCAGGAGAAGTTTGTCTTTCTGACAATATAAACAGTCCGTATTCAACCAAATCTTCTTTTGAGACTGGTGGCCAGAGGAGTTTTGCCTCTTTCCTCACAACCCTCTGGGATCACAGAAAGCTTTGGCAGATCTCCCCCATGGTACTGCTCAGGGGAACTCTGAGAGAGGTATCCAGGAGTGCAGCGCAGCTTCCACCTTGAAAAGCACCGACTGTGGGCATGAGGAGATCTGCACCCATGATACGGAGGCTCCCATTACACTCTGTAATAGTAACCTCTTAGTGGTCTAGTTAATGGTAGGTGAGAGTGAAACATCCTAGGAGACTCTAGTCCCTTTCTGTCAGTGTTCTGCATGGGGGGTTTGGACTAATCCTGTTACAGATAACTTTGATCCTTGGGGCCCCGAAGACATGGGAAGAAGACTTACATGGCTGGTCTGCATGCTCTTGTTTACAAGAGGCAGCATATCTTCACTACGTGCTTTCCATTCTACTTGGATGTCTTCACACCCCTTTTTAAGGATACAGAGTCTCCTCAGTGTTTCTGTAATTTCTATACTCTGTGCGGTATATGCTGCTCTGGAAAGAAGATTTATTCAGTAAACATAGGCATAATGAAGCCTTCGTTCTTCACTTGTCCACTGGGGAAGAAGAAGTAGTGCTTGGAGGACTGCAGCAACTTTATCTCAGAGAGCTTTTTACAAGCGTTTTTTTTTCTTATTCTATGAAAACTGGTTTCACGACGGGGGAGGTCAGAGTAGACTCTTGCCACACACTGAGGTAGCTGAGAACTTTGCTTACTCATTCCAGAGGCGATATTACTAAATTGAGGCAAAAATGTTTTGTTTTTCATCTTTTGAAAGGCAATTTTTTGCACTATTGCCATCAAAACATTATGGTGCCAAGTGAGAGTGAGATAGCACCTTGAAAGAAAAGCTGCTACTGAGCTGCTTGACAAAGAAAGCAGGAAAGCCAAGATTGCTGGGAAAGGATTTTAATTTTAATTTTGTGAACTCATAATGAAACACAGATGAAATGAGTTTTTGGAAAATGAATGCAGGCTTGTGAGCTGAAATTCTCAGAGGTTTTAGTTTTATAATTTAAAAGGCCCAGATTTTAGATTAGTGAGACCTCTTTCAATACTTCAGTGCTAGAATGTACCCATGTGATAAAATTGGTTAAACTAATCTTTACAAACAAAGAAAAACAGGTAGTGGCTCTAATTTATGTCAATTCACATTTGCACAACTCTTGTCAACTTGAGTGGAACATTTACTTCAGCTGTCTGAAGAGACAATCAGATCTTTGAATTTACTCTAAATGTATAAACTCGATCAACTAGTTCCGTTAAACAGCAAATTAAATTGAGAATATGTGGATTACAGCTGTACTTGAGACAGAATTAAAAAGAAATTCCTCAAGACAAATGGGCTTGAATAACTCTGAGTCCTTCCTTTAAAGATAATTTTAAGGGCTCCTGGAGAGATTTTGTTTGGTGTTATATCTCTATTCTGAAAGGACTGACGATGCCTTAAATGGCATGACTTCAGTATTGTGCATTAAAGTGCCGTGGTTTGTTAAAAGGTAGAGGACGGGGAAAGCTTCTTTTGTTCACTTTAATGTAAAAAGCTTAAAGCAAAAGTATTTAAGCAGTTTGAAAGACAGAAGTCTACCATATTGCAAAATGTTGAACATGTTCCCCAACAGTTAAATAGTTGTGAAACCTTTAATAATATGGACATTTTCACTGTGACAAGCACTGGTGTGGTAATACATGAATAACTCGCCCATCATTAGCGGTACACTTACAGGCCTTGTGTAATGAAGAAGCAGATGGAAAGAGTTTTAAAAGCTAGTTGATTGAATCCAACTGGAGCAGTAAGAAGCTTCAGTTTAGTTGTGAACTCTGCAATTACAATGTCTTTCATCAGCTGTCCAGTGGGTCACTACGCATGGTTTTGCCTAGACTAGAGAAGTGCCCTGTGTTAATTTTTCACTAGTCGATATATGGGTCTAGATCCTCAGAGAAACTTCAATGTTGATCTGATTTTAGGTGCCTCAGTAAAAGCATCAGTGTGTGTCCCACTGAGGCCAGCTCAGAGCACCCTCTCATCTCCAGCAGGGAGGTAGGGATCGGGATGACCCCGAGGGAGCAAACCTGACTCTCAATGGCTAAGCAGTCTCCGAAGGGGAAGGAGCACCGGAGAAGTGTTGCTGTGGAGTGGGACAGAGCATCTGGCACCTCTTTTGTGAGGACAAGCTGATATGGGGTCCAGCCGCTCAGGGGCATGAGATTCCTCTCTACTGCTCCAAGTGAGGTGCCTTTGTTTTGGAAAGAGATGAATCTTACAGACATCCTCATGGACTTTTCTCATGAGCTAGCTGAGATGACTCCCAGCTCAAGGTTCTGGCTTCTCATTGTCACAAACCTGTACTTGCAGTACAGAGCAAGGAGAGTACAAGGTACTTCAGTCATGGCTGTGACTTCTCTAGGAAGATGGAGGCCGGGTCCTATATAACTGAATCTAGGAGAGTTTATGTTCCATGTCAGATCTGGTCCTTTGTCTAGGATAATTTTCTAGAATCATTTTGTCACAACTTATTACTTGTGAGATATTCCCAGAGGCAAAGTCTTTATAGGGGTTTTTTTAATCTACTGAAGACCTTCATTGCACAGATCTTATTTAGAGAAGTCGGTCTCTGCAGAGAGGTATTTATTTTTAGTTTATATTAAGTATGCTATCTTTGTGTAACAGGCAGTTTATTTCCTCCCCAAATACACTTGCAAACATAATGGCCACTGGCCTCTCTAATACATGTCATGAAAGTCTTCTAAAAATGTAGACAGTGTATTACATGCTGGGAAATAGTTGGAATCAGTTTGCTTCATTCATAATACCAGATATTACTGTGTTGAGCAATGACTACTTAAAATTATTTTCATACTTTATTAGTAGTAAGGAATAGTTTAATATATGATTTTAAAAGCAGTGACATTTATGGATATGATGTGGAAAAACCATTTGGATGGAAAAGTGTATCTTGTACTGAGAGAGAAAATGCTGACTGATGCCAGGAGTTTATAGTAGCGTGTTGGTCTGTTCCAGAAAAGAAGTGTGTAAGCTGAGCACAAAGCTGCACAGTAACAGACCGTAAGCAAGACAAAACCTGCTTCAATATGAAAAGCCATGCACAAATCTAATTTCCAGACTGACTCTGAAGGACTTCTTGAAAACTCTTCCACAAAAGATGATTTGTCTTTAACAGGTCTGAAGGCACAGACCCTTGCTGGGATGCCACCAGGAATGGACCATTCCCAGGGAAGCCAGTGACACCTGAGGAAGAGGCTGCCCAGGGCAGGGCAATGAGGTGACTACCCTGTGGCTGAAGGGAAGCGGTCCTCTGGGGAGCCCGGGGGTAGGAGTGGAAAGTGCAGGAGGAAAACATTCCAGAGCAGCAGCTTCTCACTGCAGATGGGGCTGTCAGTGACCCTGGCTGCAGAAAGGAAGGCAGGATTAAGGCTCCCTGGGGATGCAGAGTGGTTTACAGAGCTTCACACACTCACATGAGGAGGACCACAGTCCCAACAAGAGATATGTTGTTCTTTCATCCCTGCAGATTTTCTTCCTGTAAAATTAACCTAAATGCAGACAGCACTTCTCCCTCATGATAAGTCTTAGGCCTCATCTTCAAAACATGACATCATTTCTGCAAAATTTTAAGATGAGATAACTGAGATAGATGAGAGTCTCAATAAACTGTGACATGATATTGTGCAGGGATACCTGCATGTATCTGTTCTGCATCATTGTGATGGGCACTGGTGGTGCAGGATTCTTTCTGGATTTTAATAAGAAAGGCACAACCACAGAAACTGCAATAAAATAGCTGTTTTAATTAGGTAGAATAACAAGAGGAATATAGTTAGTGAGCAAATCTTATGTCCCTTCAGATGCTGGGGATCTTGCTTTTGTGCAGCATTGGACAGACCCTGGCTGCATTCTCCCACGGCACACCGTGCAGATCCTGTCCATGGAGACATTCCTCCTTCCTCCCATAGAGTGGTACCTTTTATCGTTTGTAACAAACAAATCCATATACCTTCTCCTGACAGGTGTCTTTCATAACACCCACCAGTGTGGAGCACAGGCTGGCATGGGATGCTGTCCTGGTTTCATCTGGGATAGAGTTAATTGTCTTCCTAGTAGCTGGCATAGTGTTATGTTTTGGATTTAGTATGAGAAGAATACTGATAACACACTGATGTTTTCAGTTGTTGCTAAGTAGTGTTTAGTCTAAAGTCAAGGATTTTTCAGCTTCTGATGCCCAGCCAGCAAGAAACCTGGAAGTTGGGAGGGGACACAGCCAGGGCACCTGACCCAAACTGGCCAACAGGGTATTCCATACCATGGGACATCACATCTAGTATATAAACTGGGGGGAGTGGGGGTGGGAGGAATCACTGCTCAGGGACTAACTGGGCATCGGTCGGTGGGTGGTGAGCAATTGCATTGTGCATCACTTGTATATTCCAATCCTTTTATTATTATTAATGTTATTTTATTATTGTTATTATTATCATTTTTAGTTTCTTCCTTTCTGTTCTGTTACTTTTTTTTCCTGATTGTCTCCCCCATCTCACTGGGGGGGGGGGGTAAGCGAGCAGCTGCGTGGTGCTTAGCTGCTGGTTGGGATTAAACCACAACATTCCAGCACATTCCCTTACAGCACCTACTAATGCTAACTAACATGTGGGCTTCTCAAGCCCTAAGTACAAGGTCCAATAGAGCAGATATGACTTGCCCAAGACGACTCACTCCTTGAGTACCATGCCTTCCACAAGGCTCCTAATGCAGTATCAAATCATCTACTAGAACAGTACTTAAACAGAAAGGAAAAAATAACTAGCTTTTAATGTAATTAAATTATTTTCACATATAATATATCATAGAAAAAAAATTCTTTTATCTCAGTAACTATGTCACACACGTTCTTCCAACAGATAGCTGAGAAGCATCTTAATGTCTCAGAGCTTAAGCCTACAGCATGACAAGGGATTGGTCAGAGCTCATGGAAGGATGTGGTGTTTCTGCATCACTCCGATCTTTTGGTAGATTGGATAACTTCATAAACTAGAACATAATCTAACTAAACTTCCTATGACCTCTCTGATCATTCATCACTCTGTGCTCAACTTCAACAACAAGATAATTGTGAAATTTAACCAAAGAAATATTCCACCCAGTACCAGGTTAGTAACCTGAACAAGTCCTTCTGACCCTGAAATAGACCGGTCTATGAGTGCTCTTCATGTGCTGCAAGAGGGGAGCTCACCAGGCAGCACACCCACTTAAAAAACTGAAGCAAACAGCAATGAGAGATGAGCTTGTGTTTTGCCCCATGAAGATCCAGAGTTACTATCAGAAGGTATTTTCACAAAGAAGAGTTAGAGCCTTAGATGGGATCCCAGCGAGTGTGCGGAGGTAGAGCTGGGTGAGGGTCCATGTCTGACATACACAGTACAACCCATGTAGTTGTATGGGAGTATACATTCATTAGCTTTATTATGTCATCAATTATTTAACTTGCAGAAGGTGCTTTGTGAACAGGTCTTGGAGCACAAGCCTATTCCATTTTCAATACCACTAGGACAGCCCTATCTTCAGCATTTTCCTCCAGTGTTATGTGAATCAGAGCATGACACTGATTGCCTCATGGCCTCTAGTTAGGTATTAAAAGAACAGAAAGACATTTTCCTTTAACAAAGGGTAAGAGACAATCCAGCAATTACAGCTTTCATTCTCCAAAAGGCCAAATGTTATTTGAATAATTTTGGGTGATAAAATGCCTTTAATTAAACTTGCATCTCTTCAGGTCGACAGGCTTCTTTTAAGATGTTAACGACACACTTGAATCCAGCATGGTGGTGGTGGTGCTGCATTCAGCCCCTAAGCCAGCACATCCCCATTCTTGCAGTTACAACTGCACTTTTCACAGCTAAGCATCAGCTTCAGATTGAACAGTGGTAGTTTATAGCAGAATATCCACAAAGCTGACAGTGTCTGTCAACAGCCTCATACAAAAGACAAGCTCAGAGCCCGAATCAAATAGTAGAAACAGGTATGACGTTTTAGCATGCCAAAATATGCCCATGAGATAGGTGTGAGCAAGGGGAAAGGGAGAAAGAAAGTAGGAAAGACCATTTGGAAGCCCATCAGTGTTTTAGTTTTGCTAAAAGACATTCTCCATTTTTCCATGCTTAATGCTATTTTAGGATACTGTGGTGAAGGGGGAGTCTGTCAGATCAGATGGCAATTGATGGGCCTGAGGAAGCTCCTTTTCAAAACAAGACTGGAACAAAAAAAAATCTAGAAATTAAAAATAATTGACCTTTTTTTTCCTGTCCGCTTCCCTGTTTCCAGCATATCAGGTACAGCAATTTAGACATTTAAAAGGCGTCTCCTCAGACTGGATTTCCTGTGTCAGCCCCACTGTGGCTCTGCCCTGATGGTCATCTTTCTTTAAGGGAAGACTATCATCCTTAGCCACAAGGTATTTGTCACAGTGAAAAGCCTTTGTCCAGGACCACATTTAGCTTTTTGGAGCCCTTAATTCTCTTATTTAGATAGGCTAACACATCTCTGGGAACACCACAAGGTTTGGAAACCCTGCTACATGCAGGATGGCATGAAAATAAACACCCTGAATTTGATGAATTTTACTCTTCCATCCCTGGAGTGCCTGCTGAAGTAATCATTAGCATCAGCCACTTGCTGGGGATGGGAGATTTTCTGTCGCTCGCAGGTGCAGCCCAAGTCCCTTCCTGTGGTGCTTTTGAATCTCAAATGCCTGCTGGGAATTCCTGAATGCCCAGAGGGTTGGACTGGCAGGAAGAAAGAATTAGGTGAAAACCATGATCTCTCTGTCTTCCTTACCAACCTGAAGTGAGTTCAATACAGCAATGGTTTACTGCTATTTCAGACCCGCCAGATCAACTTGTCTATTGCTTCTACTACTAATTGCCCATATTTCCTGACAAACCAGCACTGTGGAAGAGGCCAGCACTGTACAGAAATATCAAACAAAGCGACAAAAATATGTTCTGACAAAAATGTTAGAAATGTGACAAAACGTCTGTCTGGGGGCCTGCTGCCCCACGAGCTGCTGCAGAGGCTTTCTCCCAGCTTCTAAAGATGGGCAAAATGTGATGCTGAGGTCCAGCAGCTGCTAGGAAAGTGCCCACTCTTTCTCCTAGTAGGTGGCGTAGGCAGCAAGCCTTCGGTAGCAGGGTGACTGCCCCACGCTGGACATGGCCACCTCCAGATGGCTCCAGGGGACCCACCGCAGGGCACAGCTGAGCCCATCAGCAAGGCTGGTGGCACCTCTGGGAAAACATATTTAAGAAAGGGCAAAACACCACATTGCAGAGAAAGGAATGAAGAAAAAAAAAGTGTGAGAAACAGCCCTGCAAACACCAAGGTGAGAGAAGAAGGAGTGGGGAGGAGATGCTCCAGGCACCGGAGCAGATTCCCCTGCAGCCCGTGGAGAGGATCATGGTGGAATTGGTTTATTCCAAAGGACTGCAGCCCATGGAAAGGACCCTTGCTTCCCCCCGGGGAAGGAGCAGCAGAGAGGAGCTGTTATGGACTGACCACGCTCACCCACCCCCAGCCTCCTGTGCTGCTCAGGTGGCAGAGGAGGTAGAGGAGTCGGGAATGTAGGAGTGAAGATGAGCTTGGGAAAAAGCGGGGGGATGAGGAGGAGGTGTTTTATTTTTTGTCTTTCTTTCTCACCATCCTAGTCTATTTTAATTGGCAATAAATTAAATTAATTTTCCCCAAGCTGAGTCTGTTTTGCCCATGATGGTAACTGATAAGGGATCTCCCTGTCTTCATCTCAGCCCATAAGCTTTTTCATCCTATTTTCTTCCCCTGTCTGACTGAGGAGGGGAAATGAGAGTGGCTGGATGGGTGTCTGGCAGCCAGCCAATGTCAACCCACCACATTCATTAACCAGGATCCTTTTATTGGATTCTATATATAGCAGGCATACAGTGCTGATACAGGAAAAAAGGATCATTTAGAAATAACTTAAAATGCAAGACTCCCCTATTGCCTCCACACAGACCCCAAAACAGTTTGGATAAAACACATAGATGGAGTACAGTGAGCTAGGATGACAGATTATCAAAGCAGGCAGTTTGGGATCTGCAAAGGCCCCCAGCCCACATGAAAGTGCCTCATTCAGACAGGTTTTTTTGAAGGTTGATGGATTCTTCACCGCTTGCCACCCCTTTCCCTTTGCTTCATGCAGGTGGCTCATTTTGATCTTTGCTAGAAGCCTTCTGCAGTGTTAAGTAACATTCCACCTGCCAGCAGTCTCTGCTCACAACAAACATTGTGCTCCAGGGTGAAGCACAGTCTTTAGTCTGACTGAACTTGTTAAACATCTGCTGGGAGGCTTGAAAGCAGAAATATTCTGTTCTCTGAGGCCCATAAATGGGAACAAAACATGCAAGACAACTGGTGCCCTATGAGGGAAAGAACAAAAGGCTGCTAAAAAAGGGCTTGTTTTCTTCCTAGTAAATACTGCGTGAAGGTGTGTTTTCTTTAATCTAACCTTTAGCTCCAGTGTGCAGCGATGCTTTTACTCAGCTAGCAGCTTTTAAAGTTTTTGGCTATGCTTTATAAATGGTAGGGAAACACTTGCCAGGGTGGTGGGAAACTGGCATTAACTTCAGTCTGAAGAAAAGAAAATGGTTAGGCTGGGAAAGGTATTCCAGAATTGCACACTGCTACTGTTTAAGTAACGTGACCATCACATCATTGTTGGGGCAATCACAAGGGGGTATTAAAAGCAAACAAAAAAGTGTGGCTGTTGCTTCTTGATGTGAAACACCAACGTCTTTCTATTTAAGGCTTTGCATGGGTCTGTTACTGAGCAGCCAGAGATGCAAGGGTTCGCTGAAGTCCAATGTCCTAGCAAAACCATAGACTTGCAGCATGCTGAACAGACAAACTCATCTTAAAAATTGGCTGGACTTTGTGTACCCCCTCAGGTCTTTCATTCAGCAATATTTCAGTACTTTTTCACATGGCCTATTCATCTCAAGATAATGTCTAACACCTTATTTCTTAATTAATTTAATCTAGTTTTCCAGAGAGCAATAACATATAATCCTGGGCTGAGAAAGAAAGCTATAATTAAATAATCTGCTGATGTCATGGACTGTCATGAACAGTGGAAAACTACAATTAAATTATAACCATTGGCTCTCAATGCAATCTGGAATTTATGGCTCTTTCTATATGTAATTAATATGTCTATTCTTATTTAGAAACCTTGGGCCAGGCCCATGGCGGCTATAAATTGGTGTTTCCTTGCAGACTTCAAAGGTCCACAGCAGCTTAAATGGGACGGAGATCTGGCTAGTCAGACTTTGGTGACTTATTCTGGGAACAGTGATGAAGTATCAACCCCTTAAAAAGCACAGCCAAGTAGTATTGGTTACAGAAAGACATGTGGCCTTGCAAAATCACCTTTGTCCAGCTTGATATTGAATTGCCCGTACCTTGTACATATTTGTGCCTGCTTCTGTCTCTGCTCCCGGTACTCAAGCCTCCCTTTCAGTGGTAACGTTGAGTCCGTGTCTAAAGACTTCGGAAAAGGTAAACACAAATGATGGTTGGTCTCTTCATCCCCATCCAAAGCTATAATCCCTATGCAATCTCCATTTTATTTTCTTCCAGGTGCTTCTGTTTGACTTCATTGTGTGATGTTTTTGCAAAAAGCCATACTGAGTTGCTATTCATTTCATTTCATATTTGTCACCAAAAAATGAGGAAAATCACAACTTTTTAGCATGGCTTGAGAGGCAATGAGCATCCACCACTCTTAACAGAGTTCAGTGGGAACAGCAAATGCTCAGGACCTTCGAAAATCTGACCTTTTTCTCCTTGATAATCTGTGCAAGGGCATTAAGCAACTGATCAGATCATGTTTTAAATAAGCCAGACTCATGGCCAAAACCTATAACTTCAGAGGAACAGTACCCTGGTTTATATGCAACACATTAACAAATTTTACAGGAAAAAGCAAAATAAACTTTCTGCAGCCTCAAGTAAGCAAGCTGAATTTTTTTAAAATCACCGAATCCTTCTTTTCCTGATTCTCTTTCACAAATTCTGGACTCTTTTTCCTACCTATCCCCTCTGCCTGGCCACGGGCTGTAATTTCTCCCCATAGATTCCCCAGCAGAACTGGGCTGTTGGCCACGCTCTGCCAGGCTACTAGTATACTATGCCCGGCTGTTTGTCAAACAGGTACACAAGATCTTGGAAAAAAGAGACAGCAACCAAAGATGGCAAAAAGGCTGAAAAGACTCCCAGCCTCTCCCATTCTCCTTCAGCACATAACATCCCTGCAGCAGAGCATCCTACTGTACTGCGTCATAGAAAAGTGCATCATTTTCCCTGGTGTAATATTCTCCCATTTGAAAATACCCTTTAGGCAAAGCTGAACATTCATGTAGTGAAGAATTTAATTTTATTAATGGGATGGCTTAAACTCAATTTAGTTTTGTTTGGGAATGTTTAGTCTTTTCCTTTCTTTTTCAAATGACTTTTTGTCATTTCTAAATATGTTGAATCTTATATTGGGAAGAGGGGAAAAAGAAGACAAAGTGAAGTGAAACATTTTACCGTACCTACCTCTCACCCAGGCTTTTCCTCAAATATTTGTTTCATGGAAATTTTCATGTGGCATTTTGTTCTGCTTCAGAATGAAAACAAACTTCAAACTAGTGAAATTTCCTGTAAAATGAAAATTCTGGTTGCCACCTTGCACTAATATTTACCTGTCTTAAATGCTAAATAAAGCCTTTGAAATTCGCAGGGGCACTGAAGTGTACAAAACAGGTTGTGGTTAAAGCAGGCTCCTGTCCCTTGCTAGTCCTCTCGCATAGTGAATCCAGCCTTCCAAATAAGAGAGAAGGAAGCAATCAGCATCATGCCGTGTTATTGGCATTTAATTGATGAGATGAAAGAATGGTGCATCCACCTCCATGCAGATTTCTGAGTTTTGTATAGTGCTGGCAGAGAGAAGGGACATTTCTGAAGCAATGTGTGCTGGACACAACTGATTTTTCTATTAAATATCTTTTGTCCTGATGACACAAACTATAAATGTTATGAAATATCCCCCCCAGGTAATTTTGGTGAAAGAAGTTTGCTCATACAAACAATACATATATCAGAAAAGTAATATATGAAAGGCACAGTGTCATTAAGCAGTGTTTTCATATTAGCCTTATGAGGAGTTTGTTACAGGATCTAAACAAAGTCATTAGTCACTGATGGAACCATTAGGAGAAATAACATCACTTGAAGTCCTTTTAGCATTTTTTGGTACACAGATAATGAGAGACCTCAAAATGACCTTTAAAAGTTAATTTCCAGTCAGATAAACTCTCCTACAACTGGCTAATACCTTCAATGGCAGACTTTTTCATTTTCCAGACTTGGAACAGCAGCTGACCCTTGGTAAAGAAAAACTGAGCTCAGCAAAGACAAGGAGCTGGTAAACACAGATGTACTGCAGACATAGAAACTTCTCACTGACTTTCAGCTTCACCAATTTTTCTTTGGCTTCAGTTTGATTGACTAAGACAATTTCAAATCACAGAATAAAATTAACTTCATTCATACATTGCTTTGCACCATGCTCAGAATTTTTTAAAATTACATACTTTGGGTTGAAGACATGAGCTGGGTAAGAGAGGACTCTTTCTTCAATCCCGAAGAGCTTGGTTTACCTTATATACTTTCACATTTTTAAATCAGTTGCAACTTGAAGTAGTGATTTTACTTGGGGGAAAGTGTCATTTTTGTTTCTTACTAACAGTCAGAGCAAAGCTAAAATCTGTTATTGATTACCACAGAATAAAACAAGCAGATAAAAGCAACCAAGCAGCTGGTCATCAAACGAATTTATAGCTATTTCTGCCAAGGACTTGTATGTCCTTCACAGCTCAACAGGGTTGGTCAGAAAAAAGGCAACAACACTGGCTCAACCACAGATCCTCACTTACCACTTTTCCTATTTGTTCTATGAGTCAGAGAGATAAGAAAAATAGGATAATTACCAGAGACCATAAACTGGAATGTTTTGCATTACACCACAACATAATCACAAATTTACACTGAAGTAACTATGACAGTACCTGTAATGCATAGAGTTAAACTGCCATTTAGTGTGTTAGATAGTCAGATTGTCCATAATTTGCAATGTGGCAGTTCAGAGCATGTGTATAATAGTCACAGGTCATTTATCACGTGCACGTAAGTAAGAGTGATAGGTTTTGCACCAGGGACAGCTGAAATCTGTGTAGTCATTTAGCTCTTAGGCTTGAGCAGGGCTGAGCCATCATCTCATGATTTCAGGCAGTGCTGTAGGTCCAGAGAGGCTTTGAGTCCCTGTGGTGAGGGCTCCACAGCTTTCCCATGGTGAGCGTGGGGAGGTGGTGTGTTTCCAGGGACCTTTGCCTCTGGGGTCCTGCTGGATCTAGCTCCTTATCAAGCCCATCTCTGAACTAAGCTGGCACCTTGTTGCAATGTCAACAGTTTCAATGATGAATAGTCTTTCTTCTCTTTAATTTGTCTGCCAGGTTTAGTGAGGTGATGAAACAGAAGGATGTGCTGAGGGCAGCAAGGCTAAGGCTAACACAGTTTACAGTGCGGGGTTGGTAGAGGTGATGTGACTGGGTTTGGTGAGCTGAGCACTCATTTTGCTAAAGTAAGCCTCTCAGCACAGCAGGTCCAAGGAAGTGATTCTTCCTCTCCCTTCCCTCCAGCGAGGACACACCTGGAGCACTGGGTCCAGTTTAGGGCTCCCCAGCATGCGAAAGAGAGACTGGAGCAAGTTCAGTGGAGGGCACCAGGATAGGGCAGGGACTGCAGCACATGAAGGGTAAGGAGAGGTGGGGAAGCTCCCAGCCATTGTAAGAGCTAGTCATGATTGAGACCTTACTGCTCTCTTCAGCTACCTACTTGGAGGAGGCACAGAGGAGGGAGTCAGATTCTTCCCAGAGGTGCACACAACAGGACAAGGAGTGGCTTACACAAGCTGTGATGTGTGAAATTTGTAAAGTAGTAGCAAACGCATCTCTAACCACATGGCCCAAGTCTAGATATAAAAAGGAAATAACGAATGAGCATGTGCTCCATTTAATATCCTACTTGGAAAACAGACCACAGTGATGACAATATGGGATATAGCGCTCAGGTGTCGTATAAATATCAGCAATCTGGCTTTTCTTCCTCTCATGACAATGCTTTGGAAACCATGCCAATGTATTAGCAACTGAAATAGCATTAACATTGCAAAAACAGGGTTTATTGAAAAACACTCACAGGCTTCCCAGCCATACTGTGTCAGCCAAATATATAACTTCTTGGTAAAGCAAAACACACTCTGGGCAATGGGAACCAACATGTTAAGCAAGATAGTCTTTCTGTCTATAGAGACATGGGTCTGAGGGTTGGTGTCTCTCCTTTACATCCACAGCAACACGTAGGAACAGAGGAGATACAAGGGTGAGAAATGCAGGCCTAAGAAACTGTAGGAGGACACAGGAAAGCTATCAAAACCATCCAAATTGCAGAAGGCTACTTGGGAACTGGTGTTCAGATAAAACCTGTGTTGCAGGCTACACTTTTAGGCCAGCAAATCAGGACTGCAAGCATACAAGCCCAGTTCAGAGTGCGTGACTGTGATAGAGAGATGCTGAGCTGCACCAGGACTGTGTCTGAGCTTCCACTCATCTTGAGGGAGTGGGTAGATCTGTCCTTGGGAGACCATTGGAAATGGGGAGACTTTGATTTCTTTCCCTGAGTGCTGTGTGGGGTGCAGCAGCATGGATCACTTGGCTGGTTACCAGCCCCATACACTGCTACTCTGACAACTTCTGCTGCGCAAGTAGAAGAGGAATCATCTTCTCTCCACAGTACTCTTCTGTTTGGCAAGCCTGATTGTTGGGAAAGACACCAACAGCGTTAGCTTTTTTTTTCCTAGGCTTTCATGCTCAATTATTAAAATGTCTTGAGCTACACTGAATAATTAATTCAGACTTTGTTTATGTCATGAGGGAGGGCAGTTGTTGCCTTGGAACAACTGTGGATAACTTCCAGAAGACAGGAAAGAGTAGGGAGGACATTTCTGAGCCTGGCCAGTGGCATGGAGCAGCCAGAGGTGGCTGGTGTTTCCGTCTGCACTCTTGTTGGCATCTGTTTGAAACAGGACTACCATGCTGAAGAAAAATGTCCTGGCAATGGCAAAGCCTTCCTCTCATCCTAACAAAAAAATAACCTCAAATGACCCTTCACAGTCAAGGTAGATAGGAGTTTTATAAAGCCTAGAAGTTCTTTGTGGTCATTAGTTTCAAAACCATTTCAACTTCTGAAGGAAGCTTGGTATCAACACCAGTGTATATTTGACTCTATGGAGAGAGAAGTGGTTCCAACATGCCTTCCCCCTGTGCTGATGAACACCCAGCATTACTATCCAAATTACAGCAAAGCAGACCTTGCAGGAGGTGGAAAAATCAAGCGAGTTCTACCAAGCCAGAGGCCAGGCAGTGTGGGCTTCCTCAGAAATCAGCCAATGGTGCTGGAAAAATTCTCTTGACAAGTCACTGCTCTTCCCACCCCCCAGAAAATACTCCCTCTAACCTGTACTTTGCCTGCCCCTTCCTCTTGCCTCTGCTGGTCTTCCAGCCACCACTTGCTGCTGCAATGCTCCTTGGGCCATCTGCTGTGTTCACTGTCACATGTTAGCTCCTTTGAATGGCTCCTGCTGACTCCACAGCCCTCCAGTGACAACAGCAGTGACAGACAAGTGTCCTGTGATTCATGCCTGCGGCAGGATAATCCCCCTGGAATGGATCTTCTCTAGGAGCCAGGTGGGGAAAAAAATGTCTTTCATATTTTGGGAGGGTAAGCAGGTTTCTCCTGGCAGTGGGAAGTCACATACCAGTAAGGGTGGGAAAATCCATCATCCTGGGAGGGGGCAGGAGGAGGTCAGTGTCTCTCCCAGCAGCTCTGCAATGCTGGGGCTGACCTGGACAGACTGCTCCAGAGCATCCCTGACATCTTTTCTGCTGTGGAGCAGCAAGCAGAAACAGAAAACACCCCTGACAGACACCTCTAGAAACACTGGTGGCAAGCAAACCAGAGGGTCCTTTGCAGTTCTGGCAGTAAGAGCCCCTTCAGAGAGAGCTGAAAATGTGTATCAAATCAGAGCCAAACACAGGGATTTGGGCCAGCTGTGAAAGAGCCTCTGTGTGCTCTTCTGCCCCTCTGAACGCTTTGGCCATACCTGTTTCCTCATATACAAAACCAGCAGGTGGATTCAAGTGGCCATCTCTATGAAGACTTTTGGGGAAGCTGCTCAAACTGAGGCAGCCTTTGCTGCATGGACAAGAGCAAGGAAATGCATTGGCAGCAGCACAACAGGTTCCAGTTGCCGATTCCTCGCAGCTGTCCTGTTCAGTTTGCTCTCCACCACCCTTTTGAAGGAATCTTTGCAAATGAGGGGAACTATGTCGTTTCTGTGGCACCTCTGTTTGCCTGTGAGTCATCCTCCAGCTCTACAGGGCAGAGTAAATGGCAACAACAAAAGCAAAAAATTAAATATGGTGTGATCCTGGGGTGAATATAATGAAGTTCAGGATCAGCCAGTTTGAAGGATGACACCAAAAGACCTCATACAAGGTGGGAAAGTATTTGCTGAACAATAGCACTGCTGAGGAACACCTCAGAAAATCATAAACATCCACCTGGTGCAACAGCAGTGGACAAGACACATACCCTGAGTGAGCATCATCATCACACGTTGCACTGGGAGGGAGTTATTTCCTCCCACTCACTGCTGATGAGATTGCACATAATTGCCTTCTGGCTCAGGTCCTGAGCAGAGGATTCAGGAACAGGATACTCCAATGTTGAGAGGCTTAAGAAATCAATCATTTAAGGATCTTTCCACTCAGCTTAACATCTACAAGGCCAGTTACTCATTCAGGCAACGCTTTCACTGATTTAACTGGGGTGTTTTGCTTGGAAGAGGTTTTCAGCATGCAGGAGAGACAGCCCACTGGAGCTAGGGGACAGCCTGGTGCTTCAGGAAGACTTTACAATGAAGAGAGAAAGACCTTCTGGGACTCTGTTTCGGTCAGAAATTAGAAAACTATGATACCTTCCTCCATCAAGCAAAGTGTTTGTCAGCAACTGCTGGTCTGAAATCTGACTTCAAAGCCATGGGCCTTGATAAAAACCCTCTTCCTAGCTGTCTGTCTGTAGCACTGTTAGTTTTGCAACTAATAGCTGATAGACGCATCAGTCAAGCTGTCATGCAGAGTGCAAATTCTTCCCATTGGAGAAGCTTTTTTCAGCCCGCTTTGCCTTTGGGAAACAGTCCAGGCTTGGGGTTTTATTTTTTGAAAAAGAGTTTCACTGAAAAGTTTGAAGGAGAGTCTCTCTGGTGTTTAGGACCTGGGTAAATACTCCTTGATCCTTGCAGAATATTTCCTGCAGGCCTCTCCTGCAGAATAGTGAAAACAATACTCAGGAGGCTTTTCATGGAGGGCTAAACACTTTTCCATTGGTGGGAAGTGAGTGGAAGTATATTTACAGGAGGAGGCTAATGCTGTGTGCTGTGTTTCTGGACGCAGTGTTTCTGCACACAGCGGATGCCGGACCTCACACCGCTGGCTACTGAGCACGGATGTGCTGAAGTCTATGAGTCCTCACCAGGTGTGCCTTTCTGCTTTGGAAGGGTCTTACCAGGGTAAGGGGCCAAAATACAGCCTTTGAGCAAGTCTTGAAGTTCAGGACTGGTGACCATGAGAAGAAAAATAGCCCCTGAAAAGACTTTATTTTTATTGAAATCTAAGGAAACTGAACTGTATGGAAATGCTAGTAAAGTCTATACACAGAACACAACAACATCCTGCACTAAGCTGAAGCATTTCATCTTCAAGGACTCTGCAATTTTTCTCAGTAAATTTGAAAGTTGCATTGGGACCAGACTCCACGTGTTGTATTCACATCACATACTGATGCACAGAGTAAATCGCTGAGCCGCACTGCTGAGAGCGGGATGCTAACACAACCTGAATAACAGCATCAGGTCACATCTTTAATGTTATGCCATAGTCAAACAGTTCCTATACTGCGGGCCATAGGTCAGCTGGCACACAGTGACATATTAAGTTGAATACCATCTACTTCACCTCCATCCTGCTTTCAGGGGCAGACTTGAAATAAGGGATTCTTTTGGCTGATGAGAAGTATTAATGGTTGAGACCAGCCCGCTGTAGGAGACACAAGGTTACTGTTATCATATTTGTGACCATTCCTAATTTTCCCAGTACATCCGTTGTGCACATAAACTGTATGCTAATAGTGAGGGAAATAGAGTTTTCACGTATGATGGCTCTCATCTGGATTTGTCCCTCCCTGTGGTAGGTTGGCTGTAGAGGGAGCAAAGCATCCTTTGACGTGACAGAGGCTTGCTCCAAACTTAGCTTTGAAAGTTATGCTGAAAAAGCAAATCTACAAATGCTCAGCGCAGGACCAGTTGCTGGGTGAAAGCCTGAGAAGAGAGGTAGGCTGTACATGTGAGCTCCTGGTACACAAACGCCTTTCAGTACAACTGGCTGTAAGAGTTTGGAAGGTAATAAAGAGTTTAGAAGTAGTAAATGACAGAGTACTTTTATGGAGATTTTTCACAGCTGTGTTTGGGGAGGAACCGGTAACAGAATGAGGGGAAGAATATCTGCTGTATGAAGCCACAGATATAAAAAGGAGAATAGGGCACTATTACTAGAATGTTTTCTGTGGTCATATGAGAAAGATCAGTGCACATGACTTGCAAATGATAGACCACATGATTCTTCCCCCGTGTTTTCTTTGGTTATATTTAAAAAGTTACCAGTTTATTTTCAAATGGTTAAAAGTTCAAGTCCTAATGTATCAAACAGTGCATGCTGACCAGTGTATAGATAGGAGCTTTGGTTTTTAAACTCTTTTTTTTCAGGGGGGTCAGCTGTGCTGATTTTCCCAATCTGATTGGCACAGTCTCTTCTGAGGCATCTTGCAATGGCCGGTGAGCTTCTCTGGATGCTTGGGAAATGTTCACCTCACACCTTATGTCTTTTTTGGCTTATAAAGGTCAATGCACACTGACCAGCTTGAAGTGGATAGACAAGAAAACATAAAATGTTAAAATATCTTTTTTTTTTTTTTTAAATTTACAAATATTCTGCAATGGCTATAACTAGGTATCTCAAATGCACCCCCAGAAAATCTGTGTTCAGTGCAACATCAGCTGGCAAAGGAGGTGGACACTACTGAAACAGAGTCTAATACCTGCAGTGCCATATTTTGGCAAAGAAAAACTTCTTACTTTGGGCTTAGAGATGAAGCTTTTGCCAGATAGAAACTGTTCATTTGTTTGTTATGGTTTTGTGGGTCAGAACAAGGGACATCCTCTCAGTGTTTTAAACTATCCACAAAATGTCACAGCAACGCACTACTTTGCACATATTAATGGTAGACTAAAACTGGATTGCCACAAAAAGGAAATGGCAGGCTTGGTTTTATAGAGTAATTATTCACAATTAGATAAAACATTCTGCCTAAACATAGCGTGCAGATTCACAGAGGGGAAAAAGGTACAAGGGATCTTTCCTTTTCCATTTTAACACTAGTCAATCTTAATGGGGAATGAAATTCTGCAGAACCCTGTAATTTCCCTAAAAGCTCCCAGATTGAAAATGCATCTTGTACTGATGTCTTTGTGTTTTCTTTGTGTACTTGGCACAGCAGGCAGACACAGAAATGACAGGGGAGATTTGTCCCTAGCTCATTGCTTAATCATTTAAACAGATACACCAGCTACTGCATTTTATTCAAAGCTTGAGGTCATTTATACTATCATGGGTATGACAATATAATTATGTCGGAATTTTCCGCAGACACAAAATGCTCCATCAGGCAGTGGCTGCTGCTGCTGTATAGCTAAGACTTTTTCACAGTCAAAAACTATTCCCAGCTCTGTCACCAGGAACCTTTAGTCAGGGAAAGTCACAGGCCGAGCTGGCTCAACCTTCTTTTCGCCTGACTTTGTAAACAGTTTTTAATTATTATAATTAAAAGGCTGTCACAAAAGTGTTTCATAAAGACAACTTTCACAGCATTTACACATCCAGTGAAGGGTATTTGAAGTGAAAGAGAAAAAAATATTCTCACATTTTAATAATAGCAACAGAAGTTCAGATCACTTCATCTAGGGAGTCGTCTCGTAAAAATGCCATCAGAGGGACTTGATTTTAACCTCTTTGAACCTTACCAGCTTGTACTCTCCTGCTTTTCCTGAAGGTCCTGGTATTTGCAGGCAGCACTGTCCCTGCCTACTCCAGCAGCAAACACAGGCTTGCACTCTTTTCCAAATGCCTGTGTAGAAGCTACTCCCTGCAGGAAGGAGCCTTTGAAAAAATGAATATTTTTAATATCGCAAAACAATTTGTGAAAGAAAATAATTCCCTTCCTCTTGCTGTGTGATTATAGTTAGCAATTTTATTATTAGCTGATGATGCTCTAGAGGCTTTTATGCTATATTTTGCAGCATGTTGGAGGTGGGTAAAAAGCACCCCCTTAAGCAACCAATGCCGTTGCTCTATCAGGAATCTGAACAGCCATCAAACATGTCCTAAGGCCCCCAAATTGTTCTTTTTCATGTTCCATTCCATGTTTTTTTGTTCAAAGAGGTAAGGAGAAACTCTGCTCCCTGAACCAAGCCAGAACACACGAGCCCAAAGCCGGATTCAAGGAGACACCCTTTGCTCCTCCCCTGCTTTCATAGGACAGTTTCTCACACCCCAATTTTGGGTGCAAACGGTGCCGTTGGGTGGGTGCCTGCAGGCACGGCATGGCGCCGGGCAGCAGTCCTGCTTCTCCCGCAATTACAGAGCAGGCGCAGCACTCCTGAGCAGAGAGCTGCCGGGCAAGAAAATGGGTCTGCTGAGGACTCCAGCGGACAGGATTTCTCACCATTCAGTTCTAACCAGCCAGAGCTGGGACTTGGTTTTGTACAGTGGACATATGGGAGTCAGGGCAGCATCCGCGTTACTGCTTGTCTGCTCTCTGGCAGCCAGACAGCTATAGTTTTAATCAAAAAAAAGCTGCAGCCAAACATTTGAGGTCCTTATTTGTCTTTTTCAAGTTGGTCCCCACAGCTTTCAAACTGGAATGTGGGGATCTACCGAAGTGTTTCTCATGTTTTTTAATGAGAGCAGCTCAGGCAAGAAGGCATCCACTTTTCCTGGACCCGTGTATATTTAGAACTGCAGAGCAAGCAGTGGTGGTTATAATGTGTCCGTCATCGGATAATGTCCCTGCTTGGCCCTCAAGCAAGAATAGGGACAGTAGTAAATATTGTATTGGATAAACACAGGGAAAGTGTGCAGCTAGCTGCAGGCGTGATTTGGGAAAGTAATAGGTGAAAAGCTGAATGAAGTGGTTTTTTTCTCCCCCTCATGAAAGAAAGGGTGTAGAGTGGGAGGAGTAGAAAGTCAAGCTGTTGTCACTACAGGGCATTTCTCAGAAGTAGACACTCACCCATGGAAAAGCAGCCCTGGAATCTGGCCCAGGCAGGGGACACAGACCTACTTGTCCCACTGATTACAAGTCTTGGGTGTGATGCAGATTCTGCTGCTGATTCTGGAAGAGCTACGCAGTGATGCAGTGAATTCAAGCTAAAATGTTTTTCAAGGTGGCCTCAATTTTAAGTTACCTAATATCTTCCAGGCCTCCTCACTTTATATGAGCACAGTGAGGCCACAAAACCCAGCCGAGTGGTGCGATCAAGGCCTGGAAACAGTGTTACCCTCGTGTCAGCCAGGTCTCCTAAAATATTCTGTCAAGTCTTACATTGATCCTTGGGAAGGAAAAGTCATCTCGCTTTAGGTCTTTCTGCTTTCTTGATATTTAGCTGTCACTAGATTTTGATTTCTTCCATTTCAGTCCATTAAATTTGGGCATTTTTAACCTGAAGTGATGTGACTTCTGAATTAGGAAATGACAAATTCCTGCCATATGAAAATTTTAACATTCTTCTTAAGAAAGGGTAAAATCCATTAAAAGGACTTGGCAGAAGTTTCTGCATTAGTGTACATGAAATGTGTATTAACACATATTGCACGTACATTAGAAGTTTAATCATTTCATTGAACCTATAGGTGAAATGAGTAGCGTGTAATTTTTCCTTTTATTTTAGGGCATTTCAACAAAATGCAACTGATGCAATACAAGTTGGTATCACACAGAGATCTTCTGGTATCTATGGTACTAACAAATAAATACAAATTACTTTTACACAAACATATAAATGCAGCAAGCACTATTTAAACTACCTGATGCAGTGAAGATGGGGAAGGAAAGTAAATATAAGGAAAAAAAACTATTGTGAGGTAGTCTTCACATGTTCTAAAATTCCTTTTGAAAAATATATTTTTAAGACAATATGTTACAGTTAAGAATAAAAAAAGAACTCCAATAAAAAGGTCCCAAATGATGAGATATCAATGACTAGCCACTCTGGTAACACAAGTCAAATGAAACTAATAAATCTGCCATGTAATAATTTATTGCAAATATATTTTATGGTAGATTGAGTGTGAACAAAGACAAACATAGGGTAGAATATAGTTGACGGGGAGAAAAAGATTTACTGTCCTCTTAACCAATGAATTTAAGAAATTTCATTATGTTTAAATGTTGGTTTTGTAGCTTAGAAAATGAAAGTGGCAGGAGATCAATAACCCTTGTGTCAGCTCCTAGTGATACAGTGAATTTTGTAGGTGTGGAGGCCCATATAGCTGTCCAGGTGCTTATTCAAATCTCATTTTAAAAGTCAAATTTCACAAGTCTGCAAGACTAATTTGGAAATTTTGCAACTCCTTGCAAGATTCTCAGTGGTTTCTGTTCCTAGTTAGCATGGAACAAGGACTACAATTAGAGACTCTCTACTGGTATTAGTATTTTGCCCCTTAGCCCCGAGCACAGGTCACACACCCTGCTATATGTCTTCTGTAGTTTCCAGACTCAGTACTTGCTGAAAACCTATTACAGAGTTTGCAACTAGAATTTAATTCTGTTTTTTCTTTTAAAGAAATTGGGAAAGACTTCCCAACTCTACTGGTCTTGGTAGGGATAGCGATGCCGCTGCAGGGAGCCTCTGCCGCACAGATCTCAGAGACAATTTGTATACTGGGTACAACTACAAGAAAAAGAAAGAGAAAGACCACTGCCTTCCCAGCATTTATTGCCACCAAGAAAGATGGGATCCATCTGATACAACTACATTTTTCTAAAATTTAACAGTCTAGTCTGATAGAGCCATCTGGGCTTTCTCTCTAACCAGCAAAGGAAGAGCAATGCCTTCACGGGGAGATCAGGTCCATGCTGCTGCTGTCACTCTGGAATTGATACTTGTTTTCCTCTATTGATGACAGCGGTACCCAGACTCCTGGCTCAGACTGCTTCCCTAGCCTTTAGACAAGTGGTGTTGGAGGACATGAGCCCATCGGTGCTTATCCAGCCAGCCACAGTTTCTACCTCCTCCTCCTCCCATCTCGCTTAAGGTGCAGCAGTAACCAAATTCCCATCTGATGCTGTCAGGCTACATCATCCCCATGTGAACCATGCAAGGATTTACCCATGTGTTAACTGGACATTAAACATTAGGAGGTAAGGGCTCACTAGCACTCATTCAGAATTCATCCTCAGGAAATTGCTCCACGCTCAAAAATGGGCACTGCCTGCATGTCCCCACCTAGGTTGTGCACAAATGTGTTTAAGTTGCAGAGATCTAAAGAGTGTTGTCTTAGAAAGAAAAGCCAGTAATCTCAGTGCAACACAGCAGGTCACTGTGTACTGAAGAGCTAAATACTCCTGGCAGTCATTAAACTTAAGTGGTAAGTCATCAACTACTCTTTTTGTACTGACAGCAGTTGAAAAAATAGAAAGTTATCTGAGATCATGAAGCTTCTTTTTCCCTCTGTGCTGGTTTTGGCTGGGATAGAGTTAATTTTCTTCACAGTAGCTGGTATTGGGCTGTGTTTTGGATTTGTGCTGAAAACAGTGTTGATAACACAGAGATGTTTTCATTACTGCTGAGCAGTGCTTACACAGAGCCAAGGCCTTTTCTGCTCCTCACCCACCCCACCAGCGAGTGGGCTGGGGGGGCACAAGAAGTTGGGAGGGGACACAGCCGGGACAGCTGACCCCAACTGACCCAAGGGGTATTCCAGACCATACGACGTCATGCCCAGCATATAAAGCTGGGGGAAGAAGAAGGAAGGGGAGGACATTCAGAGTGATGGCCTTTTTCTTCCCAAGTCATCATTATGCGTGATGGAGCCCTGCTTTCCTGGAGATGGCCGAACACCTGCCTGCCGATGGGAAGCGGTGAATGAATTCCTTGTTTTGCTTTGCTTGCATGCAGCTTTTGCGTTACCTATTAAACTGTCTTTATCTCAGCCCAGGAGTTTTCTCACTTTTACCCTTCCAATTCTCTCCCCCATCCCACTGTGAGGGAGGTGAGCAAGCAGCTGTTCCATGCTTGGTTGCCAGCTGGGTTAAACCACGACACCCTCTCAGTGTTTTTTTTGTTTTCATAAAAACTAACTACATCCCCATTTTGGCAATTTTTCACCATTTGCAATAGCAAATACTAACATCATTCAAAAAATTCATATTAATGTCACTATTTTACTGGCACAGCATTAAAGTTTTAAAAAATACTCATCCATTTAGATGTTAGGCAAGGTCTCCACAAATACACAGATCTTTAGGGGATGTATGATGACTGAGAAGCTAAGTTCCTTCTCAATCCATGGTAAGATTTTGTACCTTGTGTAGTTTTGTAATATCTTTTTCCTTTGCATACCTGTTCAACTTACCATCATGTCTCCTTAAGTGTCACAGCTTGTAAACTTGCTTTTGCAGGCACAAAAGGAGGACATTCAGTTCCACATCAAGCAGGTTTAAAATGCTTCAACGTCGTGTGCTTCTCTGGGATGAAGATGAAACTTTGTGCCCACCAGTTCGGAAGCTATTCTGTTTTCCACGGTGGTACACGACACTACAGACAGATTTGAAAGTCCATTTAGGTTTCAGAAACAGCAAGTAGAGGAATACTAGGGATTTGCAAAAGGGTTCAGTTCTCAGTGCTCTTCAAAATCCCAGAAGCCTCTGCCTCTCATTCAAGGCAATGAAATAACTTTAAAAATTTGAGACTTCTAACCCAGATGCAGAGATATTTGACTTCGAAGCTATAATATCTTCATACATGAAGAATCCATTTATATAATTTATGAAAGTATTTCCTTAGTAATAATATACTTCTAATCAATAAAGTTAGGCTGGAAATTAGCAGCAGATTCTAGTCAACAGAGTGGTTGATCTTAGGAAGAGTGATGGGTAGCAGTGAGTGAAAAGAGTGAGTTTAATCAGTTTATGGGAAGGATTACATGACAGGCTTCCTTGGCAGAGCCAGTTCTCATCAACGAGAAGGACCTCTCCAGCTCACAGTCTCTAGTTGTATTTTTTCCCTCTCTACACGGTACAGCTCATGATATGAAAAAAATCCAGTAATTACAACTGGAGAAATGCAAAAATCAGCATACATAATTAAGATCCTCTTCCCCCAAACCTCTCCAAATCATTGCTAAACAACCTTTCGATCTGAGCTGGCCCATTCGCAGCACGCAAAGTGCTACAGGGTGGTTAAGTAACATTGCTGATTGATGTCCTAGTGTTGTACCACTTCTGATTTTAAAACTCTCCAGAGTTCACCCTCTTTTCCCACTGCAGGGAGTCAGAGAGCCCCGTCTGGGGAAGCAGCTCCCACAGCTGGGAGCTGGGCAGCAGGAGCCAGGGCTGCTCCTGTCACCCTAGAAGCCTTGCTAGCTGTGTCCCCCTATCATCCCTAGGAGACGACAGTCTGAATGATTTGTTCCTGATTAACAAGGGAAAAGGAAAGCAATGTAAAGCCTGAATAATTATTTTTTTTCAATATCCCTTTCCACTGTGTAAGAAGATACTTGTATGGTATAAGCCCTTTTCCAGAATGACCTGTACTTAAGCATTTCTCATTAGAAAGACTGCCAGGTCACTCCATGTCAGACTGTGGTCCGAGAAACCATGGCTTCAAGGACAGAAGTGAGAATAAGCTTGCAACAAAGAGAATTAAAAATCAGCAGTTCCTGTGCTTCCTGGGTCCCTAACTGAGCTGGCAGCCAGCTGCATCAGTGCTGATGGTCTGTCTGTCAGCAGGATGTCATTCTTACAGTTAATTCCTACGTTTACGCATTTCTAAATTGTTAGTGTTTCCTACCCTGCTACAGTAATGTTCCACACAAAACATAAAACATGTTTCCAAGGTATTGTTTCTCTAGGCAATTTAGTAAAAATGTATCATATGTGGGGTTTTAGCTCTCTAAACCACAAATTAGCTTTGTCTGTGAAACGATGAACATTTAAAATATACATTGTATTTTTTTATTACCTCTATATCAGTTGCATATCTTCATGGTCAATTACTTTAGAAAGTAAATTACAACTAATTACTGAAAGCATTGTTAATTGATCCCAGAGAATGTGTATTGAGAACACTCACATAATTTAGGGGTTTGAACATTTAAAATTGTATTTTAATGTTTGAGTCAAAATTTTATACTCTTCCTTGGCATCCATCCTTTCACATCTCACCTTCCCCTGAACCTCACAACCTCCCACTTCTTATGTGCAATGTGCATTTTTTTGAACTTGATAGTCAACAGAAATTTATAGACATACAAATACACACATTCACTTTTGTGACATTATATCTCAAAAATATTTCAGACAAAGGGCTCCAATGTATACACTTCTCTCCCTGAGGAGGGGAGGTGAAAGCAAGGACATTACAAAAGTTAGCCATGTTCCTTGAAAGTACCACAAAATATTGCCGTGACTAACACAGTAAAAGAACTTATATAAAGAGGAAAGGAAATTGGTGGGAAAATTATTCCAGGGTTTCTTTAAAGGGAGACTCATAGAGAGAATAACCTGGTAATATAAACCAGAAAGGACATCTTTTGAAATATGAACTTTTCCATTTCCTTTGATATTGCTTCTGATGGTGACTACTAGATGAAACATAAAAAAGGAAAGAATTAAATCTGGGACTCAATGAACGCCTGGCGGGGTTATCTTCCAGAACCTAGTTGAGCCTTGCAGCGATCCTACAGGCTCCTCTGAGCCTGCATGATTCAGCCTGTAGGATTTTATGGGCTGATGATTTACAGCCTTTGACACATAGGTCAGTTACCGATGTCCATAGTTTCATTGTCCATCTCTCTAGCTTGAAGGGACAATGTGATATTTTTTCTTTAGCAGCTTTATTGCACAGTAGAAGTCAAAGGCTTGCTTATTCACCACTGGTTTCACTGGTGTATGGACAAGAATAGTGGATGATGCATTTCAAGCACTGTGTACAAAGTGAGCCACTTTTGCTACATAGTGGATATCAGGTGGAGGAGCTAAAGAGGATTCAATCAAAAAAAGCACTGGCTGCCCTGACTTCTTTTTGCCTGAAGTAGCTTCTGTATCCTGTCTACCACAGTGGAGACATATATTCTGCAGAAAGGATGTGGCTATTTAGTTTTGGGAAAATTTCTCTAATTAGACAACTGCTACCTTCAGCAAGGGCTTTCAAAGAATCGTAACTAATAACATCAGTCTTTCAAAGCATGCAATCAAAGGCTGCCAAAAAGAAGATACATAAAACCTACCCCCTACTAGGGGACAGAGTAATAGCTAAAGTGCAGTATTGTTTATAATAAAACATTTATGAATTACAGTGTAACTACTAATATTTTGAAAAAGAGTAACAAATTTGGTAAAGATACAGGCATTTTCTCTTATAAGTATGCAAAGAAGGACACTCAGGAGAGCAGGATAAAGTGCAAGAAGTTTCTGAATCCAAGCGAGAACAGCCAACAGAATAAAATGACAACCATCTATTAGTAATTGCATATGCTGCAGCTTTTACTACTGTTTGCATGTCAACACTATTTTTATTAAGCATGGTACACTGAATACAACACTCCTAGGAACAGACATCCTTTTTTAAAAAAAAAATAGTTTGTACAGTTTTTGCCCTGCTGTCTCCATCATGCAGAAGATTCTGGTATTTGTTTACAATCACAAAGATACAATTACTATTGAGAATGTTGATATGCCATTATTGTTAATCATTATTATGACAAAAAACAAAACCCAAGGCTCATGTGCATGTATTTTCATATAATTATGCTAGTTTCTCAAACACTTCCAATGTTTCCAGAGTTTTGATCATTGCTAGCAAATCAACCCCTATTCCAGATCTTTTATTACTCCCATTTGAATCCAGTAGCGACACAGTAGGAGTCTAAAGTAGAAATGATGCTTTCATTAATTATTTGTGTTGAAGAGAATGCAACACACCACAGCATGGGAAACCTGTCTAAAACAGAAAGAGGGAAGGGAGCAAACTCGAGAGGATTACACAGTGAGATTCTGATCTGAGTCTGGGGAGCAGCAATGGAGATGGGAGAGGACACAGCAGGAGAGGACCTTGACACGAAGCCTGCTAGATACCATGGGCAGACCTGCAGGGACTGATAGGAAAACAATGTCTTTGCTGGGTTTTATTATGTTGGATTTCTCTTTGCTTCTCTGGGGTTGTTCCAGAAGACTCTTGTCCCTTGCCAAACTACACTTCTAAAAGCCTAAATTTAGTCCTCAGAGTGTACCAGTGCTTTACAGATTGGCCACATATTTTCTGATAGGAAGTAATATAGCAGGTCAAGTTAATGCTGATAACAGGATCAACAGGTTCTTTCCCCAACTCAGAGTTCATAAGATCATTGTCCCTGGTAAGAGGACATACTTTAGCCTTGATTACTTGAAACAATATTCAAATGCAACCAAGCACATTAGCAAAGAAGAAGTACAACCATCAAAGCAGCAAGGAAATAATTCCCATTCACAACAAAAATCCCTTCCAGCCTGTTCTCCCTCGTGGATCCCTCACCCAGACCCCTGGCACATCTGCACAGGCAGGAAGCACAGAGCGGTTTTACACAGCGCTGGCAGCAAAGTGTGGCTGAACAATGCTCTCCATTTTGGGAGCTAAAAACTAAGCTGTGTCCCTTTCTCTGTAGACCAGGGTCACACTGAGATAAGCTGGTCTCAGAGGCAGGGTTCCAGACTGGTTGTTCTCTAGCCACCCCATGTGACTTTTGTGAGTTGTATGAATGGGACGTTTCCCTGCCTGCTTTCTTGTAGTGTTAGACATGAAGTACAAATGTTTTGAGTCCGTCAGTATGCTTGTCTTCAGCGAGCTCCCCATTACCCCGCCTTTGTGACTGTCCTGCCACACTACATGGCAAGATGGACAAGGCTGCTCTTATAAAGAGGGCTACAAACTCACAAAGAGCTCTGGGTCCAACCCAGAGGTGAAGTGTCTCCATTAGGGGCAACTTCATCCATGCCTCTGAACAGATGGCCAAAGAGAAGATTGAGATTATTTCCTTCTCTGCCCCATCCCTTGCCTATATCTCTTTCTGTTGTCAGGTTTCTTCAAGTGTAGGGACTCCTATTAAACACAACCAAAACTGCACAGGCAAGGCCTGCCCAGGAAGGCCTGCAGAAAATGACCAGTTTTCCCGAATAATATACATACTTCCAGGAGAGATGGAGCACACAGTAAGTAGTAATCAGTACCATATCCCCACACACCCAGTAATTTGGGGACCTCAATTAAATTACTGTGCTGTATCAAGAAAAATATGTGAGCACACAGTTAATGACACAGAACATGCACAGGGAGAGGAGCAGATCTAAGGTGACATTTTCAATGTCTGGCTTTTTCTGCCTTCTGAATGATTAATGATATTTTGCATGCCTTAATATGTCATTTTTGTCTTGAAACTCACAGGTAGTTTTTTCTCTTGAAAAAGAGACTTGACTGCTGCCCCAAGCAGAGAGGACCCTGAGTCAGCAGTAAAAGACAAGGTTATGGTTAAGTTAAACAGCTTTGTGATTGAACTTCACACAAGTGAATTTCTTTGAAATATGTCAATAAATTCATCTTGCAAAACACAGAAACCAGGAATGGATGCTTAAGAGATGAGAATTTTCAAGCTTGTGTCTTTGCTATGCCATCTTTGTAAGCTATGCAAACAGCTCAGCCTGATACCTATTGTTGAACTCCTTATTCCCCAAAGCCCTGTTCTATCCAGGAAAGGCATATATTGATCAAGAGGTGAATCATATTTAGCATATGAAAGACAGATTTTAAAAGATGTGGCTGTTGAGGCCATATTTGTGAGTACCTCAGTAATACAGATGCTGTATGCCACTGCAGGTGCAATGCCAAAAAAGCAGCATGGTAAAACAATGTCACGCAGTGTGGCAGATTTTTGTTGTAACCCACTGTAAACATAATTGTCCTAAGACTAGGTTTTAGGATAATAACATGAATTACCTCAAGGGAGTATGTTTACACCTATACTAACAACTACAGAAATGCCCAATCCATTCTAGTGCCAGAATTTTTTATATATGCTAATGATTTAACCAAAGTTGAAGACAAGTTAGTAACAGGCCTTTTTCAACTCAATTGCTGTCTGAAAAATCAGTACCCCACCAAAATGCAAGTGACTCCCTTTCAGCTCTGAGTCACGATATCATAATTTAATATGATTTGGTATGGAATATGACTCACTGCTGTTGAAATCATTGGGACTGACATTGGATTGTAAATGTGAGCAGGCAAAATGTAAGGTTAGTTCCTGGAATAATATAGCAAAGAAGCTCAAGTTCTGAAGGGGAAGCTAGACACCACTGTGAATTATGCAAATTGCCTTCTGCTATTTGCAGCCAAATGTGTGTGTCCAGTGGGGGAAAGGTTGGTGCATGCAAAAAAAAAAGGAGATGTCATACTAAGTGAAAGCTATTGTCATGTTCATGCACATCTAGGAACAGTTTTATCATGCTTTGGGGATCACCTAGCCGGGGATCAGGACTGTGGTCACAAGTAAGATGGGATACAAGACACTTAAAACAATCATTGTAAATGGATGGTTTGCAGCTGTTGCTGGCAAAAGTAGGGAAATAGCTTTCTTATAACAAAAGAATCTCTTAGGAAAATATCGAATGTGATACTGTTGGAGATGTAGTATTCCCACATCATTCAGTATAATTAATGAGGGTTGGAAATTGGTATTGATGTTAGCTAGCACCCATGTGCAGGTGCAGAATTGGGCTGGCCAAGATGGAGATGTTTGAATTGTTTTTGAGCGAGAGCTGGCACCAAAAAAATGCACAGAAATGGGACTGCTATAATGACACAGACATAAGCAAATGTGGGGACTTGGACCAGGGAACATCCACTGCTCTGTGCTTTCTGGAGAGATGCATAATATCAAAGGTCTGGCCAGGAATACAGATGAAACATACTTAAGCCTCAGGGATAAGAGCACTGAGGACAAAGAGGACGAGACAAACTTCAAAGTGCAAGTAAAATTACTCCCAATTTCCACTAAAACTGTCAAGTTTAATTAATCAATCAATTATTATGTATGGAAGCAGAGAGTCTTTTAGGTGTTTCACATTCTGGTTTGGTTTCAAGGCAGATTCCGCATGCCTTTCAGCCAGGACTTTCCCAGATTAGGCTAATTCCTACCAGGATTTACACAATTCCCCGAACCGAGATCTAGTCCTGCAGAAAAAGTCCATCTCTCACCATTTCCCATCTCATTATTTGGGATGAAGTGTGGGGGCACCCTCGTGACTTCCATGGGTTTTGGCAGATGATTCAGGGAGAATACAAGTTGATATCTGCTACAGTCCTGCTTGTCCTCTTGGACAGAGGCTCCCCTCATTTTGTGAAAGGATGATCACAGCACGCCTCTCTCCTTGGAATAGGTCGTGCCGGGACTAACACTTAGCAGGCTATAAACAAGCCAAGAAAAAGTGTCTTCCTGGCAGACATACATGTGGATACAATTTTATGTATTTGAACTTTTTCTTATGTGATAGAATCAGAAAGGGACACAATATAATTAGAAATTAATATGCAGATGAAAGAGGTGAGCAAGGCTTGTGGTTAGCCTGGATACAGCTAGCTGTGATGGCAAAAGGAAGGCACTGGAAGATGAGAAGGTGAAGGAGGAAGTTGAGTGTTAAACACCTTCTGCTGAAAGTGGGGGACAGCATGCAGCCTCTCTCCCTTCCTGCCACAGAAAAGCTGTAGCTCCTTGTTGGGATTTCAGCTCTATTCATTGGTGCTGGCTGTTGGGCTATGGCTGGGAGCATCTCTCAGTCACGCTGTCTTTTTTCACAGCTGCTATTTTCTTCATCTCTTCCATACAATGCACTTACAAACCAAATTCCAGCTTTAAGCCCGGGGGACTTGGGAGATTTTGTCTGATTTTGCAATCTAAGTTATTAAAAATCAGCAAAATTCATGGATAGAAAAAAAACCTATTTAGTCATCCCAGAAAGTAGAAAAGTTTTTAGCTGATTGTTAAAAAAAAATCCAACAATGAAACATGAAAGGTTTCATCCCACTACCTGAACACTCGAGAAACTTATAAAACAAATAAAAATAGTGGTTCAAAATGAATAGACTTAATATAGTCTGAGTCAGTGTTGCTTTTACTATAATGTTCTGAAACCACTGGCACCTGAGAAAAGAGACATACAATGAAATAAAATGTCACAACGTATTCCCCCCCTACATATCGTGATCATATCTGCCTGTGCAGGAGCAAACCATTTTTGTCTTACACCTTATTTGGAATTTTTTTTTCTTGTTCTTTCTTTTATTTTATTTCGTCTTCAGAAATACACTGTGGATGCCCAGCAGTGGCTTGCTTCATAAAGATCATGTCTAGATGAGTGGAAGTAGTTGAATTACTATGCTTTAAGAAGCTACCATCTCCCAGCTGACAGTCCCTCAGGCAAATCCCCTGATTTGTGTCTTAACGCACACATGAATATGCACTCATACAACAAAAGTCATTCTGGAGGCTGCTCTCTTCATTAACAAAGTGGGCAACAACCCTAAGAGGTTCTTCTTTGTACATTCTCTAGAAAATCAATCTGGATTTCATTCAGAAGATGTAGGGAACATGTTTTTGTTAAATTCTATTAAATGTAAAACAGAATAGTGGTATACAGTTAGTCAAAAGCTAGTAACTAGAAAAAACAATATGTGCTATATCGAGTAGCAATTTCTAACTTATATGTCATTCATTTTATTCTAACTTATGAAGTTCCTGTCCTGAAAATGCATAACATTGTCATTATTCTTCAGAATAAAAAGAGAATTCCTGTGCATATAATAAGTGATAAACTGCTATGTATTTTATTAAAATAAGGGTGTGAAAGCTTTGAAAACATGGTTGTAAGTCAGTAAGTGGGTGTGAAATACTATTCTTGGCACATACATCTCAAGTAAGGAAGCGGCAGAAACTTTGCTCCCTGTCTTCATGCTTAATAATGCTCCCATCATTCGACGATGCCAAGAAATCGTAGATCCTGCTGAAGTGCTTGGTGCCTTGAATACAGCAGGGGTTTTCTTATCATTCCTTTCCTACATTGTCTAATGGACATTTCTGAGAACTGAGGGTATGCTTAGCAAATAAACGCAACAAATAATCAGTATAGCCTCCCTCTCTCATTTTTTTGGTGAAACCAAGCAATTAGAATAAGAAACAGCAAGAACAGCAAAAACTTACTACCAGTGTGGAATGGAATACTTGCATTTTAAAATGACATCTTTTCCCAACTTCATAGCACAGGACTTGCACCTGTTTAGATTCCTTGATATGCTGCAAGGATGAAAAGGTGGCCACAAGAGTCAGATGATATGTGTCCAAGCCTTACCAGCCGTGGCTTTTCACCAGTATGTGATCTGAAGAGTAATTTGTATTTGAATCAGCTTGCTCTATGTTTCTTGTCCAGGAAAGTGATTCAGGTACCCAATATTTTATTTACCTGTGATGGCCATGAAGAGCTATTATCATGCTTGAAATTACTAACATTCGTTTCTACTTTGGTTAAGGATTACTTTGCATTTGGAAAAATGGTAAGGTTCATATCTTGTTTTTCAGAAATTTATTTTCCTTCTCTATAATACTGTAAGTTCTGAATTTGCAGTTTGCAGTATAATACTTGCTCATCCTTTGAGACATTATAATGGTTATTTAATACCACAAACAGAAAAGTACGAGCACAAAATTGCTATGTTGGAAGTGCAAGATGACTCTTGGAAACATAAATCAATTGAGCAGATGAGCTTTATGTTAAACAAAGTAGGATTGCTCCCAAAGAATATTACAAATATTTCCTAAAAATTAATTGGCAAAATGACCTGGTAGGTGAGGAGGAGATCAGCACATTTTCTTATTCTGGAGAAATGAATTAGTTGCAAATCACTGGTTTAATTTAAATATGCATGGCTAATAAGACCTATATCAGAGAAAAGAGGCAAGTTGTATTTGAACAAGCACTGAATGACTAATTCCCAAATTTGTGCCACAGCCAAAACCAGAGAAATGTGGGAAATGTAAAGAAAGGGACACTCTGAGTCATGTAGTGTCTTGACATATAAATTGATTTGATGAAACTTGGGCTGTTCATGTTCATCTCTGAAGTCCACTACAATATTCTTTCCCATCTGCATTCATTGCCCTGCAGTGACATTTCTCAGTTTGCTTCTCTGCCCAGACTGTTGCCTCACATCACCCCTTCCCTATGACTCAAGGATCCCACTGTAGTATTTGGAAAGACTGCATTTCCCTTTTTCAAATTCTTCCTCAAGCCTCACTTCTACCAAATAATAGTGGTTAGGGATGAGGCAATACTGCCAATAACTGGATTATCAATAATTACATCCTCCTAACATTTTAGCATCACATCCATTGACAGGTTCAACATGTTCAGCGTCATGTTCCATTTCACTCTGAAATACTTTGCCCGTAGCATGCAGCGCAAAGGCTGAAAAGCTTGTACCATCTATATATACATTCACAGGAGGCATCATTTTCCTCTCTAGCAGATAATAGAGAGTCTGCAATGAATCACATACAACTCCACCAAAAGAAAAATGAATATGGCAGTCACCAATAGTAGATAACAAAAACGGTGTTCGGGTTTTATAAATAATATATTACAGAGATGAATCAATTATAGTTCAAGGGAAAAGTTTTAGCACCATCATATGTTATTTCCTCTCTGATCTGGAAACAGCCCTCTGGATCTGAGAGGGAACAAAGGTATGTAATCTGTTTGGTTATCCAGGAGTCAACATTTTATTGTGTTCATAAAGACTTTACTCTGATTCCCTGCTCTCATGTGATCACAGTTAGCATTTCTCCACATCCAGAGGAATCCTCCTGGGGATTAGCTAATGAAAAGTGCTGTAATTCAAGAAATGCATCCCCTTTGGCTGCTGTTATTTGCTTTTCTTTGGCAGTGAAACAAATATTGATATTTGAGGGCCTCACCTACCGACTGAAATTTCTTTCTTCAGTCTCTCATATGGATGCAGGTTAATAATGTATGTAATCTGCTCCCACTCAAAAACTGTAATTTTATTTTTTGTTGCAAAAGTGGCGGTTTTATTTACATTTTTTTCAGTTGAAGAATACCTCATTCTTTACCATGGCCTCCTGTTTCTCCTGATTTGCAAAATCACTGGGAATTAGATTGCTCAGGACATAGTGCAAACCTGATTCTCTCTTGTATTTACACTGACAAGATCATATAACCAGATACATTTTGTTCACAGGGAGATGTTTGGAAAAAAAGGGGAAAATTCAAAATCTCCTAAAACACTGCAGAGGTGTACTATTTCTAATAACCATTAAAACCATTAAAACAAACAAACAAAAAAACAAAATCCCAAATAACACCACGAAACCAGGAAAACCAACCAAAATCCCAACCGTGCCCTTGAGTTGCTGCTGCGGTCAGACCCCTTGTATCTGACCCGCCATGAGCCCTGCGCAGTTAACGCAGCGCGCTGCGCCATGAGGGCTTGTCTCTGCCTTGCACTAACCCAGGGCTTGCTGCTTTTGACAGAGCACCGGTCCCACCCCAAAGCCATCCAACCACTGCACAAAGCCCATGGTACCAATGTGATATTTAGACTGGTAAAGACCTGGAAGGCCAAAGACATATATATATATATATTTGTGTTGCTGATTGTTGCTGACAAATATCTGTTGAGATACAGTAGCTGAAGCACTGGAGGAATAGATCTGTATAGAATAGCCAAGCATCTTCGAGAAGAAAATCCCATGAATCAAGATGTTTGTATAAGCACTTTGGCACCATTTTTGCATGTCCATTTCCCCTACAATCAACGTTAGGATTGAGTCTGTAAAACCTGTAAAACCTATAGTAGCTATAGGCAGCATGTTGTCAGAACAAGGGGAATACGAGTAGGTCCTTCCTCATTGAGAACTACCCTGGAAGCAAAAGAGGGCATCTCAGCTCTTGGGGAAACTCTCAAAACCAGCTAAATGAATGCTGCAAGATACATTGCTTAAAGGATATTTTTCATATTGAACATTTATGTAGCACATCAATTCACTTTACAGTTTATTTAATATTCTGAGTATGTCAGATCTGGATTCCTCTTGCATTTGAAAGACACCTGGTATGGTCAGAAGAATATTGAGGGGAATTAATGCATTTCATCCTGCATTAGGAAAGCTCTTTCATTACTTCAGATATTAAGTTCTGTAACAGTGATAGCTTGCAATTAATTGCTCTCAATGACATTTTCTTGTTCACATACCTTTGCATAGAGAAATTTCCTATACTGCCTTTTTACAATTATCTGATCTACCTTGCAAAGTTGGACCATGATATCTAATACCACAGTATGTGAAAATTAGTCAGCCAAGACAATGCTAATGGGTTTTTGAAGCTGGTATTTGCTCTATGTCTTTGGTTTGGGACAGTGATTTCTGACATCTTTGCTCCTTGAAAATTGTAGTGGAAACTGTTCCCATTTCTGGTGTGGTCTCTTCCCACGATAAGGCAGCTCCAGTGGCACTTCAATCACACTCATCCCCAGAGTTACCACTGCAGAAAAACATAGGGGTCATTTTCAGACAGAGGTAGTCATGACAAGTCCAACTGCTGACATTCAGGACTGTTTCTGTGCTTCCTAGGGCCCACTTTATCAGGTAAATAATTAGATACAAGATTCACACCTCCCTGTTTTACATTCCTTACAATTTTACACAGAAGAAATCAGCAGAACTGGCTATTGACGTCTGGTTGATACTTTCCTCTTAGCTCTTCTCCTCAACTGCAGAATGATAATGAAGCCAAAACAATTTTGCAAGTAATGCAAGAATTAAAGTTTTCAAGATACTACCTTAGTCTAGTTCATAGACAGTTGAGGTATTCTCAAATGCAGGAATCTGTGTTTGTTAAGAAGGTTTTTGTATGAAGTTGAGGCTAAATTGGGTGTTAATCTTATCTTCTGAGATTCTCATCTCGTTCAATTCATCAAGCTCAAGGAGAGGAGTTTTTCCTGCTCCAACCTACAGACATATTGGCTTAAACGCAAGATAAACAAGTGTTACAAAGTAAAACTGAAGTTTCACAATTGATATCTCAATTAAGAATTTTTAGAAAATAATTTTAAGTTCATAGAACTGCAAGGGTTACTTATGCTTATTTATAAAACCTTACCTTTTAAAAGCATTATTTAAAAGAACTATATTTTGAGAAATAGTTACACTACTCTTTAGTAAACTCAAATGTGAGTGATTAGGCACTTTGTATAAGCTTTTGCTAACTTTAATTTCAATCATTTCAGAAAGTACCTGAAAAACATAACCTTTTTTTAAAATAATCTGTTCCACAGCACAAGTGCAGAGGTAGATTAATGTTACTGTTTGTGTAATTTCCCATTAAATTTGCATTCCAAACCCTCAGGATGTTATTATTTATAGCTATCTATGTTGCAGTAATTCTTTATAGCAATAAGGATTGAAACTGCACAGTGTTAGATATGTTCACACATACAGCTTCATGCAAAAAGTTCATAATGTAGATAGGCATGAGGTGAAATAAAAGGATGGCTAGAGTTACACACACTTGATTAGTAGACAATAGGAGGTATAGATGGAAATGGATTTACCCTCAAAAGCTATAGCAGAGCCAAGAACTGATCTCAGATTATTTGAATACAACTAAAACACGCTGTGAAATTTTACTCCTAAAAGAAAAAAGATTGTGTTCCAGCTCTTGTGTTCTTTAGGACTTTTAAATATGAAAGAATACAATATGGAGCAAAACTGAGATGTTGCTGCCTCTTGCAAATATGTAGGACTGCATTTGATAAACAAAATATTTAGCAGTACTGAAAATTAATGATGGACAATTCTGGCACAAAACCAGAATCAAACGTCTAGTATATTGACATAATTTTTACTTCTTCTAACAGAGTCTGCTGAAATCTGATTTATTTCAGCCAGCCCTCGTTCCCTTGCAGGAATTGTTGACACAGTATATTATAGCAATCAATCAATATCTGATTAAATGAATGAAGCTCTTTCATTACCTTCAAGCCCAGATTGAACTGCTGCAGCTGTTAACAGGAAGACAATATTTTACCTTGCTGTGGGGAAACCCCCACCCTGCTTTCAAGCCTTGATACTTATTGTTCAGCTTGTTCAGTGGGGGAGGAAGATTTATGTCCCCCCTTTCCCAGCAGCAGTTAGGAAAGAAGGCAGAGGATTAACCGACCATGGGGCTGCTGTGGCATTGCTCTCCCTCTGAACTGAGTGTGCAGTTTAAATCTTGACTGCTAGGGAGGGAGAAGGAAGGAAGGAGGATTTGCAGAAATGGGTAGTCTGAACCCGTAGAAGTGGAATTATTCCTTGTCTATATTAGCCATGCTACATCACCAAAAATGCAAACCCTTATGTTGGGCCTATCATGTACCACTTTGCTGTCAGATTGCTGAGATCTGCGCTAAATCTTTACCAGCTTCTGGCCTGTTATTATGAGGAAGCAGAAGAAGAAACAAGGTAGGCTCCAAAACTACTTTACCAACAGGATTAATTGCTGGTGGCCCAGTGGCTGACTGGTGCAAACGGCTGTAACTCCAGTGCCCTCGGCAGAGAGGCTGTGGGTCTCGTCTCGCTCTAACTGCAACACACAGAAAGGCTGCATTGCATCCTGCTTTTCTCCTCTTTTCTCTTTCCATATCTCTACCTTCATTACTGAGAAGAAATAATTTACCGGAGCTAATAAAGTCATTTTGCAGCACCAGTGCACCTAAAGGGAAAGGAGTATCATTGGTCCCTTTGAAATAGCACAAGCAGAGCTAATGGAGGCTAACAACCATGGTAGCTACTGATTGTTTGCTCCTTGACCAGAGGGTAACATGAGCCTGGCTTTAATTTTGTTAATAGGAGATTAAGAAACTGTATTTTCACCAGCCTAACAATCCTTGTTTGAGTGTTTGTGTATCATAGCACTGGCTCTTGTAAGTCCCTTGAAACTATGAGCAAAGGTGTTTTGAAAACATTGCAAAACCAGACTTAAATTAGCTTAGTGCTCTGCAGAGCTGTTCAATGCTAAATCAAGCTCTTACATGTGAGATGTGCCTTTTTAGTTTGTTTTTGCACAGTCAGTCACAGCAGAGGTGTGGTGTTTCGGAGCAGAAGCCATTGGCACGTCCCCTTGCAGCATTGCTAGAGCTCTGCCTGAGCTGCAGCAAGTCAACGCAGCAGCTCCGGCACCCTTGACCAGCCCCATCTGTCTCCAGATAGAGCGGTGAGGGTGTGGAGCCAGTCCAAGTCCCAGCCCAGCAGGTTTGGTTGGGGTTGCAAGGGAGGAGCCTGCTCCCAGATGTATTTTGCAAGAGTCTGTTTCTGGAAACCTCCAACTTCATCTTTGCTCTTGGGCTAGGTGCAGTTGGCCAAAGCTTGCTCATACTCCCGGTCCAAATGCAGCAGGTCCTCAGAAGCAGAGGGCTGCCTGCCATGGAGGAGGCAGAGGCTGAGCATCTTTGCAGCCTCGTTGACCTCCTCTCTCCTCCTCCAGGAGAAAGCAGCAACCAACACAGACATCTGTGCAGACTTCCCAGTGCAACCAAAGCCCCTAAACCCCTTACGCACTCTGCAAATCCCACCCCAGGGCTGAGCAGCTCCAGTTAGTAGCGCAGCCAGAATCACCTCTCCAGTGCCCTTGAATTCTATTTCTCCAGGCAGTACTGTCATCAGTCCCGTAATATATAGCCCTCTTGAGCAGTGAGGGAAATAGGTACTAACTAGCTAACATGGCCCATTTTGCTGGCTATAGCTGGAAGTCAATGTGTCTAGGGGGAAGCGCAGCACTTAATCACTCACTTTGGGTGCAAATTTAGAGTGTGAAACTCTTGCCAAGTTGAATCAATTATTTTATTGGCTGGAATAAGTGATTATGAAGCTTTCTTGGCATACAATTAGCTCTGTTTCCTTTTTCCAAGCATTGTGAACCTTTTAGAAGAAATACCAACTGAATGAAAATGATTCAAGAGAAAATGATTCCAGGATCACAGGGCAATTTTTATACTTTAATGTTATCTGCACTATGAGAAACATGGCAGGTTCCACCTTTTAAATTTGGGGAATCAAAATGAATGCTTTTAAGAATTGCCTTTTATGCTAAGTGAAAGTAAGAGCAATGACTGACTGTAACAAGGGTAAAGCATCTTCCCAATGTCAGAGATGGATTGTGGGTTAAAAATTGACCCTTAGCTGCTTTTTCTGATGGTCTTTGTTCTGTAACAATCAGATTTAGAAAAACTTATGTAAGGCAATTGAAAGTAATTCCACTATATGCAAGACATGTCAGGGAGCAGAAGTGATGTAATTTATGGACAGCCAAAGAAAAAAGCAATACTTTAGAAAAATTCAGATGGCTCCTTCCCATCATCCTTCAGCAGCAGAGGAAATATAGACAAGGATTTAGACTTGCAGTTCGTCTGTTTTGCAATTTTAGGAGAAATTGTGGGTACGTTACATTCCATAACCTCCATTAACCTTCACAACGTGATAGATCCAGGCTGTGATGGGCCTAGTCAGGGGGTGGGAAGCAGAGGAAGAAACTCACGGGTGAGGATCCTTTACCTTCAGACAGATTTTGTCTTGTTCTTATAAGAAGATGTGAGCAAAGCTGGGAAATACAGCAGGCCCTTCCATGGGACAGGCCTATGCACAAAGCTATTTGCTCTCTCCATGTTGAACCTCCTGCCCCATAATCCTGCAGAGACATGGTTTGGCTGAAGGGGGCTGGACTCTGGTGATGGGGAGCACAGCGGGCAGCATCTAGTGTCTCTAAGGCATCTAATGCCACCTATTCTCAGGCATTGCAGTAGGTGATCCCCCACTCTGATCCAATTTGGCAGCCTGCTTCATACTCTAAATTCAGACTCCTTTCTGCACTTATTATAGCTGAGCTCCACCAAGAGACAATCGCGCCTATTTAAACACAAAAGAGCAAGTAAAGATCAGTGTCTGGCCACTGCAAGATCAGAGTAGTCCTGTTAGTTTCACCAGCATTCACATTGCTTCCTACCAGCTCATGGAAGTAGAAGCTGGAGCAGGGGTTACTGGTGGTGAAAGTCAGGAGTACTTCAGCTGGAAAAAAAAGCCACTCTGGACAGCTCAAAAGTATATAAAACTACACCAAAGATTACAGAAAGTCTTTGCTTTAAGTGTCTTAGATACACAGTTGCTAATGCATGCAGCTAATTAAAGTCCCTATGGGAAAACTAAGTGATGTCAAGTATTACGTACAAAGCAACTGATTTCTTGCAAATTTAATCCATACAATAGAATGAATATTGTTAGAAGACTGGATTTACATAGAACCTATTAAAGTTTTATGTTAAATTATTTTCATCATTAGTTTTATAATATTTACAATATTATATAAAATATCTTTTCTGAAAGCACTAACAAATTCTCTGTATAGTAAAGTTTCATAATGTTCTAAATAATTCAACTTATTTTACATTCAGAAAGCAGTAGAGGTTTGAAAAAAGAGTAGTCAATCATGTGCTAACAATGGTGCTGATGTGGTGGGTACTTGCTCATGGGAATAGTCCTTCTGAGTTTAATAGGATTGGTCATATGAACACGGTTACTGGTGAGTGTGTAAGTGGTAAGAACGCAGGTCTGCAACACTGTCTTTGACAGGGACACAGCAGTCCCTCAGTGTCTCAAGGAAGAAATTAAAGCAAACCTCTCCATTTGGTCTGACATTAGTCAAGACAATCCAGCCTTTATACTTTCACCTCAAGTGTAGTCACTAAAAAGGATGCCAGCATTGACCTTTGGGTCATCTAATATAAATCAAGTAGCTATTAGTTGAAAAAAAAAGGTAGAAACTGTGTGCGTAGCATAGTGATCTTTTGTAACTCTTTCTATGCTTTGCCTGTTAAATATCTATGACCATATTCCTTCACACAGAATATACATCAGCCTGTGCTTCTTTCTTAGGAATGAAATAGTATCAAAACTTCTGTTTTCGAAGGGATGAGGAGAAAAGACAGAAAAAGTTGCTTTTCTCTACCTGCACCTTTCTGGAAATATAAAGGTAAATGCTGCAGAGCAGTTTTGTTTTAACTTCTTTTGCTAACTTGCAGTTTTTCCCCAATTTCAAACAGAGCAGAAAGGATATCTTGGTAATGAAGAAACTGTGTTCCAGAATGGATTAATTGATCTCAAGGCCAGCAGAGCTAATTTTAATCAGCCAGCCTGATTTAATCGGGACACAATCTCCTGGCCTTCCTTCAGCAGAGCTGTACCTAAGTTGGAGAGAGCAGCTGAAGCCACAAACCCTTTGCATTCCCATGGCACTGCATTGGAGATGCTGCTGGTTCCCATGGGGGGGAGGGAGAGCAATCCCAGCCCCTGCCTTCTGCTCACTGGCAGAGCCTCTCTGCAGCAGAGGGAAGTTCACTTGATATCCTCCTTATGTGGACACATACTCATATCAAATATTAAGAGATGCACAGGACATTTAAAGTCTTGGTCAACCATCCCATCCAGCTGAGCCCCGTATGGCACTGCTGTTGGTACTTTAGGGCAGAGTGACCACATTTCTGCAGGACAGCACGGGCAGACTCACAGAAATTATTACCCAGAGACTTAAACACCAACTGCTTTTATCTCTGTGTGCATCTTCTACATGAAAGCACCATAACATGGAGGGAGGGTGATAATGCAATAACAACCTGTGATGTCTCAGCTTGCAAACCACCTACCTAATTGTCAGCTGTCTGATCAATTATCCAGTACACCAAAAATTTTCAGGGCACAAACATGGACTCCATGATCTTAAAGGTCTTTTCCAACCTAAATGATTCTATGATTCTATAACAGGATGGTGGAGTATACTGGCTTGGGGGTTTGCCTGTCATTGGGTTTGCCTACTGCTGCACAGAGGGGGGAACATCAGCCATGCATGATCTTGCTTGGGCAAGAAGTGGTTTCTCATAGCCCAGAGAATTCAAAATGAGCAGTGGTTCCATTTAATGAGTCAGTCTGGCCTTCTTACTATTGAATAGCAATAGTCTGTGCTAGGAATATATTAAAGAAAGAAAAATAAATAGGAAAAAATCTATTTTGTGAGCAATTACAGCTGTCAAGCTGCTCTCAGACTCTTTCTCTTTTTTATTTTTATCATTATACAAAAGATGTTTGTTTCAGTCTCTCCATCTCCAGGCTGGGCTGCCTTCTCTTAGGGATTTAGATATTCAAAGCAGAGAGGAGCAAAATGTAATCCCTAAGCAGCCAGCAGCTCTATGAAACCTGGAGTTTCCAGAGAGGACAGAAGTCAGTGCAAATGCTACTGAAAGAGATGTTGCAGGAGAGATTCGTGCTGGGCACAGAGACCTCTAACATACCCAGGAACAAAGTGCTAATGGGAGGTGCGGGGAGACAAGTCTGTCAGCCAGAGCAGGAGAGGCACAACTAAAGCCACCCAAACACTGTATTGTCTCATCTCTAGCTAAAATGATAATTATCCTTCCTATAACCCCATTCTCCTCCTGGCAGCCTGTCTCTAAGCCTGCTTGAAGCAGGGGCTGGACAGATCTGGGTAAACAAGGTTTGGTTCAAGATTGACTAGTTTGTTTAATTCTAGAGAGAAATATTTTGGTTGGGAAATGCTGAACAGATCTTCAGATACCTCCAAGGATAGGGCTGAGTATTCTGCCAAAGTGCTCAGAGTTTAGTAGGGCATATATACTGAGGTGAGCCCTTACAATTCTCCTAACTTTTATCCTCAGCTATCAGAACAGCAGCTCTGCTACACCACAGACATAAAAAGCTCCTTTATTAATCAAAAGCTTTCTCCCACCCAACTTTTCTACAAGCTATAACCAAAATCTGCTTGTTCCCATGGGAGCTGACATAGCCTACCCAGCATGCCTGACCCACCTGGGAGCAAGGGGGGAATTTTATGCAGCACTTCTCAGGTTGCCCCACGCATCTATTTCTACTGGGACTGCAACTAGTCATTGCGGGACTTCCTACAGTGCTAGGATAGAGCTAGTCCATGCACAAAGCAAGCTAGTGTGAGAAATCACAGTGTGGTAACTGCAGTATAGTTTGTACTGGGTCTGGCTGGGATGTTAACCTTCTTTGTAGCAGCCCCTATGGTGCTGTGTATCAGATCTGTGACCAAAACAGTGCTGACATCACACCAGCGTCCTAGCTATTGCTAAGCAGTGCTTGCACAGTGTCAAGGTTTTCTGTTTCTCACTCTGCCCCCACAGTGAGTGGGCTGAGGGTGGGCAGGCGGCTGGAGGGGACACAGCCGGGACAGCGGACCCCAGCTGGCCAAAGGGATATTCCATACCTTGTAAGGGATACCCCATACCATGTAAGGGATGTTGCATACCATGTAACTTCATGGTCAGCAGTAAAACTGGGTGTTTGGTCTTTCCACAGTGGTCATTGCTCAGAGGCTAGGAGGGCTGTCTGCTGGTGGGAGGTGGTGAGTGATTGCCTTTGCATCACTGGGTTGTTTTTTTTTCTCTTCCCTTCACTTATTAAATTGTCTTAATCTCAACCTATGAGTTTTTCTTGCTTTTGTTTTTCTAATTCTCTCCCCCATCCCACTAAAGAGGAAGCGAGCAACCAGCTTGTGGGTGCTTAGCTGCTGGCTGGGGTCAACACACCACACATTATAGAAGTCATTGCTTTCCTGGAGCTGTGAGATTACTCTAGTGGGGTTTTCTGGAGGTTTTCTGGGGTTTTCTTGTAATAATTGCAGCAGTGAGTCAGCTATTTATGCTGCAAGACAGATGAGAACAGTAGTTAAGCAAGCTTATCCAGATATATGTATTGGTACACAGAGAAGCTTGTCTAAAGTGTTGCCATTCATGAGATACTCTTCATGTTATTTTCTATCTTTAAATATCTTGAGATTGTTGTAGAAAATTAAACATGAGATGAGTACTAACAAACAGCAGTACGGATCTGTTGCAACGTTAGGAAAACATAGTCATGAAATGGACTTTCCATTGTGGGAAACTGAGATTACAAAATTTATTTTAGGACTGGAACAAAAAGTTGTGCTTTCCTGTTTCTTGCCCTACAGGAAAAAATGCTAAATAAAAAAATCAAGCTTCGTTAATGGTTTCCACTGATTACAAAAGCATTATAAAAATTTAATGATATTGTACATATTCTGCTTAAAAGACAGTGTTTCAGTTAAACACTTCACACACATCAAAACAAACAAAAAGATTGTTGTTAGTGAACTTTTTGAAGGGGCTTGAGACTCCTGAACTTCCCTAGGCATGATGAGGTTTTGTGTTCATATTTATTTCTCAACACAAAAAATGCATTTCTGTGCCTGGGGTTGGCATCTGTAAGCAGGTCTGGGTGGTCTGGTGGGCAATGGAGCCAGCAGGACCGGGAGGAGGTCCCCGGGGCGGAGGCGGCTGGATTCCAGCAATGGCCCCTGGGGCTCCGAGGGGCTGGGGAGCCTCTCCTCCCCTTGGGGTGAGCAGCGCTCGCTTAAAGCTTCAACAGTGGACGGAGAGCTCAGCGGCTCCAGGGTGCCGAACGAATCGCAGCTGTGCGCTCGCCACTGAAGAGGCATTTGTGTATCCTGGGGGGCTGCAAAGCAGGAGCAGCGATGCAGCTTGTCCTGCTGCGCCTGCCATGAGCCAATGTCCACCAACGCTCTCCCTGTCTTTCTAGCGCAGCTCAGGGTGTCAGACCTCAACTCTTCTGCCTCGTTCAAAGGCTTTGGGGGGGGGTTCCACCCACCTCTCCTCTAAATGTGAAGGGGCTGCATGTAGTTGTGTTTTTCCTGTACAACAGCAAGTCAAACACAGCAATGGCTCTTGCCTTAATTTCAATGGTTTTACATGGCAGCTAATGCCACCTGCCTTTGCGTTTGGTTGAGTATTTTTTTGTATCGTAATTTAAAAAGAGATTCCTTCTGTTTAAAAGATAACAGTGGCTTTGGGACACAAGTGTTTAAAGAGATCCGGTCATATGGTAACCCTTTGTACCCCATCCAACTCACCCAGGTGTCATGTCCCAGCTTTAACAGAAAATTTTGTTTCCTAAAGTAACTCTTATTCTGAAGCAGAATAGGAATTAAGAAAACCTATAGAAATCTTTCCTGACAGAATCAAATAATGTGTTTCTAGCTGATCCTACCACATTTCCCAAATGATATCTCACATCAAACATCTGAAGAGAATGCAAACAATTTCAGGGTATTTAAAGCTAGCCCAAATCCTGCATCCTTGCCATTATTGATGAAAAGGCTTATCTTTCTATTACTAGCCCAAATACCAACACACCACTAGACCAAAAGTCAGAGATTTTCTTTTTATCAGCCATTCTGGAAATGTGGGTGTGCTCATCTTCCTCTAAATTCCCCAAGTTTCTCCAATTTCTCCCCTTAGGAGCAAGCATACAGTAGCTTTTCCAGCACTGCGATATCCCCTTACAAACTCCTCAGAATCACACAGTGGTGCATCCTCGGTGGCGGTGGCAAGGGGCAAGGCTGTGTCATGTCTCGGGAAGTGCCAGGTGATCAACTCTTTCTCCCAGGCTTATGTAGGTCCACAGAGAGCTTGTGTACATCCCTCCTCGAGTGCCGAGCACAGCGGGCTGAAGGGAGGCTCACTGTGGGTCCCAGCCACACCAGTGTTATTCCAGCATCCACGGATCCAGTGCCATTGCTGCAGCAGGAAGGGAGTGCCAGAGGCATTAAAACTGGATCGTCATTTGGTCACTGAGTGGTGGCAGCTTCCTTGCAGGGTCACACATTCCTGAGACCTCTGGTTTGAGCAATCCGCATTGGGAGCTTCGCTGACGTTAGTTAAAGCTCTCCGTAGTTAGGTAGGATGCGGTGTCAGCTACAGGCATGGCTAGAAAATGGAGGAGAGGGTTTCGAGACCCTGGTTGGTCCTACCTGTGGTAGAGACTGTGGTTGTAGAAATTTGTAGAGGGGATGGTTTTATGACAAAATCAGGTATCTGTGCAGGGGATGAGTCTAAACCAGGTGAGGCTAACTGGCCCCTAGGGACAAAACATACGGACTGGACCATATAACCCTTCCCTTCCCTCAGTGCAGCTGCATCCAGCCTGCATAGTAGATATAGCTTTAAAACAGATACAGCCAGCCTGTGCATGTGAACAAGTGATGGTGTAACATCAGCTCTGCTATGTAACTCCGTAGTGTCATTGCTGCTCGGGCCATTAACCAAGTGTGTGTCTGCTTCTGTCTTGCAGAAATGTAGTAGGTGCAGTCAGAGGGTGTTGGAGAGGGCAGGGAGCTGCACTGTGTTTTCCCAGATTTTCCTGTGTCAGATGACACAGAACTTGTGCTGAACTGGGCAAGATTTAGAGGGGAGGAGAGGGAAAGAAGTCTTCGGTCTTTTTGACGTCCCCAGGAAATCTGTGCTTGAGAGTCTATTAGTTCCTATAAAGACAAGTCTCTGACACAAATCTGCAGTGCTAAGCAGAATTTGCAGTCTGGTTTTGCCCAGTGACAAGTAAATTTGTTTTTGTTGATAAGTTTGTAGGTAGAGTACAGCTGGTGCGGAAATGATTTGGTTTCATTTTGCATTTGTTTATATCTCTGATTTAATTACTGCAATCCCTATTATCAGGTTCTTTAAACTTTCACTTATTATCCGGCACCAAGAATATAATTTATTTCCTTTTGACAGAAAACTACTTTCCACAAAGTGACAATCCATCAGGTGAACTTGCTGTGTTAATCAGCCTATTCACAAATACATCACGAGTGTGTGAATAAGAACGACTGAAGTTAAATTGCACTAACAAGAGATCAGGTAGCTTAGGAGACTGCAGGGTGTTACCAATAGTCATGGTCAGGAGTAATCAGCAGGATCATCTCTGGACTGTAAAACAACACATGATCTGAGTAAAGGTTTTCCTCCCAATATCTACAGAGCAAGGTTTCAATATGAACACACTTGCCAGAGGACAGAGCCCCTGTCTGGGTCCGTGATGGTTACATTAACAAATGCTTTTCAGATCATAGAATCATAGACTTTTTCTGTGATTAGGCTGAATGTGAAGCCATTTTTCTTCTCCCTAAATTTTCTAGGAAAAATGTACAGAAATCAAGACGGGAGACGCTAAGAACCCAAAGCAAAACCAGACCAGCCTCCAGCCCAACTCGCAGCCAGCTGAGCACCAGCTCCCTTCCTCCCTTAGGAGAAGGAAAGGCTGATCCTTCCAAGCTGAGAGGACACATGGATTGCTTTACTTAACATTATACATTTGTGTGCACCTGTAGTTTATTAATTTTCAGGTGCTGTCCTCATGTTTGTATTTTAAGTGTCAAGAATTCTTCTGCTGTGCATTTGAAGTATTTGACTCAATAGGCAGAGGGCACAGCAAAATCCCTTCCTCCTAAATTGGTAGTTTTGATATTGTACATGGAAACCTGTCTCCATAGCCAATGTGTACCTACAGCAAATTCTCCTTGGCATAATTATTCCTGCTTGCTGGATGGAATGACTGTTTCACCTTTGCTCCTCTGTATCCACAACATGTATATCTAAGTTCCAATCTCCCAAAGTCCTCACCCAGTGCCCGCTTTGCCATTGAAGCCTGTCCCTCTAAGGCTGCGGTGGAAACAACTGCCACAGGCCACAGGAAGGTGAAAAGGCATATTTTGAGACTGAGGCAGAATAGAAAAGATAAGGTTTTCATTGTAGTTCCTGGCTCTGCACAGGTCTATAGGTGTCCTGCCTAGCACATTTCTCAGCAGGCTGTGGATCAGGCCTGTGGACTTCTTTTGAAAGACATATCTGACTTGCTACAGCTGTACAGGTTAAGCTACACTTTAGAAACTATTACACCAACAATTCTAAAATGCAGGTCTTCAAACATATAAAAAATACTGACTTTTTTGGAGGGGGAGGAACTGCACATGTAAGAAAAAAAGACTAAACTTAAAAATTTATAATTTTTTCAGTAAACACTTTGAATGCATTTAAGTTTGAACAAATTTAAAATTACTATAATCCAACAATATTATGTCATTCATTTATATTTAAATCAAGAGAAAACAGTCTCTCCACACCAAAAATACTACAGAATCCAACCAAAATATATAACACCATCTATATTCTGAGCCATTTAGTATCAAACAATACTTCAGAAAACAAAACCCTACGACATGGATTATTCAGTTATTTGGGGGAGAAAACGCACCTTCTGCAAAGCCCACAGTGAAACTCCGGTTGTTGGAGCCCTTCCCTGCGTGTTTGCCAGGCTGGTGCCAAGGCTGCTGGGGCTGCAGCTCAGCACCTGGGGCACGCGTCGCCGCAGCCCCCATGCAAGTCAGTGAGGCTGCCCTGGTCACACATACATCTGGGAGATTTGCAGCATCCTCCATTCAAATCCTCTTGGTTTTTCTCTGGTAGTTTTCGCGGGCTTTTCCCACACACCTTGAGAGAGCAAGCACTGCCGCAGCAGGGTTAGTTGGCCATTACTTAGGTAATGTAGGGTCTATTGTGGTTTGTTCTGCTTAACCCTATGAAACAGGGGGACTTCAAGCATGTGATTTATGCCTTTCCTGAGGCACACACACATGCACAAAAAATCATTAGATGTTTCAGTCAAATATTTATGAGATTAAAAATGTAAACAGTGTAAGGTACCTAACCTATCAAGTGGTTAATGTATCTATCACTTTTGATGAAATCAAACATGGATTAAGCCTACTGCAAGGCTACGGCCTACCTTTAGACAAAGGTATTATGTTATTTTGAGTGCTGGAACTAATTCCAGAAGATTGCTTAGTGATGCTGCTAAAAAAAATGTTTTGCAGAAGGAAAATACTGGCAGAATGGCACATGACTGAGGAAAAAGGATCTGTTCATAAAGGATTCCTCTAGTTGATTTTATGTGAATAAATTAATCAGAATGCATGCATTTAGTGTGCTCTTAAAGGTCTGCTGCCTGTTTGCTAAGCTGTACAGTGTACTGAGTTTATTATAAATCTAATGCTGCTGTGGTTTCCTGAATGACTACCAGACATCTTTGCTATGAGATATCTTATAGCTAACATATTTTCTTATATTCACTGTTACAAGCAAAAAGAAAGAACTCACATACAAAAAAAGAAACAAAGAAAATTTTTTAAAAGATATATTTAATTCAGATTTCTTCTAAGTGCAACCTTCTTTAAGGACATAAATACTTAATTCTAAATTTTCCAAAGTGACAAATTATTTCAGATGTCTTATTGTGGATACTTTTTGTGTTGATGCTTTTCTGCAAGCATAGAGCAAATCCTGTTCATAAAAAAGTAGTATTTTTTGGTGGTTATTACAATGTGCAGTTTGAAGTCGAGCAGTAATTTTCTATGCTACATCTTGCAAAAGACTTGAAGATCTGTCTATAATATTTTCCCAACACCTCCTTTCATTGACATCTATTGGGAAATTCAAAGTTCTCAGCAGTAGGTTTAGATGTCTATCACTGTTGAAAGATTGTGAGTTACAGGGAAATCCAGATATTTCCTTTCTGTTTCCGTGATGGTTGTCCTGGTTTCAGCTCAGATAGAGTTAATTTTCTTCTTAGTAGCTAGTACAATGTATTTTGGATTTAGTGTGAGAATAACGTTGATAGCACACTGATGTTTTAGTTCTTGCTAAGTAGCGCTTATCCTAAGTTAAGGATTTTTCAGTTTCCACGCTCTGCCAGCACGCAGGTGTACAAGAAGCTGGGAGGGAGCATGACCAGGACAGCTGACCCGAACTAGCCAAAGGGATATTCCATACCACAGAACGTCATGCTCAGCATGTATATAAACTGGGGGGAGTTGGCCGGAAGGGGTGGATCGCTGCTCGGACATCGGTCAGCAGGTGGTGAGCAATTGCATTGTGCATCACTTGTCTCTTCTTGGGTTTTATTTCTCTCTCATTTTTGTTATATTCCTTTTGATTACTATTATTGTTATTTTTATATTTTGTTATTGTTATTATTATATTTTATTTTACTTTAGTTATTAAACTGTTCTTATCTCAACCCACGAGTTTTACTTCTTTTTTCCACTTCTCCTCCCCATCCCACTGGGAGGGGGCAGGACTGAGCAAGCAGCTGCGTGACACCTAGTTGCTGGCTGTGGTTAAACCATGACAATGGTGACAGCAGGCATTCTGGGCATCAGAAATAAGAGTGAAACCAAGAGATAATACCTGTAGATCTCATTTTTGCAGTCTGGCTGGGTTCAGCTTGGAGGATATCGCAATGTAAAATAGGTTCCTGGAATTGCAACCTTTTCTTATATGAAGACTTAATGCTCTAGGACTTCGTTCTGCAAAGTATTGAGCCCTCTGAAACAACCACAAATGACTGGTGAGATAGATACATGCCTGAAGACAATGTATTTCAGTGTGTTGTTGCTTTAGATGCGAACACCTGCCTTGGAAGAAACTAAGGGTAGCATCACTGCGGCAATTTTTTCTCTCCTGTCAGATACAATATAGGGCACAGTTGGCTGTAAGTGATGGTAACTGTGTTTAGCAGAGGGAGCATTCTTACCCTGTCTTCATCAGCACCACCTGCCATGCCACATGCAGGATCTAGCTTCTAGAAGAACCAGAAGGCTAGGTGGTGCTACTCAGAAATATCTTACGTGAAAGATTTCAAAACAAACCCATTCTTCAATTTGCTTTAAGTGACTCCTTGTCTTTTAGTAAAACCTGTGAGAAAAAAAGTTGAGAAGGTCTTGTGTCTTATCAAAAAAATTTAAAAAATCAGTTAACAGTGTTCCCCAACTGATAGCCTGTACAGATCCATGGCAAAACCCTACAGTGGGTCAAATCACATCTTCCTCAAAGAGAGTGTCTCTGAATTGCCATCAGGGAAATGTAATCAGAGGAGGACTGTGCTGCCTTCCCCAGCAGTGGAAGAATGAACGGGCTCTGCTAGGATTATTTGTACAGGAAATTTGATTGCTGATATGCATTAAAAGGTGATGTTAAAATGTTATGACAATGAGGACTACTAAGATCAATAGAGAAACTGATGTTCTGGAAAACCAGATCCAATTAGACGGAGATCTTGATGCACTGAATACGTCCGCTCTGCACAGGCAGTACATCACAGCCACAGCAAATGCATTGAGTTTGCTGTTCACAGACCGATCTGTCTCCAGCTCCTGTCATGGAGAGACCTGCAGGAAAATGTCAAAAGTGCCCAAGAGACTTAGGAGTCCCAGTCCCCTAATGGGTGTGAGCTCTTTGGGCAAGCAAGCTGAGCAGAGTCCATGCTGAGCAGGCAAGTCCTGCCCGGGGCCACCACCACAGCATCGCACTGGCACCAGCACCCTGGGAAGGCAAAGCAGGTGCTAAATTAAACAAATAACCATGCAAGCTGACAAGAAAGAACAATTTCCTCACAGTTCTTGAATATCCTTCCCAGAGAAAGAATAGAAATACCTGTAACCACAGTTGTTTAAGGGAAAAAAAGCTGGTACAAATACACAAAATTATACTCCAGCTGTTACTTATCTGTCTAAAAGTTCTGTCTCCTGCTGGATTATATTCTGTAACTCTCATGCGGTATTTCTGCCTTCAGTAAAATGCATTTTGAAGAAATAGAGAACAGTTAGTGTGGCTTTTTTGCCTAGAATATATCGTCAGATTTTTTCTATCATAAAGTGGGAACTGCAGGTTGAGACTTGGAATGGCTTCTCAGTCCTCTGTGCCTTAGAACAAGGCAGAAGATATAACTTTGGTCCTGAATTATAATTTCTAAATATGAAACATATATGCCTATAGTAATCATGTTAAGCATAGAGGAAAGGCAGATAAAGCATTACAATAGTATTTTGGGATTATTTTAATATGATTCAGAAGCCAGCAAAGCAATCTAACATAAAGTCAGTTTGAAATGTGAGGCCTGTCCTGCTGAAACATATTATGTACTTTGCCAGACCAAATCTTATTACGGTAAGACATTAGGAAAAAGGAACAGACCTACAAGTTTTATTTAACTAACAAACTGCAAATTTCAATTTTTGTTTCCAGATATGCCATTTTAAATTTATTTGTAACACATAATTATGATAAGATTGATTTTTCTATAGGCACAAGGATTAGTATGGCCTGCCTGCTCAAGCGATACCGGAAATCAAATAGAAAATAATTGCAAGCATAGACCAAGTGGAATTTCTGTTTGACCTGAAACGTGTCTGTGAGCAGACACCAATATTCCCCAGAAAGTTCTAACTGTATGATACCTAACGGTACGAAATGAATGGGAATCTGGAAATAAAAACAAGAAAAAAAAGGAAGAAATAGGTAAGAAAAAAATCCAAATGTTAAAAACATTTCCCTAAAATCCCATTAAAACTTGTATTATTCATCTGATAGGCCAAGCATAGAAAGAACCTTTCTCGTAACTGTGTGTATTGGCTTTGTGTGGCAAGGTTTTGGTAGCAGCGGGGGGCTACAGGGGTAGCTTCTGTAAGAAGCTGCTGGAAGCTTCCCCTGTGTTCGAGAAAGAGCCAATGCCAGCCGGCTTTAAGATGGACCTGCCGCTGGCCAAGGCCGAGTCAATCAGTGACAGTGGTAATGCCTCTGTGATAACATTTTTAAGAAGGAAAAAAGTTAGGAGAGAGGGAAACGGCAGCCAGAGAGAGGAGTGAGAACATGTAGAGAGAAACAGCCCTGCGGACACCAAGGTCAGTGAAGAAGGAGGGGGAGGAGATGCTCCAGGAGCCGGAGCAGAGATTCCCCTGCAGCCCGTGGTGAAGACCCTGGTGAGGCAGGCTGTCCCCCTGCAGCCCAGGGAGGTCCACGGTGGAGCAGATCTCCACCTGCAGCCCGGGGAGGACCCCACGCCGGAGCAGGTGAATGTGCCCAAAGGAGGCTGTGATCCTGTGGGAAGCCCGCACTGGAGCAGGCTCCTGGCAGGACCTGCGGATCTGCAGAGAGAGGAGCCCGTGGAGCAGGTTTTCTGGCAGGACTTGTGACCCCGTGGGGGACCCGCGCTGGAGCAGTGTGCTCCTGAAGGACTGCACACTGTGGAAAGGACCCATGCTGGAGCAGTTCGTGAAGAACTGCAGCCCGTGGGAATGGCCCACGTTGGCGAAGTTTGTGGAGGACTGTCTGCCGTGGGAGGGACCCCACGCTGGAGCAGGGAAAGAGTGTGATGAGTCCTCCCGCTGAGGAGGATGAAGCGGCAGAAAATAACGTGTGATGAAACGACCATAAATCCCATCCCCATCCCCCTTGTGCCACTGGGGGGGCTTGGTAGAGAATCTGGGAGTGAAGTTGTGCCCGGGAAGAAGGGAGGGGTGGAGGGAAGGTATTCCGAGGTTTGGTTTTATTTCTCATTACCCTACTCTGGTTGATTGGTAATAAAGTGAGTTAATTTTCCCCAAGCTGAGTCTGTTTTGCCCGTGATGGTAATTGATGAGTGATCTCTCCTGTTCTTATCTCGACCCATGAGTCTTTTGTTATATTTTCTCTCCTCTGTCCAGCTGAGGAGGGGGAGTAATAGAACGGCTTTGGTGGGCACCCGGCATCCAGCCAGGGTCAACCCGCCACACTGTGGTTGACAAACAGAAAGAGGGGAGACAGCTTGGTGAGGAGCTTTCAGACCTGAGATGTCCTGAGTCAGTAGTAGCACGACTCAGGGGAGCTTTTGTAGTCACACTTGTCAAGGAGAACAATACACCCAAACTCAATTTGCAGGAAAAAAGAAATTGCATTCCTGCTTCCTTTATGTAATTATTTTGAAACCAGTGTTGCTCTCTGAACTGCTATGTCTGCATTTATTTAAATTAAGCAGAAAGTTTATATATAAAGGTAAAACCGGAAATTGAGCAATATTAAGAATCAGAACCTAAACGTCATGTTGTACAATCGACTGCGCTAAACAGCATATAAAATTTAATTACTCTCTCTGTCTTAATGCTATATGGTATTTCTAGAATTTAGTATACTTCTTATATCCTTGTAGTGTGAGCTTTTCTGGAGGAAAATCATAATGATTGGAGTGGTAAGTCAGAATTCATCTTCCTTTAACTTTTTACACAAATTCTGTAATGCCCACTAACACAATTCCTGTGCTTTTTTTTCCTGTTTCCTTCAATATAGTGTAGCACCATTCTTTTTGTCATTCCAAGGTATTCTATCCTGGCAGACCTAAGAAAACATATGATTCCAAAGTGAGAGCAGCTCTCCATGCCCCGCCGGGCTGGGGGTAGAACAGGGCAGCTTCTGCAGGGGAGTTGGGGTTCCTTTGTGAACAGGCTTTCTCAGGAGCTTTGGCTTTTATTTACTTTGGTTTGTTATTGCGGGAAAAAATATCCTAAATCTGTGAATGAAAGCTCAAGATGCTCTAAGGCTGGCTAAAAATAATAGTGTTTTTCTAGCAGTAAAAATAGGAAATCCACACCAATCTGTTCTTTTATGTGACAGGGCTCCTGATATATGAGCTCCAAATGATTATCTCTTCATTTGATACGTTACAAACACTGACATGCACAAGGTAAATATTTTTCTTCAAAGGGAGTGTTTGTAAGAAAATCATGAAGAAATAAAATGAAATGAAAAATCAGTCAGTTCATGTAAATGCCAAATATTATTTATAATGGCATGAGAAAGCAGAACAGAAAGCTTCTCTATATACGGATAGCTCTTCTGAGTATGAGGAAATTTCAAATGAAGAAGCAGAATCACAAAGGTATAAATATAATACTGTATCCTCTAATATACATCAAACTGTTAAGGAATTGATAGTGATCATGTCTCCCTGTATCTCTCCCAGGAAAATGATGGTGTCCATGCATTCTCCTGCAAAATTGATTGTGGAAAATAAGCATTGAGGCTGTATTAATTTCAGTATCCCCTATTTAAGAAACATACTAATAAATAGGATAGGAAAAAGAGAAAAGACACAGTAAAAATTACAAGGCTGGAAGTGGTCTTATTTACAGTTTCTATAGCATGGCTAAGGAAACATTTTTCGCAGTGTTTCAAAACAGCCAGCAAAGATGTAGAAGCTGACAGGTAGGAGCAGAAGTGAGACTAAACACATTTTTCATCAGCAAGGGTAACTAACCTTTGCAGTGATTTCCTAGGGGAGTAGCAATTCACTGGTAATATCTTTAGCCAAAATGAGATATTTTTCTGAAAATCATGTTGCAGTTTACATGAGGCTTTATTCAGGAAGTGCTAAGGCTTTGTACTCTCAGAAACACACTACTCAGCGGTCAGCAGACTTCAGATGCAAAGTTCTGGCTAAGCTTGTTGTAGAAATAGAGGCAAAAGCTGAGGCACGCTAGGTGATTTTACACTTGCTGAGTTTGGGGCACTGGTTCCTTCAGCCCAGTGTCCAGGAGAAGTCATGGACTGGAATTAAGATTGAAAAATAGCCTTTGCTTATTTATTATTGGATTATGACATTTTTTTGACATCCCTGATGAAGAGGTGAGATATCTGCTGGTCCAGGTGCTGCATCGCACAGAAAGCTGTATCTGCCCCATGGGTAGAGGATGCCGTCCCATACCACAGCCTCTGATGGCACACGTGTGGGGGACAGAAGACAGAACTCTGAACTCAGGATGTTGCTTGGGAGCAGCTAGCACTGGGCAAACATATAACAAGGGGTGTAGCTGCACTAGAGGGTCTGTGGAGTGAGTTGGGGTGACCCAGGACTGACTATCCCTCAGCAGTTTTCTAAGCCAGCTACAGCCACACGGGCTGAGCTTTCCGGGGCAGGACTCCTGCTCTTGGGGTCAGCAGCAAAGCTGCACCAACAGAGTAGCCACCCGGCCTCGGGACCACTGGCCACAGCCTCCTGGCATTTTGTCTGCTCTCCACAAGGCATTTATTTGCACGCCATGAGCCAGGAGAGGCCCTGCAGCACCTTCCCCTCTGCTTGTTGGGGACGGTGGCCTCGGCTCTGCCCTGGAAGCACAGGCACAGCAACGTGACAACCCCAATAGTGATGACTCCACTCATGACTGAGCCCGTAGATGTTGGAAGAGTTGGGTCTTTGACTCAACATCTAAGGAGGCATCTTCCCCAGTTTCTGACCTGGTTCATGTAATAACTTCAATGGAAAAGTCACTTATTTCATTAGTAGTAACAGTTAAACATTGAACCACCTTAGCTAAGCCCTCACTTCCAAGGATTTCTCCCTCTGCTGCAGAAAAGTTGTGCAAGCCTCTAGACATGGCACATTTTCAGCCAGCACCATCATTTGAGTACAGGTGGATGCAATGATGTATTTCCCTTAAACAATGCGCCTCCTATTCATCCACCAACAGAATGATTTATGTCCCATTCCCCTGATAGCTCTGTGACAAGGTGACAGCCTCCCAACAGTGCAGCATGAACTTTGGTATCTCTTCAGTGTTTATTTTTTTCTTACTACTAGCTTCATGTACAGACATGACTCACATTTAGTGGGACTTTTCCACTTGTTCTAACACTCAAGTCCTGCTGAGTGTGCCTGAGGCTGACAGCTCTCTTACTGCCGGGAGGACGTGAGATAAATCTGTCAGCCACTGATAGTATTCCAGCAGCATCCCACAACACCTTCACAGGATGGAGCGCCATGTGTCTTTGAAGGAATGATAGAGCAGCTCAGTCGATCTCCATGCAAAGAGCAGCTGTGTTTCCAGAAGTCCTAGCCACGGGGTGAGAACAGGCAGTGGTGTCAGTCATTGGAGAACTTTAAAGAGATGCTCTGTCATTGATTTCTGCTGTAGTACTTAACTGCAGATGGCTTGAGATTCCATGTCAGGTGATGAAAGCTTCAGTTCCCATAAAACTTCTGTCCATACCAGTGAAACTGCTCGTCCCCAGCATGTTAGACAAGGTGGTTAGTAGTTTGCAGAAGTAGGCTTCTTAGCACAGATAGTCTTAGTCCAGCTGAGCTATTTCTCCCTAAATTCCAGTCTAACTTCTCAGCAGCCAAACATCACATCTCCATGCCTTAGAGCTGCCACAGTGCCCTCCTTCCTGGAAGAGGCAATTCCAACAGCTCATAAGATGGTTCAGGAAGCAACAAAGAAGCTGGAGATGTTGTGCAGTCAATATTGTTCATCTGCATAATTTAGTAAAATCGCCTTCCTCTTCTTTTGAAACCCAAAGATATTTCAAGGGGTCCATCCACCTTGCCCTTTGCCTTTCATTCCTGAGGAGATGAACCACAGTGAATCACAACCAATCTTCTTTTCTTTAGTTCAACTCCATTTAACATCAAAGGTTGGATGATGCAAAGTTTTAGCTGCATCCTCCCTGCTGTATCACTGTTACCTGTGATTTATTGGTATCTGTCCTTCAAAACTATATGTTTTATGTACTGCAGTTACTCTGCATTCATAATCCATTGCCACAGACTTCTTGTATAACCTGGGACAAATCATTTATGAGCAGAATTTTATGAAGATGTGGTGATTAAATTTGGTGGACTATCCACTAAATACATTGATTATTCTGTTTCTTAATATCTCTTTGTCTTAATTCCTTATTTGAAAAAAGGAAGATAACAATACTCAGATATTAAATGGCTTTTTTTGGCTAATTTAGGTTGGTTACTGTCCTGGGTAAGGTCTTTCTTTTACTTTGTTTACACAGAGCATAATTTAATGAGTCTGACTGAGAGAGCTGTGACTGGCAAACCAGGACATACAACTACACCTGTAAATTATATTTTAACATATTCCACTTTTCTTAAACTACTACAAAGAGAGAGCACATTTTTATTGTCAATTTTAATGCAACTTTTACCATCAAAATGTTAGTTCAGATTTAATATCCCCAAAACTACTTATCCTGTTCATAGTTGTAGACTAAATTAATATTTTAAGCAACAAAACTCACATTTAAATTGGATCTGAAAAGACATATAAGGTAACTCTGAATGATGTTGAATAAAGAAAACTTTTTTTCTTATTTATTTTAAAATTATTTGCTTATGTACACATAAAATAAGTGGAACTTAGTTCACTGGATTTGTATATACAGTAGGAAGTGAATCACCATAAATGTCCCCCTGCTCTCACACTGTGGTATTGATATGTTTTATAGGCAACATCATTGCCAAAATGGGTTTATGAATCTTTCAAAAAAATTTTAACATCAATACGCAAAAAGCATCTTATAAAAAAGTAAGAACGGAATTGGCAGGTGAGTAAAGTACTGGACTTGGCCAAAAGTCATCAAAATCAGTCTTTTCTTGGACTTCAATAGACGTAGACCACACCTTAAACATTTTAAGATTGACTTAACTGGCTCAAAAAAATCAACTTAATCAACTTAAAATTGACTTAACACTCACAGAAATCAACAGTAATGAAGAGGATCTGGGTGACTAGAACCTACAGTTCTGCTTCTAAAACCATGGGACAGCTGTGTATGGAGACAGTTTCCCAAAGCAAATAGGGAACTTTAAGGCTGTTCTAAATGAAGTCCATAAGGAATGTCCATAAGTAGCAGAGAGCAGTAATGCTTCTTGGGCTATTCCTGTTAGTATTTTTCCATTGGGAGATGCCACCTCTTCAGAGATGAATGTTTAATGGGAAATGGGTTCATTATGTCAAAGTTTTGCTGTAACTACATTCTCCTTTTTTGCCTTCAGGAAATTTACCTGGTTTTCCACTCCATGCCATATTGAGTATGGAGGAGCCTAGGCAGCCTCGGTGTCTGGCGCAGGAGCACCCTGTGACACTGATCACAGAGCCAGGGACCCTGTGCACCCAGGAGGGCTGGGATAACTGGCTGGCATGGATAAGAGACAGGCTCTCTAGGATATTTCTGCTCTGAATTAATTCTTATTTCAAAAGCCAGTAAAAACTCTGGAAAAGCTAACCGCTTCCTTATATTGGAACTATTTTTGCCAGTGGAGAGTTTGTATCATTTGGGGTACGTACAAGTTGTTTAGCGTCCTGATGGGAGATGGACACATAACATGTTGTTAGCTGGATATATCTGGAGCTGCATGGAGCTGAGCAGGTGAAACAGCAAATAGTTTATGCCTTACTCCAAAAGTCAATTCCATGGAAAATTTAATTTCTGAGTAGGAAATATAAAGTTACATTTTCTGTCTTTTCTTTCCCCTGTGTGGCTAAAACATGAAAAATTGATCTATTGGCAGTTCTCAGGCACTTACTAAAAGTACTACTAATGGCTCCTGATAGAAGGTGTGCTGACATAGTCCTACACCAGCATCTCCACCCGTGAGTTCTTCACCTGGCCAATGTCCTCAGGGCAAATCCATGCACCCCAATCTCCACCCTCTGTGGCCACGGCACCCCAGTCGTGTCCCACACAGCTGCTTTTCTCCCTCGGGTGCTAGTGCTCTCCCTGAAAGCCCAGGAGGTGGTTGTGCATCCTCACTTGGCAAACGGCATCCATTTGCTCTCCCCAGTCCCTTCCTCCCTCACCCCTCTCCTCCTGCAGCCAGACTTCTTTTTTCCTGCTTTCTCCAGTAACTTCAGGCGTCACGAGTGTTTAGTAACTTCCTTGCCTGCTGGGGTTATGAATGTCTTCTACAAGGGCACAGATATCTCTAAGAGCATCTGCACATAAAGCTGTCAACACGTTGAGTACAAATATGCCTCACTTTCTCAGGTACAGACTGTACTCTCTGGTCCTGCAATGCTCAGGTTTGGTGGCCCTGTCTGTGACTCCAGCTTTCTAAATTATTCTCTCTGACAGCCATTTTTCAAGAGCATTTTTCTGTCAGCGTTCACCAGTGAGGTAGTTTTGTAATTGTTTCGCTGTATTTAAAGCCTGCAGGTAGTTTTCTTCTTGTTTCCAGCATTTCCGTCCTGTGCTGTTTTGATGGGATACTTGAAAGAAGATTAAATAATCTCCACTTAACATCTGAGCTTCAATTTTAATTGGATGTCAGGTCAGGTTCTGAGTTTAAATTGATCTGTGCATTGCCTTTCTTTCTTTCTTCTCTTTCTTCTTCTCCTGATCTTCACTCCCATGGGACAGCATGACTTTTGAAAAAGCTGTTCTAATGCTTTTCCCGTCCACGCTTAGTGCATTGCCGGAGTTAGCACAAAAGCACACAGAAGGATGAGAAATCCATTCAGACATCTCTCATTTCTTTTAATGTGCCTTAAAATGCCACAAATTAACATAATCCATCTTGGAGGACTGGTCAGAACATTGCACTTTTAAAATGTAATAGTTGGGGGGGGGGGGGGTGGTGGTGAAAAAAAGAGTTTTCCATTCATGTTCCTCATCTTTCAATAAAAAGAAAAGCCAAGGTAGAGTTCTTTGAAAAAATTAGGTTGTGCTGTACTCCTTGGCCCCACAAATATTTCCCTGCTTTGCTGTTGATGGCAGAGAGCAGGAGTGAGACACCAGGTTCATCCAAGGTCTGCACTGCTGCTGCCACCCCCTCTCTGCCCCCAGACCTGCCCCTCCGTTCCCCAGGCAGGTACCAGGGAGCCAGAGATAGCAAGAGGCATCAAGGGGTGTTGGGGGTCTTCCTGGGGGCCCCCTCTGACTGCCCTGCATAGATAATGCTGAAGCAAAAGTAAACATCAGCATCAACAGAGCTACCAGAGGGTGAGTTGATCCACAGGTTTTTTTCAGAGGAGTCATTCACATGAGGAGGGTTAGCACAGGGGGTTCTGTCAACCAAAAGCCTTTTCAGCTTGCCACTGCAGTCAGCAAGGCCTCACATGTCCCCGTTGATCACATTGGGTTGGTGGTGGAAGGGCTTACCAGCAGGGATCTGCCCTACAGTCTCTGCTGCTGCAGGAGTCCACAGCGCTAAATGGGAGTATCTACTGTACAGTATAGAGACATGAAATCTGTGCAACTTGGTTGGGAGCACTGTTTCATTCTTCTAAATATCTTCACTGCTGAACATTGACATGGCCTCTGTGAGCTTCGGCTGCACAGACAACATCTTTGAGCTTCACAGGCCAGGGGAAGAAGGCTGTATTTTTGCTTGGTACTAAAATGATAGAACAAAGCAGACAATCTGTCTGTAATTCTGTCAGTGACATTATCTACTGCACAAAGTTGCATTTAAATTAGCTGGCATGGAGGAACAGCGTGGATGTGGATGAGGAACTCCATCAATTTTCCTATGCCTTTCCCTGTACTTCTTGCAAGACCCCTGAATGCTGTCCAGCTCAGAAAGCCAGACGGTTTAATTGTAGTCTTGTAGAAGAAAATTAAGGAGGTGTCAGCATAATGATTGTATCTGCCGAAGTGCTCATTTGATTGCTGGAGCAAAACCAGGTCACTCAAACTGAATAAATATTTGTTTTGCTCTATAGTAAGCGTCTGACTTTAAAGACTTTTTGGCGCCTTGGTCTGGCTTTTTTTGTAATCTGTCTTTTCAGCTGCACTGGGTCTAACAAAGCAACGTCCCACTGTCCCTGTGTTCAATTTTCTCTTACAGTTTGGATCCTCAGCTGGATGTGCGCCAACTTGCAACAGCTGGTATTGAATCCACCAGCTTTACAGGATCACAGAATCACAGAACAGTTTGTGTTGGAAGCCCTCTCCAAGCTCTCTGTGAAGACCCAAATAAATGTCTCATCCTAGGACTTAATGAGGCACTCAGCCCTCGATGGAGTCAGTAACCCTATAAGAAATGAGCGCTTGTTGTGGACAAGACCCTGAGATGGTGGGAGTAGATGACAGCCACATACAGATATGATGATGCAGTTGGCAACAGGCAGGCCAGGAGGTAGGATAGCCTGAAGGATCCTGGTTTTGTTGCATTTTACACTTGAATTTGGATACAGACGAAAAGTGCTATTTCCTGCAATTTGGCTTCCTGTTGTAGATCTTTCTTGATGTATTTTCTTTGGTATTGCCTGTGTGCCTCTTCCATTCAAAGTCAAGAGTGCAGCTTGGTCCCACGGTGAATATGAGCACCAGTGGCCTTGACAGTCCCCTGTCACTTCGGAAGACCTTATGATCCTCTGCTGCTCACCCTGCAAAAGCCTCTCTTTGGGCCTCAGAGAAAAGGGTTGGCCCAGGTGACCTCCAGGGTCCCTTCCAGCCCAAATTACTCCATGAATCTATGAAGGGGACATTTAGCTCCCAACCAAGCAGGTGTGAGGTGGATATGCGCTTGGGTGGCTGGAAGGCCGTAGACTCTCTCAGGAAAGTACGATGGATGATTTAATGAATCATTATGAGTGTGTGGGCTCTGCCTTCCAGTGGGTGAGATCTGTTTCACTCCAGCTTTGTCTCACATTATAAAGAAGTAAAAATGTGCTCTTCTGGAACTTTTTATTTATATTTCGCAATAAAAGCTCTGACAGCTGAAATAAAGCCATTTGTGGATTTATTCTTTTCAAAAGTACAGGCTCAAACTCACAGACAAGTAGAAATAGTGGGAAAAGAAATAGAAGATTTGGACTTACAAGGAAAATAAGTGATAAATCACAATAAAGTGGGAAGATGGTGGGCAGGTGGCATGGCTTTGAGCATCAAAGCTGACAGCCATTTCTCACTCTCTGCTTTCTGCCTCAGCTGAGCAGGAAATTGAGTAGGAGGAAAGGCTGTGACAACACCACCATGTTTAGAGAGCAAGGACCACGGGTGGTCTCCCACTAACTGTAGTTTTTCAGCACTCAGGGGACAAGGCAGTCCTCGTGACAAGATGCTATACCTGGATAAGTAATTTCTGAAGGCCCGTAGAGCACCTGTCTGTGTTTCTGGTGGCAAAGAAGGGTCGAGGTGCTCAAGAGATGTGGCTTCAAGCAGGACCTCTTGTCTGCTTGTGTTTTCACAGCCTGGCTCTGTAGCTCCTTTGTCTTTCTCTTTCCTGCAAGTCACTGTGGGTTTCTGCTTGGCCCGTGCAGAGAGGAGATGGTCATGGAGAGGCCTTTCTGATGCCAAAGAAAGTCTGAAGAAGGAAAAATGTTGTTACAGATTGCACATGCTGGGGGAGCTCATAGCTGGCGAGGAAGGAGCTGAATTACAGAGAAGGAAGTGGTACGTGCTGTGAGTATTTTAAAGTATCCTAAACATCCCTGATAAGAGAAAAGGAAAATGTTAAGAACCAGGCATAAGGCTTGTGAACTTTCTTCTTTGTTTCTTTTATGTATGTGTCAGACCATAACAATATGGATAACAGAGTGTTCTACAATGGGCTAAGTATACTGGTGACATAGGCAATGAAGATAAATGAGGACAAGAAGGACGATGTTACCCGGAGATTAACTCCCTTGCTATTGCTGGTATTATACATCCTTCCAGATTCTGTCTTTATCTCTTCAATGCTGAAATTGTTTGATTTCGGTGTCGCACTGAAAGTTAAACTTTCTACATATATTCTAACACATTAAGGAATTAAAACTTTATCAAAGATGTTCTAAGCAAAGCCTTTTTTCTATTTAATTTGTTGTGTCAAGAGATTGACTTTCCAAGACTTATGCACATTAGTTCCAGCTGAATGCTGTGAGCTAACGGCTAAAATCTGTTAAAAATCTATCGAGAGATGTCACAAAACTGCTTCAGAGGTTATCAGTCTTCCTCTCAGCCCCTGCTTCTCAGTTAGAAAATCCCTCTGTCCTTGACTCACTTTATGCTAGGAGTTTCCTCACCCATGTCTTCTGGGAATGGTGCCAGCATAGCTGGATGACAGCTGGGGTTGCGCGTGTCCTGGAGAGCAGCAGAGGTGGTGTGGTGGCTGACTTCACAGGCGTAGCCCTTTTAACATTTCTACCATTACGCACTTACACTAAGCCACAGTAAAAAATGTGTGGCAAGATTCCCACGAGCCCATCTGCAGATGAACAACCTTATTGCTGCAAAAAGTTTCATTAGATCGTTAGTCCCTGAGAAGAGGTGAGACTTCAGCCTTGCATGCAGAAGGCTACCTTCGTGAGTAGTTAAATGGAGATTACAAACCTTGTAGCGCTCAGGCAAGAGAAGCCTGTGCTGGCTGTCGTGGCATAGTACATGGCAGACCCTTGATGATTCCCAAACCCCGTCCTGCAGCACAGCCTTACAAATCAGCTTGGCTCATTCCTGCCTGGTGACTTAAGACAGAGCTCAAAGGCGAGTGTCTCAGCTCCAGACAAGGCTAGGCAGTGACTCAGCAAGGGGACAAGATTACCTCCACCCCATTTCATTATCTGACTAGGAACCCAGAACAATGGATACCATTACTTCATCAAATGGCTATCAGGTTTTTGCCTGTCCACAGTCTTACTCTGTATTGAATGCTAAAAGCAGAACCTTTCCTTTTTTTTTCTCTCCTTTTTTTTTTTTTTTAATCATTAAGCTCTTGAAAAACAGATGCAGTGGCACAACTTTTCCTAAACCTGTGCAGGGTGCCTGAAAAAATGAGATGGCTTCATGGAATGAAAAGCCAAATGTAGTGAAGGTGTATGTTTATAACAGATTATTTCTCCTAATGATAACAGAGCACTTACATGTACTAAAGCTAGGCTTGATTCATTAACTTCCATTGTTATTGACAAAAGACTTCCATTTTTTCCTCATCTTACACAGGTTTATTAATTCTTAAATCAAATATACATTATTTTGTTGTTTCTCAACTGCAAATGCCTGTTCTGAGACCAATTAAACTGAAGTATAGGGTGTATTTCTCATTCTGGCAAACAAATACAGCAAGATCTTTGTGAATAATTTTCCTTGTAGGAGTCTGTGTTTCAGTGCTGGTTGAATTTAATGAATATTTTGATACTGCTTTGTAAGATATGTGGCTGTATTTACTTGTTTGTCTCTGGATATACATCTTTTATTTTTTAAAATATTTCTATTTTTTTCTTTAAGAAGCTGAAAACTCTGAAAATTGAAAAACAGGGCTATTTCTTCTGCATTTGGACTTTCCACCTTTCTCTTTGGAAAAACTGAGAAAAATGAAGGAAAGAAAAGTATTTTAAAAATCAAATTTGATTTGTCATCAAAGAAATGGAATATTGATAAAATAAGAACCTTTTTTATTAAAATATGGACGTTATAGATTTTCAAAACATTAATTACAAATTGCTTTTCTATCTCCTTCAGAATTCTCAGAAACAGAAGTGCTATGCTACCATAAGAAAGTTTATTTTCTGGTGATGCTACATTCAGAATTGATTGCAAATTGCACTAGGGGTTATATTCTGATAATATTTCCGGACCCATTTTGATGACTCAAGAGATCTGGATAAGATTTGAAAAAAACAGGTGGTCTTCTAAATGTTTCTTTTGTTCATCTCATTATTACTTAAAAATCACTTTATATGGAATAGATTGAATTGGCCAAATGTCCAGATACATTTCATTGCTGCTGTTATGACTATTGTTATTATTAACATTATTAATAATAAAGATAATAATATAGGAAATATCAACAGTAATAACAGCATCAAAAAGACAATTATAGAAATATTATGGCCAGTTCTGCTATCTGTTTCTGACTAGATTTCTGCCAGAAAACTTGGCTGAAAACAAAAACCTTGAGAATTCAAACTTAGATAAAATCATAACAGAAACCAGGTAAATTACTTATCACAGTGAAGAATAGTAAAGCAATCCACCAACTTGCTAGATTTTGCGTGAGTGACATTTTTACATAAAGATTTTTTTTTCTCCTAGACTATATTCTTTGGAACAGAACTTTTAACCAACTGACTAAAAATTTACGTTTTCTAATGGAAAAAGACCTTCTGCTGAAAGCAAATCGGTTTTTGCATAAACAGGTTGATTTTTTGCAAAAATTCACTCCAAGAACATAAAGAAATTGAACATTCTGAAAAAGTTAAATGTTTTGTTTAAAGCAACAGGCCATTTTATACCTTCAGATTCTATTATTTTACAGCGCAGGATACAAATCAAAGTTGGAATTAATTATTTTCATCCTTTCAAGGGAAGGATTTAGTTTAGCCTCTGATATTTTTTGTTCAGCACTTCATTTCACTGGGGAACATTTCTTTTCTCAGTTGCTTTTCAGAATGGAAATATTCCGAATTGTGGGATCTTTATGAAATGAATGATCAGATTTCCATCCAGATCTAGTTTTGGACTTGCAATACAACTTGTTATACCAGGAATAGGACTAAATAATCTATACAGAGAAAATCCAACAGTGTACCTGTAAGCGTTTTGTCCAGTCAAGGCGAAAGAGTTGCTGATTTGGGGTTGGAAGGGCTTTTATATTTACTTAAAGTTAGGCAATGACTGCAGTATCTATTTTCTTCAATTACAGCAAAATCCAAGGAGGTGGGTTCATAAATGCATATTTAGTGAGTTGTCCATGAATTGTCCAGCTGCAGTTTGTAATCAACATCATAAATATAAGAAAGTACTGACATACTATTTTCTTTTATACTAGATTCGCTCTTTTTGATACGTTCTCAAAAGCAATGTCAAGGCACTTTCATAAAGACTAATGCTTAGCAACATTCATTGTAAAGGGTATTTTAATTAAAATTCTTTTTAGACAGAAGCCATTTCCAAATGATGCAAGTTGTAATGACAACCACCTTCAGTGGAGCAAGCCCTGTTGGTCTCCTTCATTTAACAAATATTCATTACTGAAGCTATTTGATATCTTGACATTTTCCATCTACGTAAGCAAGTCCTACAATAATATCAATCATATACAAGTTGGTGTAAAACATGTGTGCATGTCTGAATTTTTTTTAGTGATTAAAATATAGGACCAGACTTAGAATCTTTACTCAACAGTAATTGCAAAACAGTGCTTTGACTTGTTAAATTGTCATAATTGGCCAAGCCCACAGAGAGAAATCACATTACTTTTCTGAGTTTACTCATTCCAAAGAAATTTCTGCTGCTTGTAGCAATACAGATGTAGGAGAGCAAAAAAACATTTGCCGAATCTTTATAATGCATCCCTTTTAAATTACAACAGTTCAACCACACAGGGGTATTCCCTGCACACTGACAGCTCTTTGTAACTCAAAGTCATTGCAGGCAATGGCCTAGTTATTCAATTATTATTGTTTCTGTAGAAAGGGGAGAAGCTTTGCGCTATATACAACATCCTATTTCTTTCTCAAGCATCCCATATTCATCTGAGATCATAAAAGAGCAGGAATGGAGGCTATTCTTGTCTTGACAACTCAGGTGCTTTACAGTGTGCTCTCCCAAAAACCTGCAAGGTCTGTAGAAAGGATTGTACTAACCCTTGCCTGCTGGCTATGAACCAGTCAGACTGACAGATCACCTGCAGACATGTTTGCAAATGTTCACTTTCTTTCCAATGGTGAGAAATAAAGCTTATATATTGTCGTGGTTTAACCCCAGACAGCAACTAAGCACCACGCAGCTGCTCACTCACTCCCCCTCACCCAGTGGGATGGGGGAGAAAATCGGGAAAAGAAGTAAAACTCATGGGTTGAGATAGTTTAATAGAGGGTTTAATAGAACAGAAAAGAAGAAACTAATAATGATAATGATAACACTAATGAAATGACAATAATAATAATAAAAGGATTGGAATGTACAAATGACGCGCAGTGCAATTGCTCACCACCTGCCGATCGACACCCAGTTAGTCCCTGAGCAGCGATCCTCCCACCCCCACTCCCCCCAGTTTATATACTGGACATGACGTCCCATGGTATGGAATACACCGTTGGCCACTTTGGGTCAGGTGCCCTGGCTGTGTTCCCTCCCAACTCTTGTGCCCCTCCAGCTTTCTCGCTGGCTGGGCATGAGAAGCTGAAAAATCCTTGACTATAGTCTAAACACTACTTAGCAACAACTGAAAACATCAGTGTGTTATCAACATTCTTCACATACTGAACTCAAAACATAACCCTGTACCAGCTACTAGGAAGACAATTAACTCTATCCCAGCTGAAACCAGGACATATATGTATAATGAGAAAATGCTTCATTACTGGTCTCATTCTTAGATTCAAATACACAGGCTAAACTATGAAAAAAAGAAAAAGAAAAAGAAGGCAAAACCAGAGAAGTAGATCTGATATGTGTTTCAAGCTGAGAATGTGATCACATTAAAGAAGATGGCTGAGGTGCATCAAAGGGGTAGAGTAGCACAGAGCAGAGGAGCATGAGAGGAGAGGAGAGGGGAGGAGAGGGGAGGAGAGGAGAGGAGAGGAGAGGAGAGGAGAGGAGAGGAGAGGAGAGGAGAGGAGAGGAGAGGAGAGGAGAGGAGAGGAGAGGAGAGTGACGCTTTCCTTTTCTTCAGGATTAGCTGCTTCAGGAACAGTTCCACAATGGGACTACTGTGAGAAGCAGCTGTGGTTTATGAATAAAAGGATCCTTTTCAGGGGCTTTAATTTGCTCTTACAGGAGACAGTTCTACTGTAAGAAGAGGGAAAGATAGTTTCCACAATGAATGCACTGTGGTCCAAGGATGTAACAATGAATTTTCCTTCCCTTCAAAAAAAACCATGAACTAGAAATGTGCTATGAGATAGTGGAAGGACTTTCCACACTGCTTTAAGAAAGAGAAACCCAGGCAGGAGTATCCTACAGGACCCACAGTCTCTCAGTCTTGGCGTTCTCATTACATACCATAAAAGTAATGAAAAAGGTCACGACTCTCACTTTGAATCGCCATCTGCAAAGTGATTGCATCTCCCAGATTTGATTCCAGGTGGGTGGACTGGAGTTCATCCAATTGATCAGTCCCTAGGGGACTTTACGGGGAAGGAGTTCCTTCTCCATCTGAATGTGGATGGTAGGATCAGAATAAATGTGCAGTTTGTCATGATGTTTTGTATTAGTACGTGTAACTAATGAAGAGAATAAGTGTATTCAAATGCTTCTGTAGATGCACACATAATATATGAGTGAATTAGAGAATGTAATTTATCATCAGCTTGCCTTTTTTGCCTCTCATCTGGAATACTTGACAATCTGAAATAGTGATAAATGAAAATGCTCCGAATGCTACATGGTATAAGAACCAGGAGTGATCTATTCTAATTCTCTTCTGCAAGCTAAAAACCTAATTTAAAATGAAATGTTCTTCCTTCATTCTTGGAAGTAACTTCAATTATGTCCATTTGGGCCAAGACTAAATTTAGCCCTTGAAATTCAATAAACTCTACTGGCACAACAAACTAACCCCCAGACTCCTGTGTATCTAGAGACACCAATTTCTCAATGATACAGCTAAATATGCAATTGAAAGCTTTAGGCTTAGATCAAAGTGTTCGCAATTCACTCAACAGGACTAATCCCATTTACCTCATTTGTATGAAGATCCTCCTTTGTTTTGACCAAAGTCAAACCTGACAGGGCAGACGCTGGACATCATGCTGCAATTCTGGTGCCTGGACTGCAACAGGATTAAACGTCCTGAGGCACAGGAGTAAAGATGTCAGTGACAGGGTAGTCAGAGGCAGAAGACCATTTTCATGTTAGAGAGCCAAAGGATGAATTCTATGAAGTCACATACATCTTCTGGATCTTTTCACAGACCATATGAATGATGGTCTATAGTGCTCCTTAACCCAGGAAAAAAACTAGCTCCTGTGTATTTCCACCCATCCTTTGCATCCCAGCTTAGGGACCGGCTTCTTGGTCAGTGCAGGCTGAAAATGTCTATTAGCACTGAAGCTGGACCCATCATAGGCAGCTGAGAGTTGGGTCTCCAACTCTCATCTGTAATTCCACTTTAGATTCCTCATTTCAGTCCACAGTAGGGTTCACCTTTTTTATTTCTTGGCCTCTGATCAATAACTAGCTAATTACCAAAGCGGCATGGAGTTTGGATGACTGACAGATAACATCCCATGAGAGAACAAAAAGCTGCGTTTTTGAAAGACAAGGCAATAAAGATATTTCAACAAGAAGACAAACAGCAGGCTTCCAACAGGGAGTGCTAAAAGACTCCTAGATCATCACACCAGAATGGGTCTTTGTCAGCTGGCTTCATGAGAAGTGACAATTTCAGCTTGGAGTATTTGATCAGCTCTAGCTCTTTCGTTCAACACGTGAGGCACCTGAACACAGTTACTAGGCTTATCAAAATGAACGAACACATCTCTAGACCACCGCAGGAGAGGGGGACATGAAGCATTTCACACATGATTTTGTGTTCTTTTCCATCTTTTATCTCCCTTTTCTGGAGACATGTCACCAAGAAAAAGCATGTCAGAACTGCATGTAGTACAGTGACACTTGCAATGCCAGCTTTGCTTTGCCTTTTAAAAGTATTTTCAGGATCTTAGCTGCTTCCAAGGATCATTTCACTCATATGAGGAACTGACCTGCCCTACAGATGTCTGGTTCCTGGCACATAAAGGGAGAAACTAGGAAGAGGAAACTAGAAAGAGGAAACTAGATTTCTACCTATTTTTTCCCCTTCTTGACTTCTAATTTCAGGGGTTGATTTCTTTTCTTTGGTAAGAGCAGTAACTGTAGATAAGTGGAGAGCCCAAGCCTGTGGCTCTCACAGACCCCAGGACCAGAAGGTGTCCAGGTTCCCACCAGCTGCCCCTGGACACCAGATTTTGCTGAGAAGGTGTTCTGTTAAGAGCAGCCCAAGGGGTACTGGCAGTACTCCTTTCTATCTAGCACTTTTTGACAAACATGTCAGATCTACATTTTATTAATGCATTTACAGCTGTACAGGCTTTATGTTGCAGCCTGCTGAAGCATTCCCACTGACTTCGTTGGTCACAGGATCTCCACCAGTAATCTCTCTTCTTCTGAACTGCAAAGGCCAGCTTCAGTGTGCTCTGGTATCCTTTTATTCCTAGCCAAGTGTTTGCATACCAGACTGATGTCTTCACCTCCAGCCTTGCCCCCTCCACCTGTGTTTTCATTCTTCACCAAAACACATGCTGCATTTAGCCTTGCTCTGCTGACCTGCCAAGTGGCCAGCTTTCCCAGAAGCCAGGTACAACAAGAGTGCAACATCAACTCCCAGGTCACAACTGCAGCTCATCCCTGTCCCCAGCTGGGTCGGTTCAGAGGATTACAGCAACACCATACACTGCATTTCTTTAGGAAAGGGTCTGGTATCTGAGAAGGAGGCAGCCTGTAAGACTCCCATGTGAACTGCCTCAGGGACCCCATGTGAACCCGCCTGTCCCAGCAACCAGTGAGGCTGATTTACAAATGTCAGTGCAACACCAAAAGCGTCACTGATGCCAAATGGTTCGGATTTCAGGCTGCTCTCAGATGTTTGAACCCTTTTCTGGCTGCATTTGAGGATGTTTCCATTCAGCACAATGCCCCCCAGCAAGCCACCAAATGTAGAACTCTATGTGTAAACAACACTTTAGGGCTTCTGTTAATCAGAGGTCTCCTCTTGGTAGCTGTGAACTTTAAACATTCACTGCCCTCCTCAACTGTGGAGCAAATCTCAGTGCATTTGCTGTGGGACAATTCCTCTGGAAAGAACAACTCTAAATTAGAGCAGTTGGTTTCATAAGCAATCACTCTGGTTAAAAGAAAACAATAGTAAAGCATGATTTACATACACTATAATAAAGATAAGAATTTCTCAAGCACACATGATTTTTAATACTATATGCAGGCTAATTACTGTAATAGAAACATAAAATTGCTTCTTAGGCCCCAGAGAGCGGTTTAATCAAATGTGCTAAACTATAAAGAAAATATTTGTTGCAAAAAAGGCAAAAGTTATTGTGAAGACATTAGTGCCACTGTTTATCATCAGGGATGATGAAGAGGTGTTTTGTGGCATATTTCTCCACTGGCAGGAATGTCTCTGTATTTGAATTCAGTTGAGACATGAAAGTGCTATTCCTGAACGTAATCAGGAATCGATTCACCGTGACACCACCAAGCAATTACAGTACCATTAAGTTCCATTAAGGTGGAGACACTGCCAAATTTAGACTCAGCAATTAAAATACTAAATGAAAGTGTGTGATCCCCATACTTTCCTATCTTTTGCATGTCAGAAGAAGACTTGTCAAACAATATCAGAACTGAGAATTTTGACTGAAACTTGTACAAATCAGAAGTTCACAAACTTTACCCACATTTTGGCAAACCTATAAGCCCTGAATGAAATTAAAAAGTCACACTGATCTGCATCATCCTTCACTTGATAAGAGTTCTGGAAGTCACCTATTAATTTATTTTAACATGATCCATAGTTGTTGTTTTTAAATCATACAGCTATGTTCTTATAAAAGATGTACCATTTAACTTCACTTTCATTTTTACATGTTGAAACTGTTCAAACAATGGTTTTCCCTGAGGGGTGAAAAGCCACCAAGTAATCAGTGATCAGTGTAATATTATTCAGTCTGGGAAATACAATAACTAGCAGGGAAAGGACCTGAAAGCAATGTAGGAAAGATATAAAATCACCCGCGGCATTGTACAGTCAGCTTCTGAAGTTAATGGATAGATCCTTAAACCCTAACAAATTATATCTGCAAAATATTTTTGTCTGATGGTGTCTTTTTCTAGACAACCATGTTTCTGCTCCATACAGAGTGCATTCAGATGCATGCTTGCACATCATAATATAACTGGTGCCATATGACTACTTCCATCCGTGCCGTGCCATTATAATGCATCAGCCAGCTGGCTCCCAGTGCACTGAAATACTCTCTAAGAAGCTGTTCGAAACAGTGCAACAAGGAAACAGCACAACAAGGAAGCAGCTTTATTATCTTCAGACCACAAATGCAAGCAGTACACGGTATATGATTGTCTTCTCCCAGAGCTCCACCTGGTTTTCATATTGAAAATAAAGTGCTTTCATGATTCGATCTCCCATGTGCAAGGGGAGCTGTTTTCAGTTCAAGCTGCCCATGCCAGTGCCCTTCATACCCTGGGATAGGAAAGAAGCTTGCCCTTGCCCACCCTTTTGGGCTAGCTGGGTCCCAAATGAGAAGGGGGTTTCACCAACAGAATCCTTGCACCAGCCCATCAGGAGCACCGCCACGGGCAGTATCAAAGAGCCACTCTTGTCAAAGCCACTCGTCACTCCGGGGTCCATGGCCTTTACCCAGATGGGGTGGGGGTAGGCTCCCCATGGGTTCACTGCACTTTAGAGTGGCACTGCAGGCTGAAAAATACAAGTTTTCTTTTGTGCTCCCTGTGCTTTCCCTGATTCCTTTTAGTTTCTTGTAATTGTTTTGTTCTGTTTCTACTGCAACAAATATATATTTCTGGACTGTAGCTCTGGGAGAGATTGAGCCCAGCAGGTTACTATCAGCTAATATCACTGGATACATCCCAAAGGAGGAGAAGGGGAGTTACGGCTACCAGGGGTAGAGCCTGCATCCTTCCTGTTCACTTTTATTTGACTTCAAGAGAAACCAAACTACTTCCTGCAGCCTGCACTGTGCAACCATATATCCTTGGTTTATATGCACATTACTACTGGTTCCAGCATCACCAGGACCCAGGGGCAAGGGGAAGGGAAGAGATCTGTGCTCACTTGAGAAAACTGCCCAGAACCTCTTCTCTCTCGATCATCTGGAAAGGCTCGCAGTGTACCCGAAGGGTCCTGTTACTCTGAAATGCCAGATTTTATCCAGCAGTTTGCTAAGAAGTGCAAAAAATGCCTGACCTTTCACAATCCATATGTATGCCCCTTCTACAACTGGCAGCTGAAAGGTGCTGATTTAGGCAGTTTATAAGGATTAGGCCACAACACTGCTTTTTCCCATGTTGCTGCTGTCTAGTGGATGTCACAGGCAGCAGCAGGGTTAATGATGCTGGCATTAGGCATCAAGTGCACCTGGGTTAAAGCATAAGATCCATTGGTTTTGTGACAACTGAGGATAGTAAGGATGGTTTGAAGGGACCATCTGATTTTAATAGGCAAATGCAGGCTTGTTGATGGTCCCTTCCCAATGAAAGTGCCCTGCTTTTGAGCCAAATCACTAATCTCCTTTTTTCCTGTCAGTCCATTACTCTCATCAGTCTGTAGATGCTGGAAACAATACAGTTCCTTCCACATTATATTAAGAATGACAACTTTACCATGGAAATGACCTGGTAAATGGTCTGTTCAGCTGATATTTTTACTTCAAGCACTGAAGAAAAATTGGCACCAGAAAAGATCCTCAGGTAGATCAGGAAATATTTTCTGTGTCACAATCAAAAATGTATATAACTTGCACTAATGGAATTAAACTTAGACAAGATAAACACTCAAATTTTCTTTGAGTTGTAATTTCCTTCAAGAGCACTAGGCTCTCTGAATGCCAGGGACCTTTCAAGCCTAGACACAGTAAAGTTAAAAGCAGCTTTCCTATCTTAGCTGTTTCGCCTTTTTTCTTCACTGCACTTCAGGCTTGAAAGATTTAAAATAGACTTGAAACAACCACAAACCCCACGTTGAGGACAGTTATTTGTAACTCTGTCATTCCTCCCTCATCTCTCCTAATCCTGACAGTCGTGCTACCTTGACTCCTTGTTATGCAATTGCCACGTCACATCATCCTGAATTTACCAAACAGATTGCGCTGCCAAACAGGTAGGTGGGATTTGCATATGTCGTACTTGAAATAGACAGGGGCTAACTACAAATTTATCCATATATTTGAACGGTTCTTGCAAGTGTAAAGTGAGAAAAAAATAGATTAAAATAAAAGGCATACAAGAATGAAATGTCATGGTTTAAGGCTCACAGAAATAAGCTTAAATGATCTTGGAGTAAAAAATATTAATAAAGCTTTAACTATAGCTAGCTTCAAAATAGGGATTTTAAATCTTAATTTCAAGACTTGAATCAATGTAGCATTTACCCCGTGCTTAAACACTGAAAACATTTCTTGACCCATTCTTTACATGGATATAATCTGAGAACATGGATTTAACCATATACTTAACAGTTTTACTAAGCTGGCAACAGAATACTTTAATTGTGGAGAATCTGTATTTCCATAGTCAGTAGTGAGGAACAAAATGCTCAGCAAGCAATTTATGTAAATTGACTTTAATGAAAACTCTTCTCTGCTTTACTAAAAATACAGGAACTTCTGAATAAGATTCTTTATATCTTATAGTGCTGACTGTTTCACTTCTTGTAGTTCTTCAGTGCTTTTCATCAAAATTAAAATTAAAACATCCATTTAGGAGACCCGCTTTCCTATTTGAAAAGTTGATTTCTTGTTTCTGAGTGTGATGCAAATAATTTTGGCAGAGGGAAATGAATAGAGTGTTTATATTCAGTAACAGGTTGTGTGCATCTGGTTGTGTACCAGAGATAATTGAAATTCAGTAGAAATGAAGTTCTCAGACTCTCATTCTAATCACATCCTCTCATTGAATTATGAGATGATTGCATATTTCACTTGGAGGAAGGGTAGTAAATACAGGAATTTGGGATCAGAGACTAGGAAAAAACATAATAAAAACTGTAGGAGATACCAGTATTAGTTATATCACATGATGAAGTTTTTTCCTCTTAATTTGTTGTGTACTAAAAGGCATTTAAGAATTAAGTCAGTCTTATGTAGTTTTAAGAATACTCTGGAATCTGATGCTTAGCTGAGCACACAGGTGTCAGGGCCTCTGAAATATTGTCTTTAACATGGGTATAATCTTTCTTCTGCTGTATGGGTCAAAGTATGAGGGTAGAATCATAGAATCATTTAGGTTGGAAAAGACCCTTAAGATCATGGAGTCCAGTCATAACCCTAATGCTGTCACAGATACCAAGAAAACCTCTATCCTAGAGACCAGCAGATGGTGGGCAGAGAATCTGCAAGAAAATGCACAGAACCCTGTGTCCCATGACTGACAATACGAGAAAAAGTAGGACTTACAGAAATCTTAAGGACAAAATATGAGTTAGGTAAAACAAAGAGTCGTGTAGGCCCTTTCCCATTTTAATATTCTTTGGTGACTCTTAGAGCTTTCTGAATGTACTCTTTATGTTACGACTTACGGCATTTTTTACTGACCATGGCTCCTAAAGAAAGGCCTCTTACAAGCATCAGACTTGTCTGTGTGTGCTCGTGCTGGAGCAGTTTTTGACCCTGTGTTGCTAGAAGGGTAGGTGGGGGCTCCTCACTTGAAAATGGTACTCCAAGTGATTTTGCAGGATGGGTCAAAGATGCAGCTAATCCTGTGGCTGTGACCACTAACTGTAGGGAATATTGTTGCTTCAGTGTGATACATCACTGCAAATGGGTTAAAACATATTATTGTCCATTATTGCCTAGCAGCAGCTGAATGCAGCAGTCAACACTTTTAAATATATCCCCCAAGCATCCCCATGCCTATAAGGCAGATAGAGTGAGTGGGCTTTCTCTCTGCTACAGGTTAGGTCGTTAATGTAATTTGTCATGCAAACTCTTTATAGTCAAGACAGAAATGGGCACCTCGAGAGCCAAGTCCTCCTACCTGGACAATTAGCTTAGATTAGACACCTTGCTTACAGATTATTAAAGTTGGGGGAATTTTTCTTACCTCCTAAAAATGGCTTGATTTTCATTTACTGCAGTGTCTCAGTGTGGATATAGTTTTCCAGCTTTTGACCCCAATATTTAGAAATATTGGCAAAGCTGACATTGAATGAAATAGTTCATGCCACAGGCATGAAACATCAAAGTTTCTATAACAAGAGCTTGGTGAGGTTCCTTCGGGTCGACGACATGAATCGACACTACTCCTGGAAAAGATTAGGTGGGGGCTGCCTGCCTGGGCAAGCCACACTCATGGTCCTTCGCTGAGAGCTCTTGCACACAGTTTGAAGGCTATTCAAAACCAGAATAAGTCGTTTACTCCAGCTTTAGCTACAGTGGTTGGTGTAGCTGTTGCATACTTACCACAAAAGTGGCTTCTTCAAAACAATAGTGCTTCATCCTGGCTAGACACGACAAGGATGTGAGATAAAGTTACATGGTGGGAAGCACGTGGCCATCCTAAAATCATATGGGTCCTTAGCAAACCAGACAAAATATCAGACACCGTGGAACCACATCACTCACTGTATTTGCACTGTGCTTTTTTTTACTCTCATCCAAGGACTCACAAAGCTTCTATGCTTTCCAGTAAGAGCGTAAACAACCAGCAGCCACCAAGAAAGACTGGAATAACCTTTTCTAACTCGTGGTTGTTTCGGCTACTAGTGACTATTTTGCCTGTTTTTTACCACCTTCCTTGGCAGGCCAAAAAAAATGAAAAAGAAGAAGAAAAAAGTGATATTGTTCTCATATGAATCATCCTTCCCACTAAACTGTCTCCTTGACTGGCAGTTGAGTTTGTTAGTCATCCATCGTTTCAAAATTGTGGGTGGCAATTATCCAGCACTTCCTCTAGGTGTCAAGTCATACGGATAATCCCCTGGGGTTTTTCATTACACCCACTGGAACTGCTGCAGTTTTGATGTCCCCATCCTCCCAAAGCAGAGAGTATGTTTTTCCTTCCAGGTTGCAACTGCAGAGTTTTGCTACGTTTCTGCAGATTTTACTCACAGGTGCCTAATATTTTCACAAGCCATTACAGGCTCTGTCAAGTAAGCCCAAGTTGGCAACTTCAGCAGTGGTTTTCTTCAACATGGGAGGAAATCTGTACATCTTGAATGGAAAGTGAGCTGTTCAGCCACACATACATAAACAGAAGTCAAATAACAGAAAACTAAGGTGACAAATGCAATTCACATTCATCGTTTCAGTTCATGAAAGCGGCTACTTTGATTTTAGCTTCAGCAGTCTCACAAGCACGGCTAGCTCAGCCTCTTTGGCTCCGCAGAGAGAAAGGTGAGAATGGCAGGGTCTCAGGTGGGAGTGGAGTGGATCTGGGAAGGGCACTTTGAAGGGAAATGCAGCCCAGGTGGGTAGCCAGCGATAGAGCAACACGGCAGCAGCCCTTCCTGGGGGACAGAGAGGACTCTCCATCGGGGTCAAGGGCAGGTCCTGCACAACCCCGTGGGGTGTGTTTTGGTCTGCATTAATTTTATATGGGATTTGGTAAGGCTAGCCTCATATTTTAGGGCCAAAAGTCAGGCATGATAAATGCCTCTGTCTGAGGTGGCCTGATTTTATGTAATTTCAGGTCCCTGGTGTTGGAGACCCCAGTGCTCCTGGGTCTGGAGGTGCTTTGTCCCTGCTCCCTCTAGACCGTGGGCCCTCTGAACTCTGAGGGGCTATCAAGCTCTAACCAAATGTTGCCTTCCTGCATTATTTTGCCTGTCTGACCAAATCTCACTGGAATAATTAGGTGGTCCATACCTTTTAAAATCATTGTATTTTCTACCTCTGTAAAGATATCGCGAAAGCATGAGCCTTAGTATGTGTATATAATTGCCACAAATAACCAAAAAGCAAATATCTAAGCAATGTCTGCAGATCACCATAAACCTTTCATGTCTGATAGAAGCTTTTCTCCCATGGCAATTGGTGCGGGTAGAATCACTTTTTCATTATTTTAATGGAAACCTTCAGCTAACTTATCAGTTTTAGTTTCTCTGACTAGTATATCAGAGCAGAAGGTACATATCTGTGGGGTTAGTTCTGGCATTTTATATCTGTAGAAATAAGGAATTTCAATAAGGTAATTATGCCTTGATAGTACTGTGCATGTTAAATTCTGTAATGACATTGGACAAATGGATGGCCATTATTTTTGTTGTCTGCTCCAGGATATTTTTTATTCCAATTGAGTCAATCTGGGTTTTAGGACATGCATTCAAAGAGGCACAAAGTGGAAGACTGATGTGTAGTATTATGTCAGGCTGACTACTTGAGAAGCAGTACCAAATCACTGGTACACACTGAATGAGAGCCAGGATGAATGTCAGCTGAAGATAGCCAAATGTATCTGTTAGCTTAACATGGTTTTGACGTAATAAATTGCATGGTAACAATAGCAAATAACTAACTATATGATAATTATTTTTATTTTTGTCCTCATTTTCTCTTATTTGCAACTAAGTTCTTGCTAATACAACTCAGTATAGTACTTGTTACTACAGTGAAGTTCCCATTCAATGGGAGCCCTCTAAACTTGAGGTCCTTCTCAGAATAAGTCCATTAAATATGGAAAGCAAAAGAAGGAGCAAAAAAATGCCAGAAGTTTTGATGAGTCATCCTCTGTCTGATTTCAAATGAAATTTCGGACACATGAACTGAAAATTATAATTCAATAGCTATTACTTGAAGATGTTCTCATTGTAAAAATACAAGGAGGAATCAGAAGAAAAAGTGGAACAGAAAAACCAACAAGCTCAAAAGAGGACTGGTATAATGAAGAACAGAGAGAGGAAACAAGAAATAGAGAGGAAACAGAAGACAAAACCCTAATGTATTGTAAGAAAAAGTGCATTGACATGCATATTGTATTTGATAGAGCTAGGAAAGAATCTCAGCTCAGCAATCACTGGGTTGCTCACTCTCTCCTTACTGTTGAATGTGCTCTGATTTCCAGAGGTCGGTGGTTCCTTCCACTGTGCTTAGTTAACCTGTGGGACCCCTAGCCACAGGAGGTTCTGGATGATAAAAGTTGACTGGAGCTGAAGTGGCAACTAGAGAAGTTAGTTGAAGAGAAATCTATGGACCTCTCTTAAATACAAAACAGGAAGTCACTGAGGAGCCAGCTGTTGGAAATTGGTATTCTGGGAAAACAGATATACTTTAGTAGACAGTAGATATACTATCTGCTTGTTCTGCTGTTATACTGTTCTCTGCACATCCTCTTTTGGCCAATGTTCGTCTCTGGGTTAACTAGACCTTTGCTCTGTTAGTGCAGCTGCTCTTTATGTCCGTATTTGGCAAAGACTAGACAAGATGCTGCTGCACCTACAGGCAATGAAGACTGAGATTTGCTGGGTTTTCTTGCAATTCCAGATCATTGCAAGCCTTATCAATGTAGTCCTAAGAAGTTTAAGTCAAAGCGGTGCTGACTGCAGAAGATTGCTCAGAGCTGTATCCAGCGGGGTTTTGAGTATGTCCAAGGATGGAGATCTTCACCCAACACCCTTACAGTGAAAAAGGTTTGTCTTAGGTTTAAATGGAATTTCCTGTATTTCAGTTTGTCCCCATTGCCTCTTGGCCTATCACTGGGCACCATCAAGAAAAGCCTGGCTCCGTCTTCCTTACACCCTCTTATCAGGTGTTTTTAAACATCTGTAAGATCCCCCTGAGCCTTGTCTTCTGTGGGCTGAGCAGCCTCAGCTCTCTCAGCCTCTCCTCGTATGACAGATGCACCAGTCCCTTAATCATCTCCATGGCCCTCCACTGGACTCGCTCCAGCATGCCCATGTTTCTATTGTATTGGTGAGCCCAGCACCGGACCCAGCACTCCAGTGCTGAGTAGAGTGGAAGGACCACCTTCCTTGACCTGCTGGCGATGCTCTGCCTAACGGAGGTGAGGATGCCATTGGGTTTCTTTGCTGCAAGGGACCATTGCTAGCGCATGGTCAGCTAGAAGGGGATCTATCAAAAACAGAATAAAAAGCAAAACAACAACAAAAAAAAAACCAGCGTTTGCCCAGAATGATGGGTCTTTGGGAACTCTTGCAGGCTGCCAGAGAAGGAAGCCAAGGAAATGTGGCAGATGGGTAGTAAATGATTTTTTGTGTAATCTACGCTCCACCCTGATTGGAAAGGATTTTGACCCTCAGAATAATTGTGACTCTAGGAGAAAGATGATTTTGTTACTAGGGAAGAATTGAATCATGGTGGGAAATATGTCTGAACAATCGCTCACAATGTGGAACTACCTATATTTTAGTAGCTGTTATCTTAGGCAAAATATGGACTTCACTGTTAGACTAGGCAAAAGAGACCCATGAAACCTCACCTTGTTGACACTTGATTAACAAATAGGATAATAATGTGCTAGGTCAACTATCAACCTCAGGCTTAAATTTTGCATTAAAAGTAAGGAAATAAAATATAATTAATATATTAAAAAAGACTCTGATCTTTTAATGTGAAACTACAGTTAAGGTAATTGATTTTTAAATATGTCTATGTCTCCATAGTATTTCTTTGCTATTTTTTTTCCTGAAAATGGCCTAATCCCTCTTTGACTCTTTTTATCAGAACATGTATTAAAATCTGTCCAAGTGAATGCCATTGGAGAATGTGAATAGCTGTAAAACTTTTGTGTTGTATAGACAGAAAAAATGGCACAGTTGGCAAATCATTCTTTTTCTTTCCCTCTCTTTTTCTGAATATTTGTTTTTAACGAAAAACTGCCCTTTGACTGGAAATATTAAAGAAGCGAAGCAACATTTCCAGTCCATATGTGTTGTGCACACTGAAAAATTATTAGACTATTGGACATGTATTTTTCTCATTAAGTCTTAAGGGATTTTTTGCTAGTGAGAAATGGTGAACTATTTCATTAAGAGATAAAATTATGTCCTCTCTGAGATAACATTAGTCTCTGAAAATGATGTTCATTTACCTAGTTTTCATTTAGCTTAAGGACAGTAGAGGTAGTATTATATAGACAAAAGCTGGAATACATTTTTCAGTCACGTAATGTCTGCCTTTAAATTGGGGAATCTTTGACCTTGGATGTTTCTGCCAAGATTGATTTTTCACCTAAAATTGTAAGCAGAAAAAGCATTAAGCATGTTCATTTTTATTTTTCTTCTCTATAGCATTTGACTAGCATTGTATCGTTAAAATATAATTGTTGTTTCTGTGCTTTTTACAGTGCTATTTTCTTTTTTTTTTCCTTTTCTTCTTTTTTTTCCTCCTTGAAGATTTTAAGCAAAAGATAATTTGGGGTCATGTAGATGTGGACTGTTTAGAGATAAAATGCAATATTCAGAAGCAGACACTTTAGAAGGTGCTTTAAGGCATAAAAATATGTTATTTTTACTGTACATATATTTGAAAAAATTGTATATAATACATGCACTATCCAGATATGAAATGAAATACTGGATGTCACAAAAATAAGGCTGTTAAAAATCTACTGACTGCCTGTTGAGTATAGTCTTTGAAAATAGGTTGTCAGTCTTCTTAAAAATATTTGAAATAGTCAAAATGTCTTTGGAGTTGGAAAAGTGATTATGTAAATGAAGACAAAAGAAGTGGGCACGGGAAACCTGAAGAGTAAATTCTCACATTGGAATGAAGCTGTCAGTGAAGAAACATAGCTATTTGTGGGCGCAGTAGTTCACACTTAATATTAGATATGAGAAAAAATATTTTAACCAAGTCAATAGCTGTTTCTTGGTGCTCTGTTGCTAAGGAATCATCATGTTAGTGGATATTCTGTACAGTGACTGGGGCAAGCTTAAGTCTTAATAGCCTATTCATAATACATATTATTCATATCACTGTAGCATTTAGAAATGGCATTTTAGGACCTTCTGTGCATAACTGCTGAAGAAAACACCAATCCCAGTTCCTCAAAACTGAGACAAAAATATAGACATGAGGCAACGTGCAGCTACAGCTACTATACTGGGCAGTTCCAATCACCATGGAAGACACTAATATCACTGCACAGGAAATCCTGGTGTTGTATGTTCTTCCTGACTGTGAAAAATTCCTAACCCAGGAGGACCTCCATGGAAAAGAAGGAAGCAACTGCGGTTATTCAGAAGAAGTTCCCCCCGAACACAAGCAGCAACAGAGAAGAAAACACAGAGATGACTGAAAATGTACTAAACAGCAGATAAAGAAGAGAACTGGACATACTTGCACAATTTTAGTGGCCATAAAATCTCTGAACGGAGTAATGTGTTGACAGAGTAGTTTGGAAACCACAGGGGAGAACATGCTGTGAAGTAATGGAAGTGATAGAGCAACATGGATTTATATCAGCAGAGAACCTAGCTCATGCTGTGTTTTCTTTTTCAAATAGCATTTAACATATAGTTAAAATGTTTATGTCAAACCCATTCACAAAGATGTAATTAGACATTTTGAGAGCAAACATTCCTTTGACAGAAGAGTTAACGAAAGAAGTTGATTTTCAATGATATAATGGGCTTCAAGGGACACAAATCTCTCCTATTTTGTAAACATGGGGAAACAAACTATTTGTTTTATGGTTTTCATGTTGCAGCTATGATGCTCATTACATCACTGAAACCATCTAATGAATAAGTGTAGGCATATGAGTCAATGCAGGAAAGTGAAAGACCTACTTCAGAATGCTCTTTAGAAGTCTATCTGGCAAAAAAATGAGATAAATCATACATCTTTTATTGTAATTTCATACCAGAACTTAGAGGAATGACAATAAGGAAATGTGGAAATTATTAGGGCTGATGCCATTAGAAAGGCTCTGTCTGGCTTCTTCGTTTTTGCCATCAGGATGCTGTTCACCATCCTCAGCTGAGCGGTACGTCCCCACCAAGGTGTCTCTCAAGGATAACACCAGGTTTTCCCCAACAGGGACGTGGAGAAAGTGCCTACCTGCAGCAGTGTGGCTCTGCTAGGTGTGAAAGGGTGGCAGGGTTTGCTACTTTCCATGGCAAATGAGATCAGATGAATCTCTGGAGGTTGTTGTCAGTATTGCAGCAGGGCCAGTCCTGCTCTCAGTGTATGGGAAAAGAGGGGGCCTGGAAGATCCTACAAAAGGCAGCAGCTCCAAATCTTTGTCCGGATATTGGTTGAAATCTGAATAATCTTCTTCCAAATATCCTTGCCTACCCATGGCAGGCATGTGCTACCTCATGTGCCTACATGTATCGGCATGTGCTACCTCAACAAAGACCTCAGGGCACAGTCTTTTCGTAAACTGGTTAGCTATTAATTCTTTGGTTTAGTCCCTGTGCAACACCGAACTTTTTTTAGCCCACAGATACATATTGCTGGTATTATCAAGCAATGTTTAACTCTGAAGAAATGCAAACATGGGAAAGTAAAGCCCTGCAAGGTCTATTTATTTAAAAGGTTTTCAGTTTGACTTAAATGACTGAATTATGAGCAGAACCCTTTTACCAGCTCCAGTTAGCCAGGGCATGGAATACGAGAGATGTTAACTTGCTTTCTTGGAGTGTGATGCAAGTTTTGCATATGTGTAAGGGATTGATCCAAGTAATCTTGGTTACAAGAATGAGAAACTTTTATGTGATTAAATAAGAATTTGGAATGGCCTGAAATATGCATATATAAAAGTGGGTACATAAGATAAATGGGGGGAGCGGGGGGTTTCTTTGCAGCTGTCCCTGTGCTGATGACAAACAAAGCTTGGTATGCTGTTCACCAGGCTGAAGGAATATGTTTGTGAGTTTGGAGATAAACAGCTAGAAAGTCTAATTCCTATATATCGTTTCTTGTGCCTTCCTAGGAGAGAGCAGTTTTGATACAAGTAATAAAGCAAGTTGTGCCTGACTGCATGCCAAAGGGAACCTGTGATCTTTCAAAAGTAGCTGGTGAGGGACTGGTCAGAAATGAACCTAGAAAAACTTTAATTAGACCCTGTGTAATCTGACAACCAATAACAATGAGAATGTCATCAAAATAATAGTGCATAAACCTATATGCCATGAACTATCCTGTATATCAACTAGAAACTGAGAAGCATTTTTTTTGATGGTGCTGGCACAGTGAGCAGTGAGAATATCCCTTTGTAGATGCAATGAAGTCTAGTCTGAAGCCTAACGCTGTGAGGGAGTGGATTGTTCAGAAACTAGGGCTCGAAAGAAGATAAGCTCTTTCTTTCATTTAGCAGCTAAGGCTATCGTATTAGGAAGCGCAGTGTGGCAGCTCTGCCTAGCAGGCTGTCTGAATCACTGGTTCCTTGAACTTCTATTACCTCAGTAGGCACCTAAATCCATCATGAGGACAGTGGCAGGGTATCTGCAGATGACCCTATGGCAGTTGTCCCACAGTGGTCATGAGGCTGCACCCCAAGGGCAGGGGCTGGTGCTGAGCACCGCTGCACTGGGTGATGCTGTGCTGGGTGATCCTGCCTGCACAAGCACTGGCAGAGATGCTTCTGCCAGCCGGGAGCCATCATACCCAACCACTGCTGAGGGAAGGGCAGTCCTCTCTGCTGGCCTGGGAAGGGAGACGGGTATTTTCACAACGCAGATCATCCCACTTTGGATGGGATGAATTATTCTTCCTCCTCCACTGATCATTCAGGCACCCCAGATCAAAATACTAGTTGCAGCTAATACTGAGGATGTTTTGTGCAAAGATAGTAAAAATAACTTGTGCGGATATTGGAAAAATTAAAGATGATCAAATCTGACAATAGCAAAAGTGAATAGGAAATACATGTTCAAGTGCTTTTTCTGTGCAGCCATTCTGTACTGCTGCTTTAATCTATTCATTCAAGAATGTCTTTGAGTGGAATACAAAATGCAGAACAGTGTCTCTCAAAATAGCCGATATTCTTTAGAGAGTTTGGAAAAGCTGTGTCCGTGTGAGACAGACTGGAAATCAGGAAGCGGTTCTGATCAGCTTATTTGTAAGCCCGTACTGGCATCATCATGTTTCCTGCTCAAGGAGCAAACAAAAACTTTCCTGAACAATCCTCATGAGCTGTGAATTATGGATGTATCTCTGCAAACCCTTGAGTTTCTAACTGAAAGTTAAATAAAGCAGAAGAAAATACTTCTTTTCTCTTTTCTTTATTATTTTGATTCTCTGCATGGATCCTTCTATCCATTATTTTTACATGTTTTTTATATTTTCCTACATAGTCACCCTTCACCCTTAACCCCATGCAGACGTACAGCCTTGAGGCTTTTCTGTATTTCCACTAAATTTTTAATACTTTAAATAATGTGTGTATATTCTTCCTATATATTGATCCTTCTTCTTTTCCGAGCAGTCAAATGTGCTTATGCATCATAAATGTCGATGTTCATACTGCTTTTTACATAAAAATAGGTATTTTCATTGGGAACAGCTTGCTGCATCTATTTCAGGCATCTCACATGCCTGCATTGCCTTTCATCAAGGGTCAGTCACTGGACCCAGCTGCTTCAAATCATATTAGCCAGCCTTTCAGACACACTTCAGCAATAAGATCGAGGCTTTCAGAGCTTCCCAATATGAAGCATCTCCTTGTAAAAACAACCAGCGCTTGTTAGTGAGGGACTTCAGTGAAAACTTGACTGTTTCACAGAGCAACCTGAGATGGAGGTGCGAGATGGCAGCCGTGCGATGGGGCAGTGCGGAGGTGCAGCCGTGGGTACATTGAGGCCATCCTCTTTCACAGCCTTTCAGTTTATGGTCACCTGGAAACTACCGCAGCTCCACAGCCAGCCGTGATGCCCACGGGGAGCCAGCCCTGATCTTCATCTGACTGCGGCAGCAGCGGTAGCCAGGACCCATGCCACCTCCACCCTCAGCCTGGAAGCAGCCCCAGCTCTTACAGCAGCGGCCAGCTGGTGGAAAGTTGATGTTTAGACACACAGTTCCCTAAGCACTGAGTCAGAAGGGCTGTCCGTAATGTTTCACCTGTCTAACCCCATGCCGTAACTACCTTCCTCTCCTTGCAGCGGCCGCAGGTCCAGAATCAGTGAGGTGGGGGCTTGTCTCCTCCCAGAAAGCACATTTCCATCTCTCAGAGGCTCTTACAACATTTGGCAATGATTTCCAAGTTTCCTGGAAGCCTCTATTTTGCACTAACAATTACAAATCTGAATCACAGATACTGTCCTCTTGCCTGCCTACATATAATGGTTGAGATACAATATTGAGAACACTAAAGCCACGCAAAATTTATCCCCTCCAGGTTACTCTTTATAGTATTAAGAAACTTCTCCAGGCACAAGTCAGCTGAGACTTGCTGATGTGCCGGAGAGAAGCTCATTTGGAAAGCTGGTGGTGCACTAGGACTCAGCAAACTCAGTGAAGCTCCCTCCATCCCCCAGCTTCACCCTGATTTCAGGGCAGCACATGAATCTCTGCTGGACACCCAGACCGGTGTGTGTGCCCCAGTACCTCCTAGCATCACGCTGGAGCAAGACCTTGGCACTGGGAGCATGGCTGTGCTGGTGACATTCCCAGGACGCTGCCACCTCTAGCGCTCCAGTTTCCAGTCGTCATCCATCCCTCCAGGCAAGTTTTGTGCACAGTTTGGGAGCCAGCACATGCCTGTACTGTTCCCTACAGGAAAGTTGCATGTGGTGCTTTGTTTCAGAAGTGACAGATTTAACAGCTGTGCCTTTCAAGTGACAGACGTGGCCAGGAGATGCTGCCTGTCGTTGCAAAGTACCTTGATTCCCTTGGGAAATGCAGGTGTAGGAGGCAAATGGGAGCCAGGCTTTCCTAAACTGCTGCCTGATCTGCTGCATGCCACAGGGCAGGTGTAATCTGTCCAGGTCTTACCTCCCAAAATGGACACAGGGTTGCTGGCAACCATGAGGAGCCCTGGCTGAGCAGGGCTCACTGTCTGGGCTTCCCTCAGCGGAGCCAGGCACAGAGCGTGGGAGTGCTGAGGAGAGTAAAAATGTGACCTCCACTGACCAAAAGTCCCCATTTCCCTCTAAGACTCACTTATGTCTAGGTGTACAGGGGCAGTGGCATTAGCCACGGGGAATATCCTGGGTCCGTGTGGGTTCACTCGTTCAGCATGACAACTGTGTTGTGATAGCTGCATCAGAACTTACCACAGCAAGTCATTATTTGCTCATCCCAATTTTGTTCATTTTTAATGCAGGAACTGTTTTCTACAAGTACAGTTCCTCTGCAGAAGTGTGTCTTCTTGATTCAGTGCACTTGTAAGGGCTTTAAGAGCATCTTTTAATAATGTTGTGTTCTTGAATGCTGGTGATTTCCCTAGAAAACTTTCACAGTTTCCTCAATTTTAATTATCTTAGGGATAAGAGCTTCTACTGTGTTGACATCAATTCCAATTGGTCTGGATGCTGTTTTCAAAGACATCAGGCTGCATTAGTCCTCGAAGCATCTCTGCTTGCTGTGGCACTACCCTCAGCAGCAGCCCTGCCCTCTGGCTCTGTGCAAGGCTGCGGCTCTGTATGCGTGCTCAGGAGGCAGTGTGCCTGGAGCTCTAGCCACTGTTTAATTAAACAGATAGGGTCTAAGTATTAATAATAAACTAACTCCATGGCAGGCAGGGGAGGAAGCATCTGCCAGAAACTTTATCCTTCCATATCCTGTAGCAATTCATATCTTCCCTGTTATTTTACCACACTCTCTAGCATCCCAAACTAGAAGCACACTTCCCCCGTCTCCTCCTGTGTCCCCCAAACAGGGGTCCATTCCTGTCTCATGCCGCTGTCTCCATTGGGCTCTTACCGGAGCTGCAGCTGTGCACAGCAACAGGTTACCACCACCTGGCCAGCAGTGATTATTTACGTGAGGTCACTTGTCCTCAAGCCCCAGTAATATCCCCCCACATACATAGAAATGCTTCCACCTATCGTACTCCTGCCTTCACCAGCATTTTCTCTATTCTGCACTGAGCAGCACTGAACACACGCAGGTAGAAATCTCTGCTAGAGCTCTGCGTGTGTTTGGCGTGGACCAAAGTCACCCTTGTCACCAGTGGCAGGCTGAGGACCAGCCACCAGCTCTCCAGACTCCCAGTGCCAACGGGCTCATACAGAAACCTATCTTCTGTACTGCTCATCTTGCTGGTGATCATACGAGGGAAGAGGAGGAGAATTTTTCTTGTAACAATGTGCTCTGTAGGGCTAGGCTGGCAACATCACAGCAGTCGGACGAGTCCTTGGTGCAAAGAGCCCAGAGTCTAAACACACAGAGAATGAGAGGAAGAAAAGGACAAGTAACTCACAGAGATTCACCACAGGCCATTGAAAATGCCCACAGCCCATTTGCTTGATTTTCAGCAGTAAGTATTCTCAGTCCTGCAGCCTTCTGAGATGTTTTTGAAGAAGAAAAACACAGCTTTTGGCTTTCAAAAGGTAGTAAGAATTAAGAATTAAAATCACTGTTGCTGTATAACTGTGACAACTCATTTGGGGAGGGGCGCATGCATTATGAATTAGGTGTGAGCCACTCCAACTATCCGCAGGGCTCTTCTGGAGGCAGCTTTGCCCGGTGGGTGTGCATCAGCTGCTGAAATCCTGTGCAGCTGCCAGGCTGCCCTCCCTGCTGCCTGCTCCCCTGCCTGCTCGCCCACTCTGCCTGTGCCAGGCCCCTGCGTCCCCCTCGTGAGCTCTGACGCTTGGCTGGGCAGCTCCAATTTAGCTTTGCGTCCCCCGCCCTCCTCCAGGGTTACACCCCCAGAAGAGAAGGAGGGAGGAAGAAATCTCTGCTAGAGCCCTGCTTTTGTTTCTGCTCCCCTCCTATTCCTTAAGTATATGGCATCAAAAGGCCAAGGCATGCCTGGTTACCGGACAGACCCTGAACCCTACTGCCTATTTGCCAGATGCATAAGGAAGAGTTGCTGCACACTAAATATTTGCTCGCTGCTGCTGAACCTCTCTGGGCTCTGATATATTCCAGGAGTGTTAGTTGGGGGCTGCCCACTGGAGTACTGAAAGGGCATGTGGCTTGCTGTTTTAAAAATGCAGCCAGATTGAGAGAAAATTTAATTATGGCAGATTTCCATTAATTTTAAATCTTCCCCTTACAAGACTAAATGCTACCCATGCTGGCAGAAGGATGTGGGGCCATTCCTGGCCTCCATAACTTTAACTTCCTCTTCAGGTCAAGACAACAAAGGCAGAGTGTGGGAAATCTGGCTTGGTCAGGGAGGATGCACGCTCACGCGAGGCAGCCCACCCGCAGCCCCTGGGAGCACCGCCAGGAACTCTCCCAGGAATGGAAGGGAATTTTTTCAGTGAAAGTGCCATTTCCACTGCCAAAATGGGAACACAGAAACACCCCCAGTGATTCTCCAGCCCTACCCAAGGGAAAATTCCATCCTAAGTCCACATTTCATTTAACCCCCAGAACATAAGAAAGATGTACTAACAACCACTGGGGACATTTCTCTTAGTAGCAGTAAACCTGACTAACACTTTATATATTTGAGATCAATAATGAATGCTTTTGAGTGATAACATAAAATATGGCAGATGCAAATACTGCCTCATAAGAGAAAAGAAAATCCCCAGTCATTCCTCTCAACCTATATTTCTATAGGTTCTAAGTTCCCAATACCATGCCTTTTAGCATCTCATAGAGTAAAGACAGTGAAAAAATTTATTTGCTGAATTTTAGCCTTTTGCAAATTAAGTTTTGTATGTTACTTTCCTATTTTGAACAATGGTAAAAATATCAGCTGTGCAGAGAGGGCTGCATTAGGGGGACACCAGGCAGAAGAGCCAAAGAATTGAACAGTGAAGATGAAGAAAACTAGAAACAAGTACAGATGGCTGAATGGACAGAAAGCCCCATTTTTCTGTGCTTTTAGACAATTGCCAGATGGGTTATACCACTGACTTAGACCAAACTATTTCTGTAAATGGGTTAGATCTTCTCATAGACTCACAGAAGTGAAGAATTGAAAGGATCCCAAGAGATCATCTAGTCCAGTTTAATCTGAACCTAGATGATCCCTGAGAAACTGTTGCTAAACCTCCGACTGGCAGCCTAAGCAGTCTGTTCCGTTGTTGCACCGTCCTTACACTAGGGAAATGGTTATGCAGCTGAAAGAGATCTAAATAGCAGGCAAGCTGTAAGGGCCTTTTTGTGAATATCAACAGCACAATTGAAATACCTCATTAATTTTGCATGGCTGCTTTCAGCTGGTCACCTGCAGTTATGGGTCACTGATTAAATGAGTGTGATACAGAGAAGCAGGTCTCCATGCAGGGAGCACATCAGGTTTAAAAGTTGCCATTTGTGCTCAGGCAAAAAGACTGTATGGATTTTACTCTCTAACATGCTTTCAGTAGCAGTTTATTAGGCAGTTAATACAAACGCTGCAATGAGAGAGAAAAAAGTTACAGATTTCTGTAAATATTTTTCCAGGTTGCAAAGAGTTTAAGTGTAGCTATCAGCAAAAAGATCACATCAAAACTGTGGAGGCAGGGACCTCAACAGCTTCTTGTCTTCAGAGACAATGTCATCTTGTATTCGCAAGCTAACAGTAATGAGCTATTGTCTAGGAGTTGTAGCTGTGCTGTGGTTTACTATGAATCATAACCATATGCCCACCGGGAATAAAGAACAAGGAGAGAATAAGCAGAGAAGACATAAGGAGTCTTCCCCTTTATTATTTAGTAATCTCAGCAATCAGAATACCTCCTGGCCCTGCCTAGCATGGTCAAGAAATAGTAATTTATATTTATGAGGGTGTCAGAACAGTGCTGACACATTTTGTGCTTGTGAACATGGCAATAATTTTGGATTTTACTGTCAGGTAAAATACGCACGTCAGTTGCTACCTGTTTCCCCCATTTTCGTTTATGCAATCAGAGGAGTTTCAGTGCAGAGAAATGATGAAAGGCAGCCTGTTAGGTGAAATCTCTCCATCACGTGAGACAACTGGTTTATAAAACTAACTGCTGTGGAAAATGTCACATATACATATAGATATATGTATATTTTTATGCATATGTATATAAATGAACCCACAGTAAATGTGAGGATTTGTAAAGTACTAATCAATGCACATCACCTGAGTAAGATGTGTGACTGTCTCAGGACGTGTGCAGTGTTTCATGTCTGGACACCTGAAGGATACCTGAGGAACTGCTGTATGTAAAATCACAGAATGCTGTCCTTTGAGAGGGATCTCTGGAGATCACCCAGCCCAACCTTCTGCCCAAAACAGGGTCAAATTTAAAGTTAGATCAGGTTGCTCGGGGCAGTGTCCAAGCAAGTTCTAAGTTACCTCCAAGGATGTCTCCACAGATGTTTCTCCAGGCCCCTGTTCTAATGCATGACCACTCTCATAGCAAATTTTCTTTTTTCTAGCATCTAACTGGAACTTCCCTTGCTGCAGCTTGAATCTGCTGCTCCTTGTCCTGTCATGTGCACCTCTGGGAAGAGTCTGACTGCCTCCTCTCTGTCTCCTCCAAGTAGGTAGCTGAAGAGAGCAGTAAGGTCTCAATCATGACTAGCTCTTACAATGGCTAGGAGCTTCCCCACCTCTCCTTATCCTTCATGTGCTGCAGTCCCTGCCCTATCCTGGTGCCCTTCACTGGACTCCCTCCAGTGTGACAATGTCTTTCTCTTACTGGGGAGCCCTAAACTGGACCCCATGCTCCAGGTGTGGTCTCACTGGGAGAAGAGAGAGGAAGAACCCCTTCCCTGGATCCACTGGCCACACTCTTGCCAAGGCTGCCCAGGGGGGCTCCCCTGCTGCCAGGGCACATGGCTTCCCTGGGCTCAGCTTGTCCACCAACTTGCTGAGAGCACTCTACATCCCCTCACCCAGACCATTGATAAAGATTTTAAACCATAGCAGCCCTGGTATCTATCCCTGGAGGATGCCATTAGTCACTGGCTGTCTGGTGGACTTCTTATGGCTAAACACCACCCTTCGAGCCTGGCAGTCCTACCAATTTTCCACTCAATTAATGGTCCACTTATGCGGGCGTTATTTCACCAATTTGGCTTGGACCGTATAATGGGAAACTGTGTCAAAGATGTTTTAAAGGTCGAGCTGTACAACATCCACTATTGTCCCCTCATCCAGAGCCAAGAAGGCAATCAGGTTGGTCAGGGGTGATTTTTCCTTGGTAAACCAATGTTTCATGTCCAAATTAGCTTCTTCTCTGTCCTGTGCCTGGACTTACCTCTCAAGGGCCTGAGATTAAGCTGACTGGCCTATAGATCCTCTTCTGGACCTACTTGAAAATGGCTGCAACATTTGCCTTTACCTCATCATCAGAACCCTCACCTGATGATCATGACCTTTCAAAGATGATAGAGAAAGGTTTCAGGTTGACATTGACCAGCTTTTTCAGCATTCTTGGATGATCCCATGGGCTTATGCATCTCTAATTTGCTTGAGTGGTCCCTGACTTAATTATCTTCTACAGTGGGTGATGCTTCCCTCCCCCAGGGTCTGTTACTCACGTAGATTAATCTGATGAGAAATGTATTTTCTTTTGCCACAGGTACTCCAAATTATTCTAGTTGAAGCTTTGGCATTGCTTCCACACCCCAACTTTCTAAAGTTTTTTCTTAAAAAAACTTGAGTTACTTTTGAAAATGGTGGGGTTTACATTCAGTCCTTGTTGGTTTTATGCTCTTTGTAGCTTTTGCCTGCCATTGCAACAGTAAAAGATGTCACATAGCTATAATTATTAAAATCTTTTGCTGCCATCCAATGACTTGATATTTGGGGAATTTGCATGAATGAATGGATAAATATGTCTGATTCAGATGATAAACAGATGAGCAAATTTCACAAAATGTGTGGAAAGCTTCAGCATCTTGGTTTAAAACAACAGGCTGAGATCACCTCTGGGTCAGATATAAAGCCTACTGGCATCTTTGAACCTTCTATGTCTTCCCATTGAGTGCCTAGGTTAGAGTCTTGTGTAACTCAGGTGTCAGGTCTTAATAATACTGAGTGCTTGCTGAATAAGGAGAGCTGGACTGCCTTTGCAAATTTAAATTTTCAATGCAACAAATGGTAACACTAGACCATAGTTAATCCAGTTGCATCTGTAATATCATGTGACAACAGAGAGCACAATTCGGTCACTTTATTAGCAATTTATGAGAACATATTTTTGTTGCTACCAAAAGCTGGAACAGACAAGACTGAGACCTGGTATTTCTTTACACAAGTATTTCACAGTAAGAGAAAGCTGTGCTAATGTATTGGGCAGATAATGTTGTTGGAAATACTGATGAAGAGATTACTGCCCATAAAGAGTTTTGAGGCCTAGAATCTGAGAAGAAGCTGAAACCTTATGTGCATGCTACTCAGACAAGTCCGTGTTGAATAACAGCTCCTACTGACTTGCTAACAATGTTTTCTAAATCACTTTTAGTAGTTTGTGTACTTATTCATATAAGCAGAAAATATAATAATTTGGAATTTCTGCCGGAGGTTTGAAGATGCCCATGCTCAAATTAGTAAAGAAAATCTTCTTTTATGCAAAACTGTGATGAACGATAGCTTCTCTTGTCACATTTACTTTGATAGAGAGAAAGGCATGCTTTATATTTGAGCTTGCCCTTTGTATAGAACTCTAGTCAGAAAAGGAGGACCTTTTCTAACACTATGTGGAAGAAAATTACTTTAGTGGGACAGGCTTCATCTATCAACCAGGGGACTTCAAGGGAGAGGTTTGTCTTTTGTATGATACAAAACTAAAGTGAACACCTAAACTTAGGCTCCTGAATTGACTTCTAATTAAAAGTGGCCTGGATTTCAGACTTGCTGAATGTGAACCATTTGAAAAGAAATTAATGGGAGATGCAGGAAATGCGATGTCTCTTGTTTGAGGTTTATGGAAGTTTCAAAATTATTTAGAAACTGAATAATAGTTTATAAGTCTTAATAACTTAATAAAGCACCTATGTGCTCTATCTTTAAGCAACATGGTTTAGAGATGTTAGTCTAAACTACAAATGATCTAGCAAGTCCATGTCCCAGAGTCATGGTGCTGTCTGTAGCTAGAGACAGACTCCATGTGCCATGGAAGAGAAAACATGCTTCTCCATGCATTGAAACAGCTGTGGATCACTGTACTGTAAAGCCTCCTTTCTAGTCGGCCAGAGACTGTTCTAGGAACCGCAACACCCAGCTTTTTTCACATCTCTTCTGTGCCTCCTTGGTGCATAAACAATAAGTGGGCTGTGGGCTCTGAAGAGAACATGCATCTTGTCCATGAACAAAGACAGGAGAAGAGGTGATGAGAGAGACACCTTGATAATCCTCATTGACAGCAGGGTTTGCAAGCTTTTCTCCTGAAGTTCTCCCTGATGTTCAGGAGAGAGCCCCGGGTGATGATGTGGCCCATCAGAGTGACAATAACCAAAACATGCCTTGCAAGGACTTGTCTGAAACCTAACGCCGCCAAAAGCTGCTCCTGCCTCGGGTTATTCTGCACAGCCCTGGGCAGGCCACTGCCATTCACATTGGTGAAACTGGTGTAGTAATACGTATTTTTCACTACTTTGGGTTATCTCGTCCAGCCATAAATCTCTTTGGCTTCCCAGGGGCCCAAGTCAAGGAGATCTGTGTCTCCACTGAGAAAAAACAAAACAACAACAAAAGCAGAGAGGCATAGAAAACTAAAAAAGAAAAAGTAGTTCTACCAGGATGCCCTAAACCTCTTGTTTAGAAAACCAAAGCATCTTAGTGCATCACATTTTATTTTAGTGTGAAGAAACAAAGAAAATTGAGTTTAATGCCAAGCCTGTATTTGTATATCCCCCTGTCACTCAGGAGACTGTTCCTATGCTGTGCACATCAGGGGGGATCAGTTTTGTCCAATAAGCCTCCTTCAGGCAGCATGTCTCTAGTGCACATGAATAATGTAAAGGAAACAAACTCCAATCTGTGCAGCTTTTTATTAAATACATATCTTAGAGCCAAAATGCCCAAACAGCCTGAAATCACATTGCTTTTGCCTAGAGTTGTACTCAAGTGTTCAGTACCCTGCCTTGCCATTCACTAGCAGAGCACATTGCAGTGCCTAGCATCCTCCAGAACCTGCTCCAAAGTGTTTAACTACAATGGCTGAAAAATAAAATAAGGAGGAGGCCTGAAAAGCAGATAGAGATAGAAGGGTGCCTTTGAAGGCATGGAGTAACTCATCAGGGAAGCACAACATGAAAAGCAGGTTATTAAGCAGAAAAGCAGCTTATTAAGATCAATACATGTCCTTGACTGTTGTTTAGAGATCTGCTCTTTCTGCAGAAGTCTTCAGTGTACCAGGACTGAAGCTCATGAGATGCTCAGAGCCACTAACTCAAAGATGATAGGACAAAGTTTTCCATTTTAAGACGGAAATAACAACAGCAAACAAAATTGTTGTAACAACAGTAACTGTGTATCTGTGTTTCAATAGATGTCCACAAACCCAGAAAGGGATCTGATCCTTAAAGTGTGCCATCACTATGGTGTTTCAGTCTGTTTCGCACTATGTTTAAATCTCCTGAAGCTCAGTGTTATAGGGAGGATGCATCCTAGTCACACTGTTGTGTGGGATGCTCCCTATTCATTCACCTAAGGGATCTGGAGGCTCTGTCGCTACTGGCAAACTTATTTTAGCTGTAGGAATGCATGATCACAAGCAAGGTATCAGCCATGTGGAAGCGATGGGGTCAAATCTAGCAGAGCCAGATTTGTTCACAGTCAGTGAGTATAGAAGGCACTTTACCATGACATGCATTGGAGAGGCAAACTGCTTACTGCCCCCAGGAGCACTTGTTTCACTCCACGTGATCTCCCTTCAGCACATTCTACACCTGCAAGAATAAACAGAAACTGTGCTTGTATTTTTAAAAAGTAAAAGTTGTTGACAGTTGTAACACAGTAAAGGGAGATGACTGAGAAGCAGGCTAGGAACGGCAAGGGGAAAACGGGACAAAATGTGTTTACGCCCCTCCTGTTTCATGTGATCACCTCTCTGACACAAAGAGCCCAAATGTACAAGGAGTTTAGAGATAAGGAGACTCTTTAGCAACCTTGACTTCTTAATGTACTGAGAAGCTGCTACAACTGGCTGCATCCATGGTTTTACTTCTCAGTGCTGAAAAGAACTGTTTGTGGGTGCATTTAGTCCCTGGAGGCTAGTTCTTCTTTTTCCCTTTCCCTGCCTAGGTGCTAACTGGCTGTCCTTCCTTGCCTGATGCCCAAAGCTAGAAGCTAAATTAAATCTCTGAGGTCTAAGAAAGTTTGGCAAACACAGCTTCTGTTTTGTCACGGTCATGTTTCTGTCCTCTTTCTGCAAAATTGTGTCACTGTATCAGCACAGTGGATATCAGCCAATGCATCACTAGGGATTGTTTACCTTTGAAGTATCTTCTCTGTATTCCTTTTTAGACCTGAAACCTCAAAGGAATCACTCTCACTCATTGTACCCAGGTGTTCATTGGCTAAAAAGAGCACAACATTCAATCAGTGATATGTACTATTTTTCTTGCTGTGGAAAAGATCACCAGAACTGAAATAGAGTGATAAGGAAGAGAGCTGAAACCTTGTGAAGCTTTGGGAGCCCTGGACCGCATGTGAGCTTTGGCTCATGCTCTGGATCAGAAGCAGGGGAAAGGAGGGAGAATGCATTTCCATGGATATGCTCACAAGGTCTTTGTGTAAAAAAGGTCTCTCTGCAGCACTTCTGGTTAGATCGATGCAGCTAATGCCAGGGGAAACTCACTGCAGAGCTGCTGTAGCCCCCCTGCCAGGTTCCTCTCTCCCAGTTGCCTCCCTACTGCTGGTCCTCCATAGCCTCATCCCTCTACCAGGGCATCTCCTGCCTGGATTTGGTTATTCTCATCTGAGGATTTATTTTCAAGCATCAATAGTTCAGAAAGGAGACACACTGACTGAGGGAAGAGTTGTGCAAGTGAGAGTGTAGTAACTGAAGCCCAGGGCTGAGCTGCAGGCAGCTCCCTGAGATGACGACCTCAGAGCAGGACATTTCACTAGTGCTGTTTTCAGGAGACGATGTGCTCTTTGTCACCACCTGTGTGGGTATCATGACATGAGCAGGATATCCTGACTTTTGGCTGCCAGTACTAAGCTGTTCTGGTTTCAGCTGGGATAGAGTTAACTGTCTTCCTAGTAGCTGGTACAGTGCTATGTTTTGAGTTCGGTATGAGAAGAATGTTGATAACACTGATGTTTTCAGTTGTTGTTAAGTAGTGTTTAGTCTAAAGTCAAGGATTTTTCAGCTTCTCATGCCCAGCCAGCGAAAAAGCTGGAGGGGCACAAGAAGTTGGCACAGGACACAGCCAGGGCAGCTGAGCCAAACTGGCCAACAGGGTATTCCATACCATGGGACCTCACGCCTAGTATAGGAACTGGGAAGTGGGCTCCGGGAATCACCACTCGGGGACTGGCTGGGTGTTGGTCGGCGGGTGGTGAGCAATTGCCCTGCGCATCATTTGTACATTCCAATCCTTTTATTACTACTGTTGTCATTTTATTAGTGTTATCATTATCATTATTAGTTTCTTCTTTTCTGTTCTATTAAACCATTCTTATCTCAACCCAGGAGTTTTACTTCTTTTTCCCGATTTTCTCCCCCATCCCACTGGATGGGGGGGGAGTGAGTGAGCGGCTGCGTGGTGCTTAGTTGCTGGTTGGGGTTAAACCACGACATAAGCTATAATGAACGTATCTCTCTTCTGCAGGTGATGACTTTTTAGGGCAACAATAAACAGTTCAATCTCTGTATTGTTTCCAATCAAATACATCAAAGGACAGACTTTCAGAACACATTTTACGGAAATAAATAAAAATCCCAGCCATAAGGAAATCAAACAAAATAATTTCTTAATACATTAAATTCTTAACTTTCCTTTCTTCCAAAGGTTTCTTTTCAGTGAATATCAAATGAGGATCCCAGCAAGGATGTATTTCAGGCTGACGTCCTCAGAAGTGAAAAATGATTAGTGAACTTTGAAGCAGAGCTAGAGTATCCTCTGTGCTCAGTATGCTACTTTATTTCTTCCAAAGCCTTTGCCTCCTCTAACACGTCACAGGAGGTGGCCTTATTCATTGTTTCAAACTATGAGAAAAGAATTAAATTTATTTAGCTGAAATCCTGACATTCTCTCTAATTTCTGTTCATCACCTAATTTCAGATTACGCTTTACTTTCAGCACTTTATTAACTGGTGTAAGTAATCACTTTTCATTGCCAGCCTAGTGTCAGAAGGCACAAAATTATTTGAATCAATACTGCAAAGAGCTTTTTCTCCTAACAGTTTCCTGGGCACAGAAAACACTTTGAATGAACTTATGAGGGGAACAGTTGGCTATGAAAATATCCTCATTGATTTCCTTTTCACCACAGAGCAGTATTCACTGAGGATTTTGAACCTATACGGAACAAAACATGAAATTGTGGTATTTGGATATCCTCTGTTGATAAGCAGGCAATGTGCATCCAGCAGATCTTTTTCTGCTATCCCTGCCTGGGAGTCTGTGGGTAATTAACTCTTAGATATACTCTGCTAAATGGGATATTTTCACACTGTTCCAGAAATTATTTTAAATTTCAATAGTGCCACATGGTGACAGTCTACAAAACTAATACACTTCTATAAAATGGAGAGTATAAATTCAAATTACAGAAGACCAAAAAGTGGGAGAAGGTACTATTGTGTATCAATACGTTTGTACTTGTCCTCTCTTCTGTTCCTGTGCCTATCCTTGTGCAACAGAGTCCCAGTCCTGGTTGGAGCCTTTAATAACACCAGGATGTAAAGGAGCAGGCTGAGAAGTAAAGTGCATTAGCGACAGGAGCTAGGGTAGTATAGAAAATGAGGGGTGGCCACAGAAGACCTTGAGAAATATGGTTCTTTCTCGCAAAAGGCAGAGGAACCTAAGCAGATGATGTATAGATGTTGCATGCCTGTGATCCAGGCTATTAATTCAAAACCTCTCACCAGCTCTAGCTGTCACTGCTCCTCTTGCATATCTTCATTTTATTGTGTATTCCTTACCAACACCATATCAGTCCCTTTTATGTTCTCACTACTCCTTGTTTTTGTGCTGATTTTGCTACGCAGAAGTCCTGTGGATGACTTGATGAAGGTAAAATGCTGTCCCAGAAGACGTTTATTTTCCTTACTTTCTAAGTCCCAGCCCATGTAAAGAAAGAGAGACAGAAGATGTTAACACAGCATTCATAATGTTCTTCACTGTTTTTTCTCCAAGTCTCCCTGGCTGCCTCTCCCCTGTCAGGAAAGTATACCACTACCTGGTGATCAGACCTGAAATTCAGACCAAAGTCAAAAGAAGACTCATTGTTTTCTCTCTGACTTTCAGCTCTTGCTCTGGAGCTCCTTTCCAAAAGGTTGTCTGCAAGATAACACAAGGCTTCATGGCTGCCAAGGACTATCCATCCTTTGAGATGTGCAGGTACAAATATTATGCTGAATGCCCTTTAATCTGTTTCAGTGAAAACACCAAATTAGCACACACCTAGTAACTGAAGTTTCAGTTTTTATTATTCCTTTTCTCATTGCTGATACAAATATTTTTCAGTGAAACGTAACTGAGTGAATACTGAATATGTATGAAGCGCAGGCAACTTTGGAAGTGCAATGAGTGACGTATCTGTTAGGCATATATCCCTTATAATTGTGGAGCTGTCGTACCTACAATAGTCCCTGGGTTTTGTCTGCAAGATGCCTTTGGGAACACCCTAGCACATGGCAGACATGAGCTGCTTGCAAATCTCTCCTCTAGACCATGGCTACTTTTCACTGGAAAAACAAAAACACTTTAACTGGGTAGAAAACTACTTATCTCACTAACTGGGATGAACCAAGCCTGTTTCAATCTTTTGGACTTCAAAAGGCATTTTCATAATAGGTCTTGTCAAAACACACTATAATTAACAGATTTACAGACCAAATGTACATTGGCCACACTTTTAAGTCACAAGATAATGGAAGTAAGGTAAAAATTAAAAAAAAAAATGTTGAGGAAACCAGGTTTGTAAAATCTGACTGTGATTTTACCACTGTAAGAAGAAATTTACAGATAGTATAAAAATGTATTTAAGATAGATACTTCACTAACTCTGTTCCTCGAGATCTCAGGAGCAACAGAGCCAAGGGGGTTAGAAGGTAACAAGCAATCCTGGCTGCCTAATGTTCCTCACTTTTTCTTTCCCAAAAGCCTTTCTTCTCTAGACAATGCAAACAGTTTTTCCAACCAATATCCCATCAAGACCTCCTGCTGCGTTAAATGTGTCTCACCCTGAGATTCACACTTTGGTGCTATGTAGCAAAGTAATGCCATCACTTCGCTGAATCAAAAGTCTTTCATTGTTCAAAGGGGTTGTCACCTCTTTGACAATGTCAAAATTAACTGCTTCACAGCAGGGGAGGTCTTAGAAATAATGAAAGTTCCTGCCATCGCTTAAGTATAAGCAAGATAACAGGCACTTAAGACGTGGAACTGTTAATACCTGACCATTTTTATGAGGATTTTCACCTGTAAGAAAAAAAAATACAAAAATTACCGCTGAGATGAGGGAACAAATGTTCTTTAAAAAACTATCTGCTCTTCTTTCTTAATGCATAATAGCCTGTATTATTTCAAATATAATGTCTCTGATATTTAACAGTTGCCTTCTTCCTGCATATTGGGGCCCAGCAGGACCTACATGCCAGAGAACAGCACAGTAAAAAGTGATTGAGCTGTTACAAGCAACTGCCTCTGAGCAAAGAAAGGAGCATGCTGCGGAAACTAGCTTCCTTTTTTTTCTCATGGAAAACATGTGGTTTCCCACTTGATATTAGTTAAGAAGAGAAATACTACAAAAATGGTATGGATGCAGCATAAACTCCCATTTTGGAAAGGGGATGTGTATGTAGATTCAGTGACCCAGCAACCACCCTTCCATAGTCTTAAGCAAAGTTTATTTAGTTTGCAAAACTGAGATTTTTGCTGCAGAAAACAGGCTTATTTTTTTGAGCTCATCTGTGACATCTAACTTATGATGTTTTGCTCATAAAAGGAAATGGGACAGAAGTAGAAGAGAAAATAAGAACACTTTGAACCACTGAGGGCTGGGGGTTTTTTTCTGCTAGGCTAAGCAACAGATATATTACCATGGTGTTGCTAACAGCTGGTACAATTTAAACCATTCTCCCTGTTCTGTATACTCAGCGAGTGCCAAACAAAAAAGCATCTATTCTGCAAACAGCACTGAGCAAAGTCAGCACAGGATAACACACTCTCCTGCTAGGACAAAATGGGCTGTCTTCAGAAATACACAGTATAAAGGACTCTCAAGGCACCAGCAAAATTGCAATTATATTTGGATCCAGCTTTCCACGTTCAAAATGCCTTTTTATGGACTTACATTGCAGAAATCTGATGTTCCCTTGATAATGACTGTTTGTGCAGGGCATGCATACTTGCTTTTTAGCATGGGTTCTTACTGTGACCATGCTTGTACCGGCAAAAGAGCTTCAATCATTCTGAAAGCCAGGCCTCCGGTCCCCATCTGAGCACACTCACTTCTCTTCACTTTTGTCTCAGCAGTTCCACATCCCCAGCATAAAAAAATGCACAAGGGGAACATCGGCTACAGCTGCAGATGATCCCAGCCCTGTGTGTATGTGTTCAAAATAGAGATACACATAGACATTTACGTATGTACGTGACCAGAGTTTTCTGGGGCCTCCGTTTTTTATATATCAGGTTCACTTGGTACATTTCTAGCACAATAAATTTAACATGAAAACCGAGAACAGTTTAAAAAAAAAAATCTTTTTACTTCATTTTTGCCTTGACTGTTTGGTAATATTAGCTATTTTTGTAGGTGTTTAAAATTATCCCCTTTTGTTAAAAACCATAGATAGGTAAAGAGATCAGCACAGTTGCCTGACAATCCATGTGACTTAAAATAAATATCAATTATGAAAATAGATATACCCAGACATAGGTATATATACCCAGAAATAGATATAGCGCACATATATATATATATATATATATGTATGACGTGGCCATTGCTGACACACTCACGGCATGACTGGGAGTAGCAAGAGAAAGCTGTTGGGTTTTTTCAGAAGAATGGTGGTGAAAAGCAGCATGACATTTTCTCTGCAATCTCTGTTTCTGTTTGAAAGGGACGGTGGTACCTGGCCAAAGGAGCCAACCTGCCAGCGCCAGCACCCACGAGGTGGTTTGGGGATGGTGCAGAGGGAGCGTCGCCCTGATGCTACCCCTGGGCTGAAATCACCACTACATCTGAGGATAAAAAGTCAGTTGTTCTTTGGGTGCTGATCAGTTTTCTGTATTGCCAGGAAAAATCTATTTATAGTACACTACAGGCATGTTTATCAAGTATAAGGAGGAGACAACAGAAAATTATCTAATCCGCTACGGTAAAATAAGATATTGTTCTTGCGTCCAATCAGAGGGAACAAAAGGAAGGCAAGTAGATAAGGAGGGAAAGGAAGGTTTCCTTCCATCCTGGGCTAGGGGAGGATGGGTCACCACCTTTGGCAATAGGCACAGCCCACCAGCCAGCTGAGATGAATTTCCCTTGTTAAGTGTAACCATAAGAACACATTTTGCTGTTTTGTATTTTCCTATCTCTGCACCTCTGCGTTTACAGCTGACCCCAGATCTCATCATGAGTTGCACGGTGTGCACGATGCTCCCTTCCTCGGGGAGGCACCATCCATCCATTTATGCATGTCCCGTTCCAGCGTTGGTATTACATGGGGCTCATGTCAGCGAGACACCCCTGAGCACAAGTGGGTCCCTGGCAAAAAGCAGAGGGGACAGGGGCTCCTGGGGGGCAGCGGCGAGGTCTGTGCTGACACTCAGCAGAGCAAGGGGTCACCCCGCCTCACCCATAGGCACCGTCGGGGGTACGCACCCGTGTATCCCTCTCGGTGGCACTGATGAAAAAGGCATGTTGCTTGTAATCTTGAGCTGTTTATAGTTTCGTGCTAGTCCTTCAGGTCAGGGGCTGTAATTAAAAAATTAAGGAAGAAAAAAAAACCCTACCATTTTTCTGAACAAAACTGCTCTTCTAATGCTCATTAGGCTCATTTGTGAAGCAAAACATCCCCAGGGGACAATTCTGCACTTATAAAATAAACATTTTCCATGCATGTGGTTAAGGACCCTCATAAAATATGTAACGAGGCATTTCTGTTCTGAATATGCCTAGCTTCCTGGCATGAAAGCACTTGCAGAGAATTGAATGCAACTGTGGAAAGATAGGCGAAAGAGATTATAAAACATCTACGGATTAAAGCCAGAGATTGGCAGGGAATCCAACAAGAGGTTTCTCTTCTATTGGTATACATTTCCACTGGGAACCAAGCTCTGAAAAGGATACAGGTTGTTTTCTCCAATCTATAAGTCAGAGGAGAGCAAATCTCAGCAGATCATTACTTAAAATTTCTCTATCTTTTGACTCGCTATAGAAATCAGAATATAAACAGTGTATGCTTTCATTTTTGGAGTTTTTCCCCACAAGCGCTCTCTCTTCTGCAGGCTTTGGGGAGTCTTCCCTATAGCATAAGCCCCTCCGAGCACATTAAATTCCTCTGTTTCAGGATGCCTTCTCCTCTGCTCCTCAGAGCTGCAGCTTGCATTTTGTGGAAGAACAGAGCTGAGTCAGCCTGCTGGCATTTTCAAAAAATCAATGGCACTTGTCGAAAGAATTGCCTTGGACTGACAGCAGGAATATCAGTGAGAGCAGCTCCCAGCTTCACAGATGCTGAAGTGCTCCTTCACCACGATTACAAGGCAGAACTCTCCTGTTTTATCATACAGCACTTTTAATTACTTGTACTCTCCTTTACAGATCTGTGGCACACCACATTGTTAGACAAATATTATTATGGTATCAAATGTGATGAACCTGTATTATCTTTCACAGAATTGCAGTCTTTTTTTCTCCATTTTTGCTGTCTGCCTGATGTGAAGCTGAAACACCAGGGCAATACTAAATAATTGATACATTGTATTTAAGCTGTATGAATAATTTATTTTTATGTCTTGTAAAAGGCAGCATCCTCCCTGTCTCTACAAGTCTTGTCCAAGTTGAAGAAACAGTTTGTTCAACCTCAAATTGAATGGTTTTTTTTCAATTTTGAGGTGGAATTTTTAAAATAAATTTAGATACCTTGGGAACAAAAAATCAAACTGCCTTATCTGAAAATTATTAAATAAATGTTCTGACTTTTATAGTGCTGCTGCTTGTATTTTCATGTACAATTTGATATTAATTCAGGAATACTTTTAAAACTTAAATAGTTCTGAAATAGAAATTTTTACTGACTTGTGAAGAAAATGTTTTTTCCAAAACAGTGCTCTCACTTCCAACATTACTGTATGTCCCTTTGTGAGTACAGCATATCTGATACAAATGACCTGGCAAACCCAGTATTTTATCATATGGTACAACTTAAATCTGTTCCAAAAAGTGCTGAAGACTTTGTGCCCCTCCACAGAAGGCTCCCTGTAGAAGGCTTCCACAGCCCAGGTGAAAGCATTACCCTGTACAGTAAAAGGAAATGCATTTTTGACCTAATAATCTGGATTTTTAGTATTTTTAGTATTAACTATAGGGGAATGTTATAGAGTCCATGGCAAAATACATTACCAGCATAGAGATGGTGTCTTCCTTTATGAAAGATGTATTTTTGTGTTCGTCGAAGAGGTCTAAAACAGCGGTAAGGTTGCAGAGGCAGAATGCCACTTGAAAGAATCCCAGCTGGGACACCAGTCAGAAAACTTTTTCCTTTTCCAGTGATTGCTTCCTTAAGCAAAAAGTAAACAGCTTCATCTTTTTTAAATGCGATACAAAATGCTTTGTCTTTTCCTAGCTTTTCCTACTTTTCGTTCAGTTCTTCCTTTTTTTCTGGATGAATCAAAGTGAGAAATACCAGCTGAATTTGCAAATTAACCTATCTCAATTTCCATTTTTGGTCAATAGGGTGCTCAAGCAAAACAAACCAAAAAGCATGCTGCTCTGTCGGAAGGGATTGTCTGGGATCCCTTTCCCATATTCATTTTCACTTTCTTTCAAAACCCAAATGTGCATGGCTATTTAGCCATATCTTCTTGCTAATTCTCATGTAAAAGGAGCTGATACAGCTCCTCGTCAAGGTACTTTGGGTCAGGCTTTCTGCTCTGCTTTCTGAAACTTCCCTAGGAGAGGCTTTGGATGAAGTATTAAGGTCAATTCCATAAAATCTACCCCAGCAGAACTATATCACTCTAATTGTACAGCAAAACACACAGAAATTAGAGAATGTCAGCTAAGGATGCTGATATAACTCAAAAGCTGGACTCATTTGAACACATCATGATATGACTTTTCATTACCTGAGTACAACATCTTTTCCACAAACTGCTGCCTTCAGCTCTGCTGCGTACCGCTCACGGTGGCGTAGACCATGCTTCGTGGAAAAGCCAGCCATGCTTCCTGGCTTGCAGCCTGCATCCCTCCCAACGGAGTGCTCCTTTGGGCATGGGACCTGCCTTGCTGCTCTGCCCTGGAGAGAATGCTTGGGCAAGAACTCGAGCCACTGGTGCACAATGGAGAAAAACTGTCAACTTGTCCATCTGCCCAAGCCTTTTCGCAGCACTCTATCCATAATGTCTGAGTGTCTTGTGGGCAAAATTCTGGAAATTGTTATAGTGAGAATCCTTGAGTGCGAAAGATGTTAATTTTCAAACTCTATTAATATATATATATATGTATATGTGTTGAAAGCATTTAGGCAGTGCGTGGGTTTCCAAGAGTACTAAGTGCTTCTAAAAACTGACACTTCTCTGTCAGTTTTTGTTTCACAAAAGCCCTTTAAAGCCCTTTCATAAGTAATTAAAATATATTTTAATAATTATTATATGTTTTAGAGAAGCAGTTTGCTTTTGATCAAGCTGACACAAAATGCAGCACTCCCCCATGGCAGGCATTTCGCCCTCTCACTTTATTAGTATCTTGCCCTGCCTCTACAGTAGGTTTGAGCAGACAGAGTTCAAGATTTCAGATCACAAATTCAATAGAGCTGCCTGCATAAGAAAGAGATAAAGGAGGAATCAGGACCACAGGACCAAAACACACCTGCTGTGGATGAACTAATATTGAGGAAACCAGAACATATTCTTTACTTCTTTCTTGTTGTGAATATTGCAGCCATCATTTTGCATTGGCTTGTCTTTCTTTAGTTTCTCATGGCAGAAACCCAGTGACGCCAAGTGATGCCAGCAGGATTTGGCACTTTGCTGGAAGGAAAAGGCAAAATGGTGAGAGATGAAAAATACCTGTGGAAATGCGCTAGTTCCCTGATAAGTGCAGCGTTATTTATGGTGGAAATAATTTCTGTTCATCTAGGGCCCCGAGCTTTGCTCACTTATGCAGCTTTGATATGCAAGGGCTGAAATTGCTTTAACAAAGCAAAGGAAAGAGATATTTTAATGTAATATTTCATATCTACATGCTTCTTATTCTGTACAGATGCGGCTTTGCCAACCCACCAAATGGAGTCCTTCGAAGTGCCTGTCTTCTAGATAGATGGAACTGCTAGAATATCACGACTGCTAAAATTGCTTCAACATTAGCTTCAACTAATATTGCCAGTGCTCAGAGATCATATTCAGAGGAAAACAGCAGATAGATGTTAATACCCTGCCTTTCTCAAGAACTTCAAGATTTTACAGTAAGGATGCCATGTCATTTGTTTGTTTACCTATGAAGGTCTAATCGATATTAGATTTGAAAAGCAGCATGAATATGAATAGCAGGCAGGAAGCAGAATACCATCCATGCAGCACCTGACTCCTGAAGCTCTTTGCTGTGGGAAGACCTCATTTTGCCCTCCTAAACCTAATTGTGAGAGGTGCCCCTGCTCACAGCCAGGCTTATCAGCCAAAGCCAAAGTGATGTGACGTGGGCTATAGCTTGGGTGCCCCACAGCATCCCAGCCTCTCTTCTAGTCTGCCCTGGCTTGCATTGTACCACCCATGTAGCTGTGCAGACTCACACAGTATCAGGGAGCTGTGTAATGCCTGAAGAGAGTCCTAAGAAGACTCCTAAAAGAAAAACCCCATGAATAAGCCAAGTCCCAGCCCCTGAGAGCCTGGTCAAGCACACTGGAAAGATGATGCACCACTGAGCAGCAGGAGAAAAAAACGCCCTTCAGACTCATGGACTGGGGACATCCTCCCTGCATCTCACAAGGAGGGAGAAGAGCTGCTGTTTCTCCTGATTTTGTTGTCATAACAAATTGGAGGAGTACTTCAGTTACCTCCCCTGACCCATCTTTTGACCAAAATTGACACTGCAGCTGAAGTGGTACAATTTAATTTTAATATACACAAGCTGGGAACATAGTAAAAGCTAGTAATTGAAATTAACTGAGCCTTCGTCTCCATTTCTGAGGTCTTCAGTGTATAACAAAGACAATACATGCCCATCTATATCTTTCTGAAATGGTTGGCTTCAGCCACCAGCACCATCTTTCATCTTTGATGAATTTAGATACATAAAGGGTATCTAGATTCAGAGCTCCTAAAGTTTCAGAAGCATCATCTCAGTTCCAGCAAAATAATGGCTGCCTGTAGCTAGTGGCTGGAAGAGTTTTAGAAATCCAGCACTTGCCTCTGAATTCATAATTTTTGGAGATGTGAACTGTGTCGAGGGAAAAAAAGGAAAAGAGAGAATATTTTATGAAACAATTATGCAGTTTGGTGCTCCCCAGTAGAAGACATCAACATACTGGAGAGAGTCCTAAGGATGGCCACCAAAACGATTAGGGGCCTGGAGCATGTGATAGATAAGGAGACACTGAGAGATTTGGTTTTGCTTTTCCTTAAAAGGGAAGGCTAAATAGAGATTTTACTGCTCTTTTCAGCTGCCTAATGGGAAATCATAGAGAAGATGAAGCCATACTGCTCTGAGAGCTGCACAGTGAAAGGAAAAGAGGCAACAGCCACAAGCTTAAGAAAGGGAAAGGTCAACTGCATACAGGAAAAAAGATTTCATCATAAGGGTGGTCAAGAACAAGAACAGGTGTCCAGAAGTTGTGGCGTCTCCATCCTTGGAGAAATCCAAAGACAGACTGGACACAGCCTGAGCAACCTTGACCTTGGTTAGAGCAGGGGCTTGGAGAGGATGGCCTCCCTTTCAGCCTACACGCTTCTGTGACTCTAAAAACCAATAAAGAAAAGATTTGCTTTTTGCCTAATATATTCTGATACCCAGCAAAAGGCTTTTAAAATTATAAATATAACATTAGGTAAATTGACCTTCTTCAGCTTTTCTGCTGCTTATTCAACAACAATAAATCTGTTAAATGCTATTTTTCATTGGAAGACCATGAATCAATGTCCTTGAAAATAACCTATCCGTTTTGTCAACAAACCTTAGTCCATCTGGTTTATGTTAGATACGCTGATTTTATTAAATTAAAGCTTGGATATGCTATCTATCCAGCAACAAAGAAAAACATTGCTAAAGACAATTGGTCCAGTCTGATCTCTCTGTGCTGTGTAAGTGAAGAGGAACTTCACTGAAGTCAAATGAATTTATGCTGGTATAATAGTGGTTCCTAGGGGAGCAGAATTAATCTTGGCTGCCCAAGGCTGTTTGACAATAGAGGAGAGCAGCTCAGCAGAAGCTAATGGTTTTATAGTGTTTACTTCTGTAATCCCTGGGAAGGCAGAATACCTCTGCAATTCAAGATTTCATGCATAGCTACATTGGGTCAACGGCACAAAATCACTTCTGGCAGAAAAAAGACCTGTTCACCAGGTGGTGATGGGAATTGCTGTCATAAATGGGCAAAGCATTCAGAGTGTTTGGTGTAGGGTTACAGTAATAAACAAGGGCTCAGGAAACAATCTAGAATTCATCTATCTTTATTTTATTTTCATTTTTGAGTCTGTAGAAGAGTGAATTAGCTCTACTACTACCTGAGCCAATAGAAATGCATAAATGCAACACACACCTGCGACCACCACAGTGATCTTTGAGGACACCAGAAAGAAAGCAGATTCTGGGAGCTTGTTCCATTTTGTAGGTGAAGTTTAATGAAGAATCTGCTTGCAGCCTGTTGATTAATTGCTTTTCTTAATATGAAGGGAAGGATTACTTGTGTTATATTTTTAGGGGGGCAGCAACAGGAGAGATGTAAGGACACAAGTATGTGATATGTTTCTGGATTGGTTTGAGTTTTCTGCAAACATTAAGTCTGGTCTTAGTTTATGTACTCATTATAGTCATTATAAATCTAATCAACACACTAGAATCAATGAGAGGAAAGGCAATTTAAGGAGATAAAAAAATTTTCTGGTAAATGAGAGCTGAAGCAGAATGCAGTTCATTTCCAAGCTGATATAGACAAAAAAGTTTAAGACTAGAGCATTGGTAGTATGCATACAGCCTCAAGAAAGCAGAAGAAAATGCTTTTATTATAGAAAATAAAAGAACTTTGCCATTTATTAAGATTTCACCTGAAATGTAAAACCTTCTATCAATTTAAGTTCAAGAAATGCACTGCTCTGAAACTTCTGTAAGCCTTCATAAGGAAAAGAAAATATGTAATGACTTCAGAAAACACAGCTGAAAATAACCATTTTGAAGATTTGTAAAAGCTTATTTGGAGGAGGGAAGAGGGCTGTAGAAGATTGCCTCCATGAAAATTAGCCTTAGAAAAATAATCTGCGTTTCTTAAATTAAATCAGCTGAAGTTTTGTGTGCCTTTAAGAAAAGAATCCAAGCCCAGTCTTTTTAAAATATATGCTCTTTCAACCATATTCAGACTAATTTAAATTACAAAAGGTCCTTTCTGGTTGAACAACAGCTTTCAGTCTCGAATATCACCTTTGGTTCAATAGACTTTTGTACAATTCAAGGTGGGTTTTTTGTGGGGTCCAGAACTAGGTTAAGTCATTACTGGACCTTGCAGAATGAATCATGATGGTATATAGAAAACATAGGTAAAAATATATATAAATATATATATATATATTCTTCCCACTTCTGGTAGAAGTTCTAGAACTCTCTTTTTTTGTTTAAATTGTGTCTTTTGTTATTGCCTCACATTACACCTGATATTTTTCTGCTTCTGTGCTCCTTCAATATTCAGTGTGTAAGAAGAGATGAATCACCACCATGAGTGAGAGGGTGGCAGATGGAGGGGGTCTGGCCCATGCAATTCTGCCTGGGTTTTGCCCCATATCCCATGAGGGGCTGGTTTTAGGGCACGAGCAGGGGCAGGATGGGTTCCAGAGCCATTTACCCAATCCAGCTGTTAACACGCTGAGTGGGTACAAAGAAAGGGACATCACTGGCATTCATCTGCCAACAGCGTTTTCCTTCCTCACAACACCATGGAGCTGGCAGGGATGAGTGGCAGGAACACTGCCCTTGAAGCTGGGGGTCTGTTTGTTGCAATGGTCTATAGCTGAAAGCACCCTCTGCCCCCTTAAACTTTGCATTCATCTACAGGTGAATGGTAAAGTTAGCAAAGTACTGGTTAACCTCGTTCAAAACAATCCAGTTAAAAGCAAAAGCTGAATGGCAGCATTTGCATAGAACACCTCAGATCTCTTTTTAACAATAAGGTACTTTTTAGAAAAACAATAGCATCTTTGAAGTAATTCTTGAGTGCTATAACAATGCACAGGGAAGTGGAAGAGCAATTAAAGTAGGGATCCATTTGAGACTGAGTAACGCAACTGTGCTGCTGACAGTGTCAGGGAGCCATGGAGAGCACGGAAATGGACATGTTTTCTGTCTTCATAAAGGAGAGACAAGAGAGCCTTGATTTCCAAAAATAGAAGGAAGTTTACTGACATCAGGAGCTAATATGGGATTATTGACCAGCGTAGGACCAATTACTGATCAATGTTCCCCTCCATCCCTATTGATGTAGTAGCTGGAAACCTGCCTTTGAAGTTCTCCAATGCCCTCCATTATAAACAGTCCAGTTTCAGCCATTGGCATCTTAGCCTCACCCAGACTATTTCATCTAAAAGGTTGCAAGGCTCTTACAGGCAGGAGGAGGGGAGAAATTGTAATGAAAATGATACGGCCATTCCTGAGAGCTGGTTTGCCTGTTCTGAGAATTCAGGCAACTTTTCCTTTTGGATTTGGCTGGATATTGTATGTGGCAAGGATGGCTCTCCTCCCATCCCCTAAAAGATCTGCTCAGGTTCACCCACAGTTGAGAAGCTTTGGTTGACAGAAGTTATGCCATATGAAGTGTGGCATTGTAACTTAAAATTAGACATATCACGTAGCCAAATGGGAACTCATTGCAGTTGCATAGGCATTTCCTACCTTGGTGGCTGGTGCTCTGCACCTCTCTGAGGGAACCTGTTACGAATCTGAGCAGCAGTAGCAGCTAACGCTGTAGCTTTGCTTTCCTGCATTCTGTTCCATTGTCCCCGACTCCCTGCTCAGACAGAGAGTCCGGCGGAAGCCGATCTCCATCCTGGGGCACAGCAGGGAAAAGCACAGCCAGCAGCAGTGTGAAAGCCCCACAGCTGTGTCAGTAGGGTGCCATGCTCCCTCCAGCACCCCCTGACTCCCAGCACAGCCCAGTCACTTGAGCACATGGTCACCAATTTCTGGGTTGGAGCTCAGGCTCAGAGCTCAAAAATTTCCTCGATCAACTATCCTCTAGCTTCCTAAAAAGCAAAGATGGTCTCTGAGCTCACACCGGTCTGGAAAAAGTTTCAGTCTCAAAGTAGGTTTTACTCTTCCCAAGTTACACAGTCCTGTGATTTGAGAGTAGCTGATGTTTTGTATGCAATCTTAGCCTGCTCTGTGAATGCCATTATAGCTAGAAACAATCCTACACAACCGATAAAATAAGACACTAATTGTTGTATTTATTCCCCTGTGAAGACACACTCTGGCACTATTAATTGTACTTAGTCACAATCTGTTCATCATCTAATTGTTCTCCACAGAGCTGAAGAGAACCAAATATTTACCCCCATGAATTTATTAATAACTAGTCATGAATCATAACCGCTCTACAATGATATTTTTTTAGAGGCAAGAAAAAACTGCAGAAAAGGAAACGTGCAAGGTTGAACAGAGTTTGGATGTCGGGGTTCCACGTGGCGGGGGGGGGGTCCCTGCGGACCAGGAGCCATGGGGGCTCTCCGGATATCCAGGGTCCATCCCATCACCCTGGCCAGGAGTGGGGCAGCCCCATCCCCAGGCATCACTGTGGGTGCTGCAGCCAGCGGGCATGGGGGGAAGGGGCTCCATGCCCCACCATGGGGGCACCAGGAGGGGCTGCAGGGACCTCTCCAGCCTGTCGGAGCTGCGGGTCGAAGACCTTCTCTGAGGATGCAAGTCTGGCCTCAGCTGGCATCTCTTCCAGACCTTGCTTTGCCCTCTCTGCATTCTCAGGATATTTCTTTAATGCAGAATAAGCTTTTCAGTGGCGCTGCTGGAGACACACCTTCTTTAAGACTAGCCTGAATTAAACACATGAGCTGGCACTGCACTAATCAACCAGTAGGACTAACTGACTTTCTCAGCGTGTCCTAGAAGAAATGTACCAATGTACTTTCCTGATACTATACTGGATACTTTCAAACTCTGAAAGCAGAGTCCTCAAGTCCCCCAGAGAACTGCCTTTGTGGCAAAGGTCAGGGGTGTGAGGTGGGCTAGCGGCTCACATTAATCCTTGTTTCTTCCAGATAGATTTGCCCCTTTAAAATGTAAATTATTGTGAGCATAGATGTGATGGGTTATTTGATCATCTTGTAGGGAGAAAAAATATCTGACTTTTCTTTTAGTGGAAAGGGATAGTTACCTTTCAACACACTGTAAAATATGTAAAAACAATGTGGTTTTGGTCACTCTGTATTTTTCAAAGGATTATAAGAGTCAATTTCATGTTAAGAATTACAGGGGTGTTACAACTTTTAGGTCAAAAATAATGCAAATTCTTTCTCCACCTGAACAAAAGTCAAGTTCAAAGTCAGAAAATTGGTACAGTGGTATCTGTCTGTACTACAAACTGAGTCTTATCAAGGCACATGTACATCACCATCATGAGATGGGATCCTCACTGTGGTTCCACCACACATTTCATAAGAGACCTGAGCATACAAAATGATGCCTGCAATGCGGGGTGTGACTGCGGAGACCAGGATCTACAATGATCTCCCTGAGATCCCCGTGGACCCAGACTCCACGGCGATATCCAAGGAGGGCTGCAGTGCCTGATCTGGCTGTATGAGAGCAACACTTTTTTCCACCTTTCAACTGGAATGACTGAGGCTTTGAACATTTTAACACCCTTTTTTATTGCTGCTACAGTTTCGGAATACAAATATGTGATTGCCAATTGAGTATTTAACCTCTGGGTCTAATGAAGTTCAAGACAATGGTAGACATAAAATATTTGGTATGAAACCAAAGGATTCTGCTCCTCTTCAGTAGCATTTAATGGCTAGTCTAAGATTCATGCTCCAGTCAGATGGGTTGGCACTAAATGTCTCCTTTTGAAAGTAAACCAGACTTAATGAATATGCAATGAATCCTATTTACCATTATTTCTGCCACTTAGTAAAATTTTTCACTACGTTTCAAGAGAATATTATCACCACAGAAAGCGTCTTTTAAAGTAAAGCTCTTACAGCCTTATTTATTAGGGGATTAGTCTTCATTTACTCAACCCATGGCATATTTTACAAAATAAAACCACATTCCTATACACAGCGTGGAATATAAATGTCCTGTGTGAGTTTAAATTTGGTAATTCAAGCTCTCCCTTAGTCCCTTGGAAGCTATGCAGCTAGCATGGAAAGAAATGTCAAGATTCTCCTGTGGAAAATATCTTCCCCCTTGTCCTGGTGTTTGATAGCCAAAATTACAGATCTAAACATGCCTAGGAATATTTTTTCTATAAATCAAAGTTAAATTTATCTTGTTAAATTACTTAAAACACAAAGCACTATAAAGTTGATTGTGGATCCGTGAGAAGTCCAGAAGATGAAGTACCTTGCTTGGGAAGCTTGAAAGCATGAAGACTGGTAGCTTTATAGTCTGATGATACTTCAGAGAGACTGCCTCCCCAGAAGCAGATGAACTCCAGAACACAAATTTATATTTGTAAAGACTGGAATCACCTCATTAACAATGTACTCCTTGGGACAGTATCTCAAAGCATCACTAAATATATTGAAATACAGTTTTCTTTCACCACTGGCTGTGGCCAGTTGTGTAGGATGTCTGGATAGAATTGCTACCACACTACACTTGACGACAAGAATGTATCACCAAAATAAAATTTCCTGGCAGTAAAAGCTCACTGTAACAATAAAAATCATTATCTTAACAAGTGATATCCTCATAAAAAGGGGGGAAAAGTACACTGATAGCTTTGAGGATAATTTGGAAGATACTATAAAATCGGGGTGCTGGCATATCCAAATGATTGCACACCTCGTTCACATATTTTTGTTGCATATTCCTTGCTATGTTACTAGAATACTGGTTGACTGAATAGTCCAGCAAAAAGAACAAAGCATGAATAGCATCCACAGAGCCAGTGGACATCTCCCTCTGTTAGGGGTCTGTGCTCTCAGCTGGTTGCTTGATCTGGATCCTGCTGAATGCCATGGTATAATTATCACTCATTACAGTGGACACAGAATTGCAATTGTATTTCCACATTCACATCCAGAGACATAGCCATGAGCCACAGCTTCATTCTGTATGTGACAAGTATGAAAGAATAGAATTTGGCTGTGAAAGTGTAAAACCTGCAAGGATTTATACCATGTTATAAAAACAAGCACACTACACAAACAATTTAAGAATTTCATGCTTGAAATAAAGACAAAGGATTCACACTCCTGGGCAAACTGGAATAACAGGAAAAGCAGTTGTTCAAGATCATACTACATCTCTCAGTTGAGGGCTGCCTAGCTCTTCTGACTTGCAGAGGGTTCACAAATCCTTCCACATGCCCTCACCCACCGTCTCTCAATGTAATAACAGCAGAAGTCATTTGTGAAGCAGACGTTCTGCTGTGACAGTGACATTTCTGACATGATGTACAGTCCCCCACTCGACCTAAAAAGCACTTTATCACTGTGCCCTGTGTGGTCTGTGCTGGACCACATTCTGGTGATCAACGACTGATTCTTTCTCTAAACCTCAGTGAGAGTTTTTGTTGTGAACAGTATTGAGCTAGACAGAGAGCCTAAACACAAAATGTGCGCCCCCCCCCCCACCCCCGAGAATTCAGGTTAGACTTGAAATCAGATCTTCAGATCAGACCAGTGCAATCTGATTATGCCATCTTCTTTCACCTCCTTTTTTTTGTTTTTTTCATAACACCAAATGGTATATTCGAGGATTTATTTAAAGATATTATTCTCTCTGAATAAATCCTCTATTACTGCCACCAAGAACTGAGCCAATCACTGTTCTCTAATTCAGTGTTGACATCCATTTACTGAACTGTGTATGAGATGAGGAAGCTGGAAGATAAGTGAGAATTTTTGCTAACTTATGTTATTAAGTGGATTCCATTAGGCCTTGCATCTTTTCCTTCAGGGACGTCGATTAGATTCTTCTGAAATGCAAAGAATCATACTTCAAGACAGGAGCCATTTAAATGTGAAAATTGTTTGCTGCTGAGAGAAGCCAGAGGCAATGAAGAATACAAATTGTCACAGCACATGACACAGATAAATCCTTCGTAAGATTCCTCTGTGTTGCCTTCACCTGGATCAAAACCACATACTGGGTATGTAAGTTATCAAGACATCTCTGCTTTTTAATAAAATACTAAATCATCTGGTAAAAAACCAGATACACCTTAAAGACTCCTGATAATGAGAAGGCAGTTGAAATGCACAGGTAATGCATGTTGGCAAAAGAGAAAAAAAACAGCAAGACATATTCAGGTGCTAGGGTGGTAACAGGGAAAGCGGGCACAATGTGGAATAATGCTCTTTAAGATCAATAAGTATGCTCCAGTTTCGCCCTCTAGGAAAATAATTCAGCATCTGGTCTAGACTTGTTGGATCTGCGGTCTGGGCTAGTTTTGCTTCCCAGTGCTGTTCAGGAATTGCTGTGACAAGCTGTGTAACCAGAGCATCAGTGCAACTAGAGCAGACTCAGGGCAGCAGTCTGAGTGGAGACTGGGAGCGGAAAGCCAGACTGTCCAGCTCAAACCTGACAGTTTAATGAATCTAATCGAGTCCCAGTGTGCATTTACTTTGATAAAATGTAAATTTCTTTTTTTTTTTTCCAAAAATCAAGGGCTAAAATTTTTACATTCTCTGCTTTTTTTTTTCATGATATTGTATATTACAGTAGTCTCTATAGTTTACAATTTATTCAGAGTATGCCTAGTACCTTCAAACTGAGGCAGGCTGTTTCATTAGTAAGCAGCATTGCTAATGAGATTAGCTTCTTTCTCAATTCTTATCATTGTTCTTATTGGAAATGCCAAATTTTAATGTCTAGAGCCAAAAATAATCAATTTGTATTTAACAATGTTCTTTTTTGTCCTGTCATGTTTGCAAAATATGGCTTTTCTTGGGTGTTTCCTTTTTCACTGTGGACCTGCGATGCCAAATGAACTGCAGAGTTTCCAGTAGGTTCCATGGTTTCAGTAGCTTGTGATCCTGTATAGAGGTTTCAACAATGTTTCAAAGGTGGAAGAAGAGAACAGAGTTTTTCTAGATGTCAGATAAAGCTGATTTTTTTCCTGAATACCTAGCCTTTAAAAATAAGTATTCCAGAAAATTGCTACCTTTCGATATTTATTTGAAAAACTGTCATATATGAGTAATGGCTGGGTTCATGATCCTATACCCAGGCTTGGCAGGATGCCACAGAGCACCAGAGTTGCATGCTTGACCACACCTTCTCTGAGAAGGAAACCAGAGGGAATTTGTAGGGAGCCACCTTGTTAATACTATTGTCTTGCATCAGACAGTTCAGTGTTGTGACCTGTTTGGGTAATTTCTACACCTGAACGAACAGGGCAATGAAAGATGAAACCTCCATGCAGCACCAGCTAACACCTAAACTCCTCTGATCCTGTCTGCCTTGTCTGCGGCATTGCTTCTTCCCTGCACAGGTACCCGACAACCACAAAACTTCTTAAAATTGATATGCTAATGTGGAAGGTAAAGTCCATCAGCTCCCGAAAGGTATCAAAATAATCACAGTGACGCATGCAATAAACCGCAGTAACTTTGATGTGGGCACAGTGCTGTTGTTGTAGCATCCTCACGGATCAGGTCAGTCATGATCCACTGCCCCCGTCCTGAGTGCTCAGAATAAGGCTATGCCCCTACCATTGATAGGGAAGCAAATAGTGGCAAACCAGCATTCAGCACAGGTTTCATTGTTCCTGGCATTTTCCAGGCTAAGCTTTGTTAAAGGCTATTAGAAGATGGCACTGAACTGCAAAGATGAGATTTCACTGTGCTATGAAACTCCCACAAAAGAGTGGTAATTGAATTTGCAGGTTTGCATGGAGGCCTATTTGTTAAGATGCTTGGCTCCATTCAGAGGCACGCCTTGCAAGAGAGGACTGTTGTCAAAAAATGACCCTCCCTCCCTTTCAGCTGCAGCAATTTAGGGAATTCAATCCGCTGGAAACTTCTGAAGATTTGGGGTTCTTCATGCATGTAGCAGATGGTGGATACTTGAGTGGGTGCTGCATAGACGGGAAGTTTGATGGAACTTTGCGTGGAAGAAGGGCAGGAGCTAGAAATTAAGCAATTGTAACTCTAAGGAAATTTATTGTTCTGTGGTTGACTTGGGAAACATTTGTGGAAAGTGAAAAACCAGGGTGGTTCCACGGGTAGGCTGTGGGCATCACCCAGCTCATGGAATTTGTCCATCCATGATGACCCCTTCGCTCTGAGGAGATGAGAACCATTTGTGAGGGCAGCAGGTAAAACCCAAAAAGCCCTTTGTAACTGTCTATAACTGAGTGTTTAAAACCTATAAATCACAGTCCCCACAACTGGCATCCCTCCACTAGCCCTGAGTAAGGTTGGACGACCCTGAGTCAAGAACAAAAGAAATAGATCATGGCCCGAATCCAGCATCCTTTCTCTGGGCCCCACTCAGCTAGCCACAGGAGACGAGTATGGAAACCAAAATCACTGCAAGGCTCCTTCTCCGCTTCTTTCTCTGAGCTGGGATTTTTACATCTCCTGTTACAGCTTGCTTGCATGGAGGTACTATAACCTGGTGACCACACTTTGGCACCTAAGTAACAATTCTGGTCAGAAAACAAGGGAACAGAAATAAGTAATCTGAATGTTTCTATGTTTTTATTCCTTAAAAAAAAGGAAACACTCTACCACAATGACAGCATTCCTTCCAAAATCCTTGAGACACAAACCCACAACAGTGGGTTGTTCCCATTAGGCAAGCTCCATATATTTCCATAAATCCGTATTTCAGTAACTGTGCCAAGCCACAGGCAATGGCAGAAAAAACATGAGCATCTCCACCGCCTTCAGCAACCTACCTGTTCTCTGCAACTTCGGATCCCTTGGAGCTTCATTAATCAAACCATTTACTTCTCCAGATAAATGAAGTTCCTGGAACCCCCATAACAGGGGAATTTCTACCTTTGAAGGCATTTTGTGGAAGTTTAGTGTAGCCTTACGCTTTTTTTGTTAAAGAGAGACCTCAGAGTTTTCTCAATAGAAGTGAGGTGCTTCAACAGAATGCTTATAAACTGTTTTATAAAAGAAGGGAAAACATTAAAAGTGTAAAATTAAGGAAGTGAAAAAAAGCTGGGGAAAACTGAGCTAAACCCTGAGCCCACCAAAGTCCAGAGCAGACCCAACTGACTCATTTCAACCAAGTCATACTCATCAAAACACCACATCAGAAATGTCAAACATGACTATGTAATGAACACCTTAAACAGTTTTGCGTTACCTTATAAAACAGCGTGTGAATCTGTTAATGACTCTTTAGCTCTTTTCCTTTCCTTTCTCCCTCATTGTTAAACCGTGCATAATAAGCTTTGATTCTGGGAATGTCTGAAGTTATTTCCATAAGGCTACAAGTGTCTTCAGTTTGTAAGCTGCACGATTCTCCACTGCAGAACAGCAGCCTGTAGCCTGCCTTTTGCTTCTGCACCTTTTCAGATCATCTCCTTCTTAGTGTGGGTGTCTCATCACCTTGTAAATGGAAAAGATGTTCTATCATTTCAAAACTTAAAGTACTCGCACCTCTACCTGCTGTCATGAGATGGGGTTTACGTGGCACGGGAAGTCCTACAACTATTTGAAAAATAAAATTATAAGAGACTTCGGAAAGCAGCATTTGCAGTAGGACTTCCCAAGAGATGGGGGTGTACAGATGTTTTGGACCAACAGCCAGACAAATATGGGAGTAAACAAGCACTAGCAGCCTGTTGGAGGATTTCAAGAGTACTGTGGCGTGTAGGTTGCAAGAGTGGCACACTTATTATTTTCTATGTTAACAAGTAATTGAAGTATTGATTAAAATCTTGAGTGGCAGCATACCAGGGTGACTCAGACATCTTCATTAACTCATTGGCTTTTTCTGCATGCTGAAGATTAGCTGCTAGCTTTGTCCCTCCATTGCATGGCTAGTTGTAGTAGGCTCATTTGTGCCACATGGGAACAGTGGGCTCAGCTGCCCTGCATCCCCCCACGAGAAATCCCTTAGGCACAGAGTCTCCCAAGGCTCCCAGTGGGACCATGCAAAGGGAATGGACAGTCTCAGGTCTTCCATTCCCTTTGGAAGAGCCAGGTCACACCACTGAAGCATGCCTCTTATTAAGGACTATATGCGGGTTAGGCACTTTCGCTCTATCCTCTTGTCCTTTTTCTCTGTTCAGAGATGCTGTGCAGCACTTCAGCAAAGGACAATCCGGCAAAGATGTGGTACCTGATCACTAAAACTGTTAATATCAACATGGTTACTGTCTCCAGCTGGAACACAGTAATGCATTTATTAGTTACAGGAGCCTAGTTAATGACTCACAAATATTTCCCACTTTCAAAATATAACCCAGAAAGAAAAATTTTACAGATCAATGACAATTTTTAGTTTTCTGGTTTTTTTCCCTGATTTCCTTCCCCTTTTCTCCCAAGAAAATAGGTTGTGGTAGATGGTCACGTTTTTCACGTTCATCAAAGCAAGTAAGAAAATGAGACATGAGTTGACAAATGTTGTACAGAAGGTAAGTGACTGGTATTTTGCAGCTAAATATATTTTATGGAAGACATTAATTTACATTGTAGGAGATGCAAAACTCTCCAGCTTTTAAGGGAAATGAAATTATATACATTTCCAAGTCAGTACAGAGAATTCAGAACCTTTTATTCTTTGTTTAAATTGTGAAGAATGAGAGGCCATCAAAAGAGATTTATGTTAAATATAGAGAACAATCTACATTCCCTGATTAAGTCTGACCTTTAACTAACAGGGGAGAAAAACAATAGATTGAAAACATATTTCAATGGAGACATCTCCACTCAGGTTTTCTTTTCCTTTTAAGAGCTTCATCTACAAACCTTTGAAGGCCCAGAAGTCTTAATTCATTGCCATTAAGGAACACAAGAAACTTCAGAAGGATCCAGAGATAAATAATTAGTCATTGTGTGACTGAGGAGAGACTTTTTTACTTGAATATAAGAGTTTAAATGTGTTATGTTCAAAGAAAGCATGGCATAGCACCGAACAATTCATATTATATTCCAAAACCACGGCATTTTTTTCTCCTGATTTACATAATCTGTTGTAGTTCTCCCAAACTTTCCGAAAATACAAGCCTTTCATCAAGATTTTGGTTTTGTTCTTTTAATCTCAAGTGACTTCTGCAAGGTTTAAAAGACAATACATGTCCTTGTCACATTGTATATCAGTTCTGATATTGCACTGAGCCCTTTTTAGGACACATGGGAAAAAAACCCAGCCTGTGCTGAGGAAATTATTGTGACTTCTAGCTCTGCCACTCACAGTTGGGAAAAGGGTTTAATCTGCCTTGCCACAGACTGCTCATGTTTTGGTACTTCCAGATCTACTGACTCTTTACACATACTGTTATAACCTCTTACAGCACACAACTTAGTAACTTTTTCGTGGTCAACTTCTATGTGTTGTTCAGGAGAAAGGGGAAGACCCTGTCTCATTATCACTTTAGTGCTCCATCACCGGAGGGAGTTGTCTTCCCTTTCTCTTGGGATGTCTCCCCATCCCACGTTTGATTGCTACAACTCTATATGGGTTGGGAGCTACCATTGTAAAAGCTGGAGACATAATCCTACTTTTCAGAAGGAACTAAGAAGTTCAAATCTGGACATGACTCTACAAAACCTAACTTCAAACTCAGCCTGAGCTTGTTCTAAGTTGTGAAAGGGCTGGGGTCTTTTTATTATTACAAAATGTTTCCATCTCTGAATTTCTGAGTTCAAATTAAGCCATAAAAAATGTAATCTTTCAAGGTAAGCTACTCTTTCCAGATTTCTAGAATATTGTGAAGGACCAAAAATCTTGAGATGGTTTGGCTAAGGATTAGCTGCAGAAAATCATGATTTTGTGTGTGTCTTGTCTTACTGTCACTCTAAATGTTTCTTGCCAGGAGCAGGAATCATCTCATAGAGCTGGAATCTGAAATATTTCCTCAGTGAGAAAAGGTCTTGACCTATTGGGTGGAGACATTTCTGTCATTTGAAGAATGTTATCAGAGTCTGCCTTAACCCACCAGGACTCTGTGTTTGACAAAGATGGTTAGACTTAGTTCAAGACAAGGTTCAAGTCAATGAGTTGTAACAAAAAAATGTCATGGAAACCAGTGGCACCACTGGAGAAAATAAGCAGTATTCACCAGGTGAAAGAGTTTCTTTCTCAGACCATTAGGTAGGCAGAAATGCTCAAGTAAACCTCATTACATCACTTGGTGATGTAATCCATGTGCTAACCAAAATGCTTCAGTGGTGATGTAAAGGTAATTGAACTATATTAATTGGGAGTTTACTTGTTATGTGATGTCTTTATATAATTTTACTGTATAGTGGTAAGAAAACAGAATTTAATTTACCTACACACAATACAATGATGCTTATTAGCTGTAATCACAACTACTGATGAATACACACTATAGCACATTAATGAATACTAAGGGAAATACCAAAAGCCAAACAATTTGCAGTTATGGAAACATCCTATTTTACAGCAAGGCCATAATAATTCATACAATACTTTTCCATGCTGCACAGAGGAAGAAGGCAGTGTTATTCAACTGACATGCAATCACAAATGAACTACATGGGGTTTTTTTTCTGTTAATATTCAGTACCTTCCTGTTGTCTACTCCCATAGTACCAACGTATCTCCCAAAGTTTTATGAGCCCATCTCCCAGAGAAAACTGATTTCTAGAAAGACTTACATCCACATATCTTAGCCTCTCATCTTTGGGGAGGAGCCCTCTGAAGGTGCCTGCCTCTTCTCAAAAACCATGCCGAGAGGGGAGATAGCTGACTTATGCTAGTGCCCTACGTACATGACAAAGTCAGGCAACAGGACTCCCTCTCTGACATTTCCTCAATCACCTCATACCCACATCTTCCCTTCTCCACTCTCTAGATGCATCGCAATGAGGAATGCTGTGAATGAGGTACAGCTGTTTAAGCTGCAAATGATGCTATGTTTCTTCCTGGAAAAAACTTTTCTTCCAGTTTCTTTGAATTGCAATCAAAAGCTTAGGCAAAAAATCCTTTCTTCCTCTAGGAATGAAAATGACAACCCTTTGAAAAGTCTCATAAAAGCTGTGTTAAACAATTTCCTTTATACTTCACACTACATACTATAATTCTGAGGATCCCACACTGCGTATATCTATGTATGGGGAAAGCCATTTACCACATGCCTGCAAAAAAACCCCAAAGATCCTGGAAAGAGAGAGATTGTAATTTGCGATGGATACTGTGGTCAGGCTGGGCATTGTATTGGACCTTCTTTTCTGCTGCTGTTTTCTTGCTCTTTGCTCTTAGCATTTATTTTTGAATCAACTCTTCAGGATATATATTTAGTGTACTTTGTTGGGGCTGTTGTCTGAAAAAAGAAACCTGGATGTGAATTTTGCTGAAAGCTGATCTGCTTAAGCAAAGAATTTATCCCATGCCATTTTCTTAAACTTCTGTGAAAAAAAGATATGAGTGTATTGCAAAATCTATGCACTCTTAAGGTCTCCCTGCACTAGTTTATAGGGAGCACAGAACAGGTCTGTAGAGCATAACAAATTCTTCCCTTCACACTTGCAGTTCTGGTTGTCACCAAACAGTTTATTAAAGGTCAAGCTCCTGAGTAGTTTCAGCTCTGCATTTTGTCATGTGAGCTAGGTTCCTAATGGCGTTGAAAAAAGATACATCTCTTACTTCCGTTCAGTCCCTTCCTCTGCCTGCAGAGATGTAGATGTGCATCTTCCCTCAGGGTGCTCCTGCGTTGTTGCAGGAGAAATAAGGAGCTCTCAGTTCCTCCTCTTAATGTCTGACTTTGGATAAATATCTGAACGATGACTGAGACAATATCAGGAGTCACATTTCCAAACATGCTGCCCAGCCTGAAGAACCCTTCCCTTGTCCTGACACGAGAGGACACTGTCCCAGTGTGCCTGAGGGCACTCACTTCAGCATTGGGAGATCAGGTCTACCCTACTTAACCCAAGCAAGGATCTTAACCAGGAGCAACTGCTTTTCAGCCACCATTTTATGTGGAGGAGGGCTTTCCCAACAAGCCTTTCTCATGAGCTTGGTCTACATTATGTAAAGTAAGCCTTCACTAAGACATGGAGTGAGACCAACCCTTTAGGCTGCTGGCTCGGGCAGGCACTCTGAAGAGGCGAGCACCTGGTTTTCACCCTGGGTACGTGAATGCTGCCTTTACGCAAGGACAGTCAGGACGGAGGTGGATACATTTCTCAGCACCTCAGCTAACCTTTCATGAATGGCTAAGGCTCTCTTCTTCATGACGTGAGGTGTGAACGCAGTCTGTACAGAAGCAAAATGGTCTCCCAAGGTTTCGGTGAGCGTTATAACCACTTTTTCTCCAATTTACTTTTTGGTCCCTTTCAGTTTGTCCTGTTAAGAAACAAAGTGCAAGACCTCATTTGAAAAAAAAAAAAAAGATTAAAAATTCATCTTTTCATTTTTTGAAAAATATATAATTTTGCTTTGAATTGAGGAGCAGAAGGCAAGAGTACTTCATAGTGCCATAGTTGTAAGCTGAATATAACTTATTTTATCATGTACCACTGGACTGCCAGTTGCGTCAGGGCTAGATGTTTCACCCCAGAGTTTTAGGTTGTTGCTCTCACTGAACTCTTTTATACAAAGGTTGAACTTACCACCTGCTGTCATGCCATTAGTGATACTGTTTGACTTTTTCTCTCTGCTGCTCTGTTACCTTGCAAGGTAATAATTACAGATACTTTTCCTTCTGTGAGTCTCAATCTATAAGGGCTTTTGTACCGAAGACAGTCCTGTTTTCATGGAGCTTCCTGTGCTTCACCGGAATAAAATCTTCTGGACCCAGTATGGGGGAGAAAAGTGAAGTGCGTGAAGATCTGCTTCAAAATTTGTTCAGACCTCTAAGTTTGCAATGCAAGTTCCACAGACTGTAAATTAGACCTTTCAATGTAAGTGTTCCTTTTATTAGTTTTAAAGGCAGTTGAATTTGCTGCTTTGAAAAATCTTTAAAAATAAATCTTCTGAAAGAAAGACTCAAGCCGATGCTTGGTCTGTGTCTAATGATCTGGAAAATTGCTGGTTCAGAACCACTCTCTCCGTGCATACCAGTGAAAGAGATGCTTGGCCAGGCTGGTGAGAGAGGCGATATGTTAGTTCATAGCAGAGAGAAAGGCTGTCCAAGTGCATCTTTGACTTCTTTGGTGTGAAATACATTTTACTGTCACACTTTCCATGACATATACAAATGGGGTCACAGGTCTCACAAGTTATTTCACTACGCTGATATTCAATCTATATAACACATTGGATTGAAGGGATTGCTTTTCACTTCTGATTCTTAAAAAATGCACAAAGATAGGGTTTTTTTCCCTCACTTAAGTGTTTTTGTCTAGTTTTACTTTCACTGGGTTTGCTCACATAGAGCTGACATCTCAGGAAAGGGTGGGTGGGGAAGATCTGAATCTGTGGCAACGATACTAGCAAAATCCGCACCTTATGTAAAGTAAGCAAGGGGGAGGCAGGTGAAGTAAAAACAGGTCCATATAGATGACTGAGATTCAGGATATTCTGGTTTTGCTCTCGGCTTAACCACAAAATTCATATCTGATGTGAGGTACTTTTCCTCATCATCTTTTTCCCCATTAATGCAAGATATTAATTCTATTAATTGTTCCATATAAGAAGAAACAAGAAAAAGATTTCAGAAACCAGACTAATGAATACCAAGGAATCACCTGCTATTAAAATAAATGTAAATTAGTATATCAGAGTTGGAAGAACTACTTCCAGCAAGAACCAAAAATACACATCAGTACCACAGTCATACTCAAGGGAGGTACCTAAGGATGGGTTGCAAACCATCCCTATTCAGATGTAAATGCATGTTTCACGTGAAGCACTGATTTTAATCCCACTTAATTCGGTGGGTCTTTATCTGAATGAGATCTTACAGTTAAAATTGGTAGTTGCCAGTGATTAATATCCAGTGCTTATTGATATCAGCTTAAGTATGTGCAATTAAGGATCCTAATATATAGCAGCCTCCTGTCCTTGTCTGTAAATTGTGCCTGGAGTCATCTAAAATGTAGCTGTCTATTAAAGACTAAGATAATACTGCTTCTCATGATAGCATAAACCACCGTTTCCCATGGAAAATCTGAGTTGAAGAGGCTGGGTACAGGAACAGCAACAAAATACCAGAAAGATTTTGTAACTCAGACCATAATATTTCAAAGATTTTTTTATGAAAGCCTTTTTTAAATGTTCTTTTTAAGTCACTTATATAGTACTCTCTGGCAGTAGAAAACAACACTCTTCTGCGTGTTAAGTATCAAAATGCATGAGGTTAAAAGGGCATGTGCCATTTTCAGTAGCTACCATTTGCTTAGAAATTGGATAAAGAAATAATTTTAATAACTCTTCTTTATTCAAGAGTAACCTCTCATAAAAGGTCTATTATTTATTTCTTCAGACTGTATTAAATATAAAGCATCGCTTGCATCCTGCAGGTTACTTACTACAGCTCATGATTAGTGAGAAATGCAATTATCTTTAAAAAAAATTGATACATATATACATTTTTGGAGCATATAATCATTGTTGTTGTGCTGGAAAGCAGAATTAATCACAGGTTCTTCAAAACAGAACTGCCCAGAGATAATCACTTTAAAAACTGATGGCAGCTTGACTTCGCTCACTGACTTTAAGCCAGTAAATAAATGTAGCTAGAACTGTCTGTTTAAGTACACCTTTGGGTGGTGGGCATGAATGGCCACGTTGCAAGGGCTTTGGTATGTTTAGACTCTTGCGTTATTAAGAAAATAAAAAAAAACAAGACTGAAAAAAATCTGGGTCAAACTGCGAATCAGTGGGTCTTCTTTCCTTTGCAGCAAAAACTGAGTAAAGATTTCTAGATATTGCTTAAATGATTAATATTTAAGACTGTAGGTAACTGACTCATCTCTCTAGATCAGAGCAAGTTGTGTTCTGGTGTCGGATGCCTGGCTCCGCACACCAGTTTTCCAAGGATCATTACATGCCTGCAACTGTTACAAGTAATTTCCACAGTGGGATAAGTTTTTCACTCTTATGCCAGTGATAAATTTCCTGAAATACCTGTTCCTGTAAAACTCTAATTTAGTGAAGTCGTTTATCAATGGCAGACGAGGTCCCTCTATATCAGACTTCGCTATGAGCAAGTTCCACTGTGTACATTTATCTTGCAGCTTCATTTCATGTTATCGATTTTAGAGTAACCATAACTGTTTCATCCAGCCAAGGTATGCCACGGTACCTCTCACCTCCCTGTCTCTGCATCAGTCTGAATGCTCAGGAGACTTCTCCCTTTCTCTCATTTATAAACTCAGCTATAAAATCCAGCGTGGCAAGCCCAGAGCCTTGGTGCGTTCGGTCAAGGAGAGGAAGAGAGGGACACCAGAGGGGACACGAGGACTCTGCAGACAACATATGAGTCAGTCTGATCCTGGTTTCCTCCTGAACACCAGGAGGGAGAGCTGTGCCTGGAGCCTGGATCGCACACTCCTCTCAGGATATCTCTGGTCACTAGTGATGACAATACCACCTTCACCCAGGCTGCTTGAGCCTGTCCATAGCATGCAACAACCCCAAACTGAAGAGGCGAAAGCATCCTCTTCCCCAGCCACCAACATCCCAAAGGCTGGAATTTTGCCTGGAATATGGTTTTCCCGCAGGTTCCTGTACTGCCCTGCACTAACATGCCTTCACCAGCAGCGGACCCAATGGTACATTTTACTTCTTCTTCGTTCCAGCCAGCAGAAGTTGTCCTGGGCTGTGAATATTTCAAGTTCCTCAGGACAGAATTCATCTTTCACCTGTGTAGTTGCCTCACATGACAGAAGGTGGATCTATTAGAAGGTGTTCTCCAAAACAGACAGCAAGTCATCTTTGCAGGACGGTGCAGTCCCTCACAGGCATGAAGGATCAGGGTGCGCTCAGTGCTGCCTCACGGGAAGGAGAAGTCCTGCCCTTGAACCCTACAGCTACAACCAGGTCTGCATCCCTTGGCCTCTTCATGTCTTGGCCTTCATGCCCTTGTCCTGGTTTCAGCTGGGATAGAGTTAATTGTCTTCCTAGTAGCTGGTACAGTGCTATGTTTTTGAGTTCGGTATGAGAAGAATGTTGATAACACTGATGTTTTCAGTTGTTGCTCGGTAGTGTTTAGTCTCAAGTCAAGGATTTTTCAGCTTCTCACACCCAGCCAGCAAGAAAGCTGGAGGGGCACAAGAAGTTGGGAGGGGACACAGCCAGGACAGCTGACCCAAACTGGCCAAAGGGATATTCCATATCATGGGACATCACATCTAGTATAAACTGGGGGGAGTGGGGGTGGGGAATCGCCACTCAGGGACTAACTGGGTGTCGGTCAGCGGGTGGTGAGCAATTGCCCTGCGCATCATTTGTACATTCCAATCCTTTTATTATTATTAATGTCATTTTATTATTGTTATTATTACCATTATTAGTTTCTTCCTTTCTGTTCTATTAAATTGTTCTTATCTCAACCCACGAGTTTTACCTTTTTTTCCAATTCTCTCCCCCATCCCACTGGGTGGGGGGGAGTGAGTGAGCAGCTGTGTGGTGCTTAGTTGCTGGCTGGGGTTAAACCACGACACCTATTTTTCAGTGGCTGGACTGAGATTACAGTCAGTCCCTCACTTTTTTCTTAGCCCTACTGTCTATCACATGCACTTGTAATCACTTGCTCACAGCCTGTCTATAATAACAGGTTTTTGTGTTATAAGCAGGAGGGTATAACAACCAAGAAAAGGACTTAAACTATATTATTTCTAGTATCTGAGGAATATTTAGTTACTTGTAGAAGTGAAACTTGTAACCTTCCTCACTTGGAAAATCTGTCCATATGGTGCTTATAGATGACATACCCCTGTGGAATAACAGTGCTGCCTACAAGATGTACTTACACATAACACACCCAGCACGAATGTTTGCTATCCTAAGATAACCTCATAGCAATTAGAGCATCATAGGGTGGTAGCTATACTAAAATTATGCAAACAGTGTTTGCACTAAGAAAAGCTTGCTAATACTCCTTCTGTCCCTCCTGGTTTGCTGTTATCTCACTGTTCTGTGAGTGGAGTCCCTCGCTCACCCACACAATGAGACTGAGCTTGAAGTGGCTCCACCTCTGTCCTTTTACCTTTCTTTGTATCTGGCCAAAAGTGATTGGTTTAATTAATTACTTTATGTAATCTATTAGTTAGCACCTGTAGATTTATCTCTAATTGTATTTAAGTCGATATTCGTCTGTGATACTAATGTCCCTGTGTGGTGTTAAATTACCTGTGGAATACTATTTTACAGATTCTGATGGAAATAATGTGATTGGTTAATTTGAAATTAAGTAAATTGTATTTGGTTTTATGCATTGATAACACGACCCACTAAAAATCCCATCTCATTTGAAATGCTATACTGAGCACTGAGGACACACTACTTGCTGCATCAGCACAGCTACTAGAGTTAGCCAGATGAGTTTGTATAATGTTCCCCATTGCTACTGCTTTGTGTCCCTTGAATAAGTTCGAACAGACTTGCCATAAAATATGATACTTAGAGATGTAGCTTGCAAGCACTTACTGTGGCTGTCATTACCAGAAACAGACAGGCTTGATAAGGCTCGTTAAACATCTCCAGTATGTCCTATACAAGTTTTTGGATCACTGGCTTAAATGTAGAAAACAAAATCAAACAAGTTTTGGGTAATCTGATATCCAGATATCTTGTTTGACCCAAAAATGAAATGGCCAGTTTAATTCTCAGGAAGGATTACCTTAAAAAATATAAGGAAATTGTGAAATGAAAGTCTGAATATGTTTTACTTATCTGAGAAGTCACCAAAATGAATTAGACAATGGAAACCTTGAACAGTTCTTCCTTCAGAGGAGCTGCTGTGCAAGCAAGCCATCAGAAAATTAGATGGAGTGTTTTTCCTACGAGAAATTCAAATTGCACTGGGCATTAGTTTGTCTCTTCCACACTCCTTTATATTCTCATATGTATGTTCAAAACATAGACATCAGCTCAAAATCAAAATCAATTTGCAGACTAAAGCTAACTACAAGACATGAACAGTTGCAGTGCACAGAGGAAAGTCTATGCACCAGTGGGAATATAAATGACTTGGAGTAGCGAAAGCTCCGGTGGCCAAAGGCTGCCCCTGTCCCCTCCCGGGCACCGCGCAGAGGAGCCGGCTGAGCCGCAGTAGCGGTGATGGGGTGAGCTTGGAGATGGGGCTTCTTTTTTCCCTTGAAGGCTGATCCCGGCTCTGGGCGCCTGCGCCGGTGCTCCCAGCAGCTTAGCTGGCACTGCTTCGGTCCTGGGATTCGGCCACCGCTCAGCACTGCTCCCTGCTAGCTAAACCTCAAAGTTGACTTTACAAGGGGTAAGCAAATGATGAAAGACTAGAGGAGGGGAGGACAGGACAGGTACTTCAAAATTTTTTTCTAAGACCTTTCTGCAGCTGATGGCTGGTTAAGCTGTAAAGAGCCATGCAGAAAGCCACAATGTTTCCCAGCTCTTGTTTCCAGGGCTTCTGTTCCACTGTCTCAAACAATTAGTAAAACTATGGATAAAACTATGCAAGACCTATAGGGGCATATGCTGATGGATATTGAAGGGCTATAGAGAGCACAAATAGGACACCTACTTAACTAGATTTCCAGAATTTCTGAGGCATAGGTTACAAATGGAAGTGTTTTGAGGGCCGGCATCCTTCAGAGCTGCTCTTGGACGGAACGTGAGCCAACAGAGTGCTTTCAGCCATGAAAAACTAGTACACTCATAAGAAACTGATTAACGAGGCATGCATGTGTGTTCATCTGTCTGATCAAACTCATGTGAAATTTGGGGAAGAAAGTAATCAATAATTCCACGTTTTTATACATCTCAGTATCCTACCAATGCCAGGTTCCCCATGGAGCAAGCCAGCCCACACCACCTGTCAAATACTGGTACACAATGATCTAGAGCAGCAGTGAGAGTACTTCCCAAAAGAAATGAAGTTGCAATGAATCACTGTGATGAATATCCTGGGGCAACAGCTCGTCCTGTGAAGGACAGTTTTAAAAATGTTTTTCTTTTCCATCCCTGAAATATTGTCCCATCAGTAAGCACTGATGAAAGAGTTACGCTGGATATGACCCATCTCTGCAGCAAGATGAATCTGCCTTTTCCCAGCGAACACAACATGAGGCTTAGCGAGCCGTTCCGTGAACCAGGGCACTTCTGAAGGACTTTGATCCAGACAAGCATGCAGAGCAACCTCTGGATGGCATGGCTTCAGAAGAGCCAAGCTACCGGCTCCCTGTGCAGTGTGCTGCAAGAGTCATCAGAATCATCAGGTGCAACAAAAATTTGCTCGTATAAGAAAAAAACATCGGGAGCTTGGGGCTGTAAACCAAAGCAAGGGACTCTAAACCTGTTTCTAAATGAGCTGACCAATACAAAATCAGGATCATGTCTTCCAAGGGCATGATGATGTTTCACAAAGGAAATTAGGTCAGATCTGCGTTCCTCATCTTAAGCAGAGTTGGTATCTGGTTACCAGGGCCCTACTCAGAACATATGTGCCTTTGTCATACATTTCATGAGTAAAGCAGATTTTGAAAAGCAGATCAAAACAGGAAAAACATGATGCTTAAAAGACTAGGGCATGTTTCATACAGTTCGGGTGCCTTTAAACTCACAGCAAGAAAAACAGGATGAAAGAGTCTGCTCATGTTGCAGAGATGGCTCCACTTTTGGAGAACCTTCTCTATCTAATTTGAGCTAGACTGGATCCTATGAATCTACAGTAGGGTGGGGCAATTATTCTCATGTCTCTGAGAAGCTACAGTTTAGAAAGAAATCACTGGAAATGGGAAAGGATGGGGCCTGTGTCTGTCTCAGGACAGCAATATTGGACAAGTTCTTGACTATAATACCTGTACCCTATCTAACTCTGTGATTAACAGTCAGTCACCACTGACTTTAGGTACAATTTGACAGTGCTAGGTCCTTTTCTATTTCTTTTGTAAACTTAACAAAATGTTAACCTGCATTCTACCACAAATTTTTAATATTCAACCATTTCTCATGACAGTCCATACTCTGTTGTTTCTGGGTGTCCTGGCCAGGATCCTTGAGCTGAGAAGCAATTACTGTTTTCCATGTCTGGAAAGATGGATGTTTGGAGAACTTAGCATCCTTCACACTGCAGCTTTGGCAGAGGAGAAGGAGCTAAGATCGTCTGCCCACCCTCCATGCTCCTACCCCAGTATCATCCCCACAGCTTCTGCCCAGTGCATCCTAATGACACGCTGGCATCCCTAAAAGTCACTGAATGAGGCAGAAAATATCCAGCCTGTCTTTTCTAGTGAAGCAGCAGAATTTTTAGATGCATGTCAAAATTAGTATTTTCTCCTTTTTCAGAGACTTAGTCCAGAAAGAATCAGATTTACGGTAGCAGCTAATTGCATCTTCATAATAACCACATAAAAACATTTTATAGTTCAGTTACTAGCAAAGATATAAAGGATTTGGATGTAAACTTGGACTCTTACAGGGTTAGGATTACTAGGGATATTTAAAAGGTACTATGCTTTTGTAACAACACTGACAAGAAGCTGGTATCAAAGATAATTACAAATATCTTCATATTTTGCTGCTAAAAAGAGCCTTCCTCATAGGGCTTACCAGCAGACGATGACAAAACTTCTTCCCTAAGACCACAGGCTTGGGACCCCAAGCATCCTGCATCGAAGGAGCTCACCCAGCCGGGTGAGCAAGGCTGAACGCTCCAGCCCGGCTGCCTCACTGCTGCAGGGGAAGCCGTGCCGACACCGAGGGGAGTTGTGAATACGAGTGTTGGCAAGGGCAGAAATGCTCCCAACGTCCATGTGATTAATGCAAGCCATGCTTACAAAAACACGACAAACCCTGACCTGCATTAATCATATTAAGAAGGCGAATTATTTTGCCTGTCACCATGATTAGGCTGTGTCAGAAGGAAACTTTTTCCACGTTTGCAATTATTAATATTTGCTGAAATGCTTTAAAGCATTATTTAATTAAGCTTCTTTTCACTATGAATAAGGCCCTCTCTTGCACTTTTCACCCAATTGTCTGTCTCATGCTGATAAGGGTGCTTTTGTCCCACCCATCGTTGTGGGGTTTGAGGGGGGTTTTGCTAGTTATGGAATTTTTAGTGAGTTTTGATGAAACTTAATTCTGAGCCCTTCTAGTCTCTGAATTGTTTCACTCTGCCGTACAAACAGGAGGTAACAATGGCATGCAAAGGATCTTTCACAGCATCTGTGTTTCCCCTTGCCTTCCTGGGGGGAGCTCACAGCTGGCCAGAAAGCAAAAATCACACACACACACAAAAAAAAAAAAAAAAAAAAAAAAAAAAAAAAAAAAAAAAATCACACATGATCAGGTTCCATGCAGAAGTGACAAAGAGATTTTTCTGGAAGGAAAAAAAAAAAAGACACATCAGAGAGAGCTTAGAAAAGCCAGTGAGGTTTAAGATATGCAGCATCAGCAGGAGTTTGAATCTGGGTCTGCTGCATTTCAGTCCTCAGCTCCCTCCCTCCCTCTCTCTGACCCCACCAAAATTAAAGCAAAAGATTTTATCTAAAGGGACATCCTTCTGCAGGCATCTTCATCTTCAACCAATCTACATTTTGCGATGGAAAAAATGTTTCATACACCAAACCTTCAGTTACTTGTGATATTTCCAGGAAACAGGGGGTTTTAAATCCAAAATTATTCTGAATCAAGCTGGAGACTTTGCTTCCAAAGAAGATTTTCTTTAATTCTTTTTTTTTTTTATTTCTGCACTGATCCATTAACTTATCAGGGATAATGGAGAGCATGTTGCTTCTTGTGTTACAGTTTTAATGTATAGCATTTGTCAGATTTGGTAATTTTCTGTTTACAGGAAGCCAACATTTACCAGTCATTAGTCTTTATCCTTTTCATCCTTTTGCAGCAAGGAGTGATCTGTATTTTCTCCAGTGGAGTCATTGAGATTTGTAAGCCATGTAGTCTTGAATCTGATATTATTCACAATGGGAACACTCTCTCAAATTAACTTATTGGAGAAAAATGTAAATCAATTATGTTTACAGCTCTCAACAAACAGAATTAAAATGTTCCACCAGTCTGCTTCGAGTTCCTAATCATTTGTGTGATTAACCCAGTGTCTGGGATTTGCAAGAGAGCATGAGATGAATTGGTTTCTCTTAATAATCTGACATAGTTCAGTTATTCTGGAGGTGTCCTAAAAAAACCAGGCAAGCAAACACCCCCCCCCGCTTCAAATAATGATCCATCGAGAAATGTATAACACTCACCGCCGTTCCTCAGGACCATTGCGCAGCGTATATGCAAGTCGGAAGGTCACGCTCTTGAGACAGCAAATGAAGCAAAATCAATGACAGGCCAAGAATAAACGTATGACCAGCCTGACTCTGGTCAGCCTGCTCATGAAGGACTGTGAGTGAAGGCAAAAGAATTCAGCATATGATATATAGAAATGCAGTTCTTAAAAATAATGAGCAACAGCTGAAAAGGTGAAGCTCAAAGTGCCACTCACCTCCTCACTGCAACATTTTAATACTGTCCTCTGCAGTGTCCATCTCCCACCGATTCCACTTGGTTTGGACCGGTACAATAAGGAGGCTTTGATGATCCCCAGGCTGCGGCTGCTTTTGCAATCATGTTAAAAGACAGTCCCTAACCCGTATGTGTGATTTGGTTCCCAGCTCTGAAGAGCCCTCTGGGGCCGGAGGGGTCTGCCTCACAGCCCCCCACAGGTCCTGCTCCCAGGCTGACAGCCATGGGGGTTGCACCCCTGCTCCCCACCCCTCTCCTGCGGAGAGCAGGGGTGTCTTCGGGCACGTCTGAAAGACGCACCACACGTCTTTCAGACGTGCCCAAAGAAATACGGGGTCTGGAGCTCTTTACCTTTCTGTACTGTGATATATCACCATTTTTAACACTATTATCACTTCCCAGCACTCACGGGCAGCAGAAGCTGTGCCATCGTACGTATGGGAGATTGAGGCAGAGCCCAAAGCCTAAGCACGTGAAGGCTCCCTAGGTAACTGGCTTCCACAAAAGTGCATTATTTCAGGAGAATCTGGTGTGCCGATAGCATCCAAGAGCCCAGACAGCTGTTCTGAGAGGCAATGGCTGGGTCAGCTCTGCACGAGAAGTCAGCCTGAGCAGCGGGGCCGGCTGTGCTCGCTCCGCTGCAGGAAGAGTTCAACCAGCCAGGAGGGAAGGGACCAGCCCTTCGCCCAGAGAAGAGACGAGCCTCCAGCTCTCCAAGAGCCCCGGCACATCCCGCTCTCCACACGCGCGGGCTGCCACGGGACACGCGCCGCAAGCCCCTGCACCAAGATGCAGTTGCATGCAGCAGGAGCGCGCTGTTCTTAGAAAGAGCGTGCTGCTCTAGACAGCCTTCATCCACCTCCGAATTTCAACAGCCCAGATCCTTCACATCCTTATGTAAGTCTCTGCTCAGTCTAGAGTTTGACAAAATACACACCTTACGCACAGGCTGTACCGATACCTAAAATCCAGCATTTACTGGCTTGAAACACTGATAAAACATCACATTATTTATTCCAACCTTATAATCAAAAAGTCAGAATTACAGTAAATGGAATCGTTTCTATCCTGTGTTTTAAAAGGTCTAATTATTTTATTATTCAATGTATGTACATGCAGATAAGTAATAATTATTCTGAGTATTATCCTGCATAATAGAGCCAGTTAAAGCTCAGAGATAATAGCGCTGAGACAGCTCATTATACCAATTTGTACAAAAATAACAGAATTATTTTTTTCTTCTGAACAAACTTGGTCTGGTTTGATAATAGCAAGTTTCAATCACTTCTTTATTTGCTGAAAGATTAAACTATGTGCAGCCAGTATAGTGATTGTTATTTTAATGATGAATCACCATGTGCTTTCCTATGTGATTCAAAGAGGAATTAGCCATCCAAAGGAGTTGAAGACAAATTCCTGTAAGGCTACACTAAAATAAGGATGATCCTGAAGTTATTCCACATCTGTTTATAAACAGCCTTCTTACAGGAAATGTCACTTACAAGTTCACACTGCTAACAGCTGAGAAAGTCAGATGAGTGTGGAAAGGAGGAAATGGTGATGTTTTCCAGTATCTCAGAACCACGCACGCTCGAGGTGCAGAAAACCAGTTCCGCCATGGAGCGTGTTTGGTTTTGCCAAGGCTGAATTTATACCCCACAGCAGGACAACTGCAACACAGCAGGTGGCTTTACTGCAAAAAGAAGACAGCTTTATTCCCTGATAACCCAGCTGCCCAGAGTACCCCATGCTCTCTGGTGGATCTCGCAGCATGCTGCCCTCAACATGCCTATGGAAGGGAAGTTCTGTGACGAAGCACGTGTTTTGTTTTTCCAGCCCTTTTTTCTTTCATCTCCCCTCATCCAAGCTCGCTTCACTCAGCTCCTCATCTAATCCCTTACTCCATTTTTGCCCTGAATTAAAAAACTCAGGGAAAAAAAAGCAGAAAATATAAAACAAACAAAACAATCGCTTGGCACTCTTGGCTCCTTTCTCTCTTACTCCGGCTTGTTTTTTCCTGCCTGGAGGCCGTAGGCTTGACATGGCCCAAGGCCACAGGCAGGGCCACCGCAAGACCGAAGGATCCAGCCCAGGGCACTTGAAGCATCAGCCAGCCCCACGATGCACAAGCCGTAGTGCTGGGGAGACCCGGCAGGTTGAGATAAAACCTTGCCGGCAGCCCGGCACATAGCGCTGCTGGTGAGGTACAGCGAGGGCTTGGGTTTCCCTAGCACCAGGAATTCCTCTTACCCCCCAAAATGAGGGCTGGAGCAGGGGTAAGGGGTGAGGCTGCCCACCAGTGCCGGGGTGAGGCCAGGACGGAGCGGGACAGCCCATCTGTTCCGTCAACAAGACGGGTTGTGTTTCCCAGCTGTGACCCCCGCCTCACCCGCAGACAAGTGCGATGCAACTGCTGAGCGCGGGCACCGGAGGAAAGGACCAGGCACCTCCGCTGGCACCGGGCAGGGCAATCAAAGCAGGTGGGTGGCCGCAGGTCCTCAGGGGAGACTGCGCCAGCAGCAGACACGTGTTTCTGACAAATACCCGCGTCTGTTCAAAGGCATGACGCTTCTCTCTCACATTTAGCCACCACCTTCTCCCCATTAATTGTGTTTAGGAGGGGCTCTGCATCATTGCCATTGTCATTGCTGCTTTTCTCAAGTGAGTTGTTTATCACTCTAAATGTGTAAGATTATAATCATTGTTAATTTTGACTAATTACTAAGGCAGTTGTTTCTTCTTTAATACCAGCTTGATTCAGAGAGGGAGTTTGTAATGGGATTCCGGTTGGAAGCAAAAGCTGCTATTAATGCTAAGCCAGCCGATGCCGGCTGCTGCGAGTTACCAGCGAATTGGAAAGCGTTCAGGAGGCTCGCTGCTTCCGACCCAGGGGACTGCTCGTCCAGCCCCTGCTGTTCCATCAGTAACGCCCCCCCGCATCCCGCAGGCAGGCGTGGGAGCAGGCAGGGCACCACACCAGAGCTCCTGGGGGGAGACACCCCACCGCCTGCCCTCGCTGCAGCTCTCACCTCCCCGGGCTGGCAGGGGCCCTCGTGACACCAACACCATGCTCTGTTGAGGAGCAGGGTCCCGGGAGGACTCAGGAGCTGTAGCCACCTCAGTGACACCCACAGGTCACGGTGCATGGCCTACAGCAGAAGAGCTTGGTCAACATTCCCGACGGATGACCACCTTCATCCCACACCATGTGCTGCATTACCGGTACATAGAGCTTCCCGCCGAACTCCCAAAATCAACCTCACCTGCCAGCCCCTTGCCTAAAATCCCCACTGAGAGATCCCTACAGACAGAGCTAGGCTTACCCATGCCCTCCAGATGATGGCTGGTTTCTCATCTGGATGATTCTGTCAGAGATCAGCTAAACTTGGCTATTTGAGACTTTGTACAAGTACCTGACTCCTTTTCAGTTTGCATCCAAATATTTCAAAAAACCTCCAAACCCAGCAAATCTACCTGTGGGAAGAGCTTGGTCTGCTTCTGATTGAGCACTGAGGACCACAAACCTCCTTGGCTCCTGGGGGCAGTTTTGACTGGAGGATCACCAACTGCAGCATCCCGCAAGGTCCCCCGGGATGTCTCCTTGAAAGGGAGGCAGCTTACTCCGCCACCTCACAGACCGACATGGGGGGTGGCTGGGGCTGCAGCTGGCATCTCCCCCAAAGTCAGCTCTGCCCCAGAGCTGTGTCCTGGGAGCAGGGCATGGCTGGGCCGGGCAGCAAGGAGGGGACTGAGCCACTGCCACCTCCTTTTCTCATGGGATGGGGGCTGCTGGGGCAGTGCCAGGAGCTTCTGGAATGATGACTCACTTTCAAGGAAGGAAAATAAGGCACAGAGGAGGAACTAAAATAAAATCTCCACGGAAAAGGAAGAATTTCATTTCAAGCCTGTCTGTCTTGCATCCCTTGGAGTCTTGTCCTGCAGTGAAAAGAGAAAATCACTGCTATATTGAACACAATTTCATAGCTCACTTCTGCTTTTGATGAAAACTCATTCGTGGGTTTTTTTTCTGCACCAGCATTTATGCGTGTGCTCAGGGAACGGGAAGGTTCCCTTTAACCAAATGAAATATTGTTCCTGCCTCTAGACAGACATTATGGATCCTTGCAATTTCTACCTTCCAGCAGAGGAGCCCGAGACTGTGAATTTATTTGTCTGCGGCTTTTGGATTTTTTCTACGCCAGCTACACGAGGGTGAGAGATGCTGCTCCTCGGCCGCGATCTGTCACTGCTTTGACTGGAAGTCCAGGTTCATTCTCGGGCCAAGGCACTGACCCCTCTCCATCACTGACGCAAGCAGAGGGAGCCTGGCTCTGTGGGCGCAGGTGAACTTTGCCATCTTCTCCCCTGTATTGGGGGTTTATTGGAGGAATGGTGCTTGCCCATGTCCTGGATTCCAGCTAGTCGATGACGCTGCCGGTTGCAAATCTTATTCCTACAGTGCTGATGGGTTCCTTTGCCATAGATTACAAAGGGCATTTTTATCATCTGAATTGCATGAGCCAGCAATACAATTCACTGGAATATAGTACCTCTATAAATGTCTCATAGAAAGATGCCAAGCACTATAAATCGTTTCACACAGCCACTCCCGAATGCCACCAAAGCATGGTGCACCAAAGGCATTGCAAGGCCTGTGGTCCAAAGCCTAGACAAAGGAGCTGTCTGTCCCATCTGTTGGCAAGGGGAAGAAAATACACTTAAAACCTTGCTCAGACAAGGTATTCACCAGCACACCACCCCAAGGCTCTGTGACACCTCTGAATTGTCATGGCACGCAATCTGGGCAGAACGTCATGGAAAGGGTAGGAAAAAACCTTCGTATTTACGGCAGAGACTGAGTCTAGTGATAAGCCCCATTGCTGGGGCTCGGGAAGCCTTCTCCTGCGTGCTGAAGGAGGCTGACCAGGGATGGCATGGGGCAGAGCGGTGCAAGCTGCAGGATGCCCAGAGAGCCGCTCTACCGAGTGCCTCTTAACACCCTCCGCAGCCTCGTACATCTGTTTATCCCCACCCCTTACCATGCTCTCCAGGGGTGATCTCTGTGCCTGCCCCCTTTCCCCCTGCTGAGCAGCTGTGCTTTTTACACAGCAGATGTTGGTACTCGCTCTGAGATAAGTAATAGATCTTTCCATTGGCACAGGGAGTGAGAATCGTTTCTAAAAAAATAAAATAAGCAGCCTGTTTGGGGGCTTATTGCCAATGTTCATTAAAAAGTTCATTTTTTATTTAAAGATGTGGCATTTTAAGGCCATTCTCTTTAAAATGTTGGTGTTACAGGTCTTACGCACTGCCCTGAGGCTGAAAAAACCAACGTGGAAATGCTTTGATCTCCAATCTGTAAATGCCTGAGGAAAGGCAGCAATAGCACATTGGGTCCTGGGCTGGTGGACGAACAGTTCACAGGAAACCAACATCTGAGCAGCCTGTCCACAGCAAAGACTTTCTGTAATTTCCAGAAAGGCTCACTTGCAGTCCAGGACAGAGAGATGGTACAAAGTTTCCTTTCTAATTCCCTCTGTGGCATGTTAAAAATAAGTCAGAAAACCACACAGATGCCTTGGAGTGACATTGGAGGTCCCTGCCCATTCGGACAGAGGAGACCTTTTCTGCAGAGCCCAGTGCAGTGGGTCTGAAGGTTCAGACATTGCAGTAAAATAGCATCAGTTTTAATCATCTTAACCACGTCTGCAAACCTTAAGTAGGTTGGCTTACCTGCAAAGGGAAAGAGCTAAGGACTGCCTTTTTTCCAAGCCAGTCTTTCCATTTTTGCAGCTGAAAAGCAAACAGTTCTGGTAAAGAAATGCCACCTTGGGACTGGAAAAACCACAGTCAGAAAAAACACAGTTGGGACCGGATTTCGTTTGATGCCATTTTTCAGTTTCTTCCAGTATTTTCCCCCCAAGGGAAAGGTAAAGGCTAGCTCTAGCTATGGGCACACCACTGCAGTCAGGAGATGCTTCACTGGTATGTTAACAGGGGGAAGAAGTGAACCCTTTGCAGTCCAAACCTCAGCTCCCTGAGGGCAATGGGCAAATCCCTGCAGGATAACATCAGGATTTCCCTCAGTGGCTTTCTGTGTCGTGCCAGAAGTGCCCTTCCCTGCCACGCGGAGGACGGAGGTGGCTGTCCAGAGCCCCCTGAAGCTGGTCACACTGCGCAGGGAGGTGCCGGGAGAGGGGACCACAGGGAATGGCCCTGGGCATGGGTTCCCCCTTTCCCATATGGGGATGCTCCCCAGCTCCCACGAGCACAAGCACTCCTTTGGGCCCTGGAGGATGCTGCAAGGGTGCGACATACAGTGATACCTGATTTAGAAAGAAGCCAAATGAAAGCCAGAGCATGTGGTTTAGCTTTTAATCACAGCTACACATCATGCCTTGCATTCCTGTAAGCATCCGTGCTACAGCAATATGCTATTAGGCATCACAGCTATTGGAAAACAAAGGGTTGAATTAAGCATAGTCAAATACAAAGAACAGCAAAGCTGATCATCTGGGATTCCCAAACCAGAAGTTAATTTCAATTTTGTAGAATTAAACAAAACCACCACCACAGCTTGATAGGAATAACCAAGAAATCAAGCTGGGTCAAGATGAAGTTACTTACCTGGAAATTCATGCCACAGCTTGACTACCACAATTCACGGAAAGTTGGCAAAGCAGGTTTCACCCTGCAGTTTGGGATTTGCTCTCAGAAGCCCCTTTGAATCCCTGGTCACCTGTTAGCTGCAAACATTTGTCACAAGTAAGAGCAAAAGAGACAGCGGCTCCAGCCCGCGTGGAATCTGCTCTGCCTGGATCGCACCACAGAGGAAAAGCACCGTACTTCACACCGACAGGCAAGAACAACTGACTTCAAGGTAGCATCAATTTCTGAACTTGCACTTGGCATTTGAAGACACCTTGGGGTTTGAAGGACCTCCTGCACATCTCCCACATCCCCCTTACAGTTCTCTAGATGTTTTCTCAGGAGCTGCTTTACTGTCCCTTCGAGATTGATATTTACACGGACTTTTAGAGCTCATGCAGTTTTTGAGATGGGGGAGATTATATTGTGGCCTATAAACTTGCTGAATCTTGGTTTCAAAATAACTATCCACATCATAGGATGTTAATAATATCTAAATAGCTTTTACAGGATTGCCTCTAACTCCAAGTACCCCCTTGGCACTCCAGGTCCATATTTCTTCCTTGCTTTGTCTCACTGTATAGCTTTTAGTGAGCTTTTATTGTGATATCTAGTAAAATCCCTCCCACAGTTTGGGATTAGGGAACAAACTAGTAAATTCCTATAACATGTCTCCTGGCATTTCACTTCTGTTTGGTTTTTTTTGATTCTGAAAGCCATTAGCTAGTCTTTAAATAACTGCCAGTCAGCACAGAAGTCCATACACCCTCAGTCTGGCTGCTCTTAATGCATGGAGGCTATAGAAGATGTTTACGAATAGCCAGGGCACCTCTTGTTTTGGGAGCCAGCTGTGGCCTTGCAGAGCCAGTGTGAACAGAGAAGAAGAGAAAATGGAGAAGCTAATTCCATCTGATTTACTTGTCCTGCAGCATCTCCACTTGGTGGGCTGCTGTTGCTGGACTAACACACATCACTCTTGGAAAGCACAGGGATTCAGGTATGTCCTGAATCATGACAACCAGATGTTGACTGCTGACAGATCTGAACAGTTAGGAATGGGGCCGTGCAGCCACCTTCTTTGCCTCTTCAGCACAGGACTTCAATGCTCGTAAACCAAAAGGGGTAATTCTCCATGATGCTCTGAAACCTGTTTGGCCACTGTGTCAGGGATGCCTTGTGCCTCCGCTCTAGGGCTTAAATCCTGTGACATCAAAATAGCTTTAGTCTGGCAGAGTCTCACTTTTTGGTGTGGATATGTGGGTTTTTTTGAAAGGGCACTCTATTATGGCTTAAGAGGTGTCATTTTTTGAAGTTTTAGAGCTGCTTTCAAAACTATGCCTAAGCAAATACTGCAATAATCTATTTATTATAGCAGTGTGATCAGACACACTTCATGCTTTGATCTGCCATAGAGCAGGGTACAGACTTCATGCAGTGCCATCATACCCATACTGATCCTGTGCAGACAAGGAACAGGTAGGTACGTGTTTGTGCCTCACTACACTGCCATGCAGTTCCTGCAGCAGATTTTGCCTCAGATAGTGGACTAGCAAGGGAAAATCTCACCCACGGCCATTTAGGAGAAGGTAAAGTCCCAGAATTCATATCCCTCTTGTCCAAAGACATGGATTACAGAGGAAAATGTGGGTAGGTCTTATTCTTAGAAAGTGTCACGCTGTTCTCTGAGCATCTGATCGTGACCAGAGTGCATAAGCTGAGGGGCTGGAGCAGTAGCTCTGGATGAGAAACACTGGATCCTCCAAAGGACCTGCAATAGGTGGTGATTTTTGCGTCCACTATGGCCCTAGTTCCTTCTCTAGCCTCTTCCTAGTTCCTTCTCTGCAAAAGAAGACTGTCTTACCACAAAGACCTTTTTTTTCCTTTTTCTGTCATCTTTGTTTTCCTTTGCAATACTGCTGAGAGGTCACTCAGATTGTAATCTCATGTACCAGAGGTTTTGTCAGTGATTTTTTTGTGTTGTTCTCTTTTTTTGGCATAAGATCAAGGAGATGGGAAACAGAACAAGTCATCCCTACATAAACTCCAGTCTCCATAGCAACAACGAAAAGTGTTTTCCTTCCTTGGTTTTACAATTCTAACCCTATAGTCTCACCTGAGGCCCAGCAAGAGGTTAAAATGTTTCCTAAATTACTCGCTCGCTGCAGAGTTTTAAAAGCAGGCTACTGGGATGAGTAGCACAGGCCAAGTGAGACCCGAGCAGCTTTCCTGAGCTCCAGGATGTGAGACAGGGGCTTGGGAAGGGCAGGTGGGAAATAGCATTTTCACCTTTGTAGGACTTGCATGCAGTAAGGCATGCTCCTGTGGCACAAATTACCTAGGGCAAAGAAAATGATGGAGAAGAGAAAACATAACCTTATACAGTGCCATTCTTCCTCAGACCGACCGTCCCAGCACGGTGGGATCAGGAAGGCAACACTGTACTAACTCCCCCGAGAATGTGGGGCCGCATTGCTGCATCTGCACCAAAAGCAAAGCAACTACCTTGTCCCAGGCTACTGCTGTGAACCCACCACAGCTATGCAGAGCGCACACTGCACACAGGCGATGCTGCGCACCCGAGCTCAGGGAAGCCGAGAGCCATCGCCAACTGCTGTCTCCTGCAGCCACGTGGTTTTCATACTTCGTTGTGTGTTCATGAAATGCTAAAATTGCTGAACATTCAGGAGAAAAATTCAAGGAACCTGTGATGGACAAATTGAATTTCCCAGGACAGATTGGAGAATTTTGAGCCTAAGGAAGACTGGACGCCACAGTCCCAGTCAATCTCTGGCACCAAGACCTCTGCCGTGGCTTTGGTGCTCTGCATGGTGGATTAGTGCTTGGCAGAGGCCTCTCTAGGGGAAAATACCTTAAAGTACCAAGAGGTGCTTGGAAGACCTTTCTATTTGTTTGTAAAGCTAGTTTTTCCTAAACCTTCTTTCCTTGCCTGCCTGCCAGCCTCCTGTGCAGGGGCTGCTGGCGAGCAGCAGGCAGGGGCTGCGGATGTGCAGTTGTATGCGCCGTGCTCCTGCCCGCGCTGCAGCAACGCGTTAGTCACACGTCATTAAGGCATCCAAGGTCATTTGTCTAAAAGGTACTGCTTCTCACAATCTGAGCAAAGTCCCACCATATGAAATCAGCAATTAACAGCACGACAAGAAGGACGACAAAAGCAGGCTGAAATACAGATGCATGTGAACAAACTTTATTGTATCTCAATGCACATAAAAATGTACTTAATTTCTTTTCCAAGCTGATCTTCCAATTGACTATGTTAATCTGGAATAGCCGAACTGAACAGGAATTGCATAATTTATTTCAGAAAAAAAAAGCAGAAGAGTTGAGTTTCATTGTTTGTAAAGAAAAGCCCCAAATAACTTTTCCTTTTAACTTTTCCTTTTTACTGTACCCGAGGGTACATTCTGGGAGCACCGTACACCACCACCTTAAGTTGAAGTTTTCCAGTGGTAAAGGATTGCAAGATTTTGACCAAGAGGCTAAGAAACTGTCATTTTAAGATATTTAGATCAGGTCAATTTTCCCATCACCCAGTAGCATGTGTTCATATTATAAAATTAAATAGAATTAAATAGAAATTCTCAAATCAGTTCTAACTGGGTCTTTGATTAACAGGATATATTTTTCAGCTTTGAAAAGTTCTTTTAACTTACTGGATCATAATCAAAGGTGACTTCACTGAGACAGCACGGTATTGTTAACCTGTACTCGAGTAGTAGAGGGGATGTAGTAGGAGGGAATCCCTCTGTGAGTAGGAAACGTAGACTGTGATCAGCTGAATTGCTCCGCAGCTCCTTACTGCCTCTCTACAGCACCCAAAAAGAAAACTCACTCTTTTAACAGCCGCCTTCAACCCCAGCAGGGCCACATGCCTAGGATGGGATGCTGGCAGACAGCATGCCTTGGGGTCGGCCACGCACAGGTTAAACCCCAGTCTGGTTGGCAGAGCCTGTTGGAAGGATCTACCACGGACCATCGTCCACTGGGGTTACTCACTGATTCCTGACTTCACCATCCTATTTTTGATGTGGGTCTACTGTACAAGGGAAGAGCATGGCCAGTTTCCATTGCTCTGGTGGACTTTCTATGCTGTAGATTCTGTACATTATTCCACCACAGTAAAGCTAAGTGATATCCTGCCTTTGGTACAACCCCAACAGAGTACTGCCAGCTTACTTTCCTCTACATATCTTACTGGTTTTGCTGTTAGTCTCTCAGGATAAACATATACCACTATTTTAGATTCTGTAGTAGTTGTTTTTCCAGTCAAAACCAGAAATAGGAACCTTTGGGGAAAAAACAGTAAATATGTTAGCTCACTTAACAGATGATTTAAATTTCACTTCATCCCTCAAGGAGCGTAATTGGCATAAAACAGAAGGCTCATCTGTGCTGGAAATGGTGTTGCAAATGGTGGTATTTCAACAAACTGCTTATTAAGGGCTTTACAGTAGTAATACACACTTGTCTCGATGTTCCTCAGCATTTATAACAAGTTGACAGATACTCAGTAACTAAAGGTCATTTTATAAATAACAGATTCTTATTTTATAGTCTCAAGTACATGCTTTGAAATTGTTAGAGAGCAGATTAAACACTGAACTCCCCAGACACAAGTATCTGTTGCGTAGGATCATATATCATGTAAATGGGCTTGTTGAAACACCTGACATTTACTCGTAACACACACTGCTAGAAGTGGCAAAACCATTCAGTTCTTAGTCATTTATACATTGAATTTATACGTTGATTTATAGCTCTCAATTTCAATGAACAAAGAATACTCTGTATTATATAACGGTTGCATGCAAATAAAATTAAATTCTGTGATCTCCATGTTCCTTAATCAGTAGATACAAACCACTGGAAAAGCTGGAAGGACTCAGCACTGTCAAGTCTGTTCCCAGGGCAGAGCTGTGGCCACTGAAACTGCTGAAAACGTTCCTACCAAAGCCAGTGGTTTTGCAGCAGGTACGTAACTTCCATGCACAAGAGCAGATCACTTACAAATGCAATTATATTCACTTCTAACACCAGCCATTTGATTTGCATCAGTCTTTACAGTGAACTTCCCAATGCGGTTCAAAGGGGAAGAATTCCCAATACCAACATTCCCCACCACGAGGCTCTTGGGTACCAAACGCTGGCAGGTGCACCAAGCCCGTTCCAGCACCGGGTCACGGATCGGTAGGAGGTGGGTCAGGCAGTTCTGTTATCACACAAGCCCTGCAAAACCTGTGTTGCTGCATCTATAGCCTCCAGAAGGAAGAATTTACCTTGAGACCCTTTCCCAGAGGTCTGAAAATCAACAGTTAAGCAGGATGGCACGTAGAGACTTCTTTTGCCCTAGAATGGGAGATGCCTTTTACAGCGATTCAGCAGAGCAGTACCCTCTGTGTTTATAATTGGAGTAAATCAGTCTGCTGAGAGATTCAGCCCTTCCTCTGCTATTAGTTTGGCTATAGAGAGTAAAATTAAAACAGATAATAACAGGCAGGGAAAGGCATGGTATTGCTCCTTCATTAATTGTTCAATATTTTTACCTAGAAGCCAGCGAAAACTTGGCCACTGCCTCATCAGTAAATAACCAGCCTCTCATAAATACATACCAAGATGAAGAAATGGAAAGTCCTCTAATAATTCAAAAAGATTAAAGTCCAAATAGCTGAGAAATTAAACTCCTTCATAAATCCTACCTTCAGTATGTTAAATTTTTAATTTATTTTTAAGCAAGAAACATCACATTCTAATAGCTCTTGCTGGACAGCCAGTTAAAAAAAGCATAAACCAACATCAAAGAAATAATAAAACACTGAAAGAATGACATTTTTATTTGTTCTTTTTAAGATGCATAACTTTGTATTTTGCATATCAAAACTGGTAATTTCTAATGAGGCAGGTTTCTGAAAATTGTTTGCTTGTTGACAAGACTTCGGCTTATGCCTTTTCCAGCTATCTAAAACTTCAGCTCCCTCCAACTCCTACCAGCGGCCAGGCGATCACATAAAGTGTTATCACAGATAAGGTTTAGCCAAATTAACCAGTCAATTTTATCACTCTTAGTTCTAGAAGAGCCAAATGGATCTAAGATCAACAAAATACAAAGGATCTTTCTTAATGGATAAGCGGAATGGAGAGAGGTCTTTTAAGGGTGGTAGGTGTTTTTCAGTGTTAGTTGTATACCAGCAATCTCTACCAACACACACAGAAAGAACACAGCTTATAACTTTGTACTCATTTCTAAAGTGATCATAGCTATTTTTCATTATAAGGTGATTAGTATCTTTTTTCTAAGCAACTCTTTTGCCATTTGAAATAACAAGCTGCTTGTAGGTTTTAAGTAATTTTGATGGATACTTTCCTCTGTTCATCATCCATCAAACCCTGTGTAAAATTCCCCACAAAAAGTATCCTGTATCTTAAAAAAATAAAATTTAAAAAAAAGCATCTTTGTCACTCTACCCTTCTGTGGACAGAATGACAAGCCCATTGTCTTCCTCAACTTTACTGTCATTAACCACCCTCGTAAATCAAAGAATTTCACTAATGCATGGTGGTGTCGGTGCTGCAAAGCTGTGGGGCCACCCGTGCCTGCCACTTGCATAAGCACTGCTCAGGTCACAGCGTACCTTACTACTAGCACTGGCTGTCTTAAAGCCAGCAGCCTTTAAAGATGTTTCATTCCTATTTTGGAACTTTGGCTTTTGTAAGAGTTGTTCTAAGCAAGAATACCAACATTGTACAAAATACGAGCTACCGTTGGGAATGAAAGAAAAAAGTTGTTGGATTTACTAGAAAAGGGACTGTGGATGTAATGATGTTTACCTTCACCTCCAGCTCACCTTAGGTCTCATTATAAGCTTAAATTTTTCACATCAAATAGCACTTTTTCATTATAAATTAATTTAGCCTCTAGAAATGTGCATCATCTAGGTACATACATGAGTAGACAGATGCAAAACAAGTATTCTAACTAGTTTCATTGAACGAACAAGTTTCATTGAATGTGTTGATAAAAATAACTGTGCTCTAAATTGCAGTATTTGAAATAAATTTGAAGCAGCTTGGATATTGACTGGAAAGTACCAGCAGTCAAGGAGTGGAAACAAACTCTGTTGTCAACACCCAAACATTGCTTTTTGGTATTAAAACTGAGTAGATCTAGTGATGCAAATTACTGGTTACTGTACATCTGATGGAAGTGCAACAGAATACATCCTTATGCTCTAAACTCTGGAGTTGGATTAGATTTTTACACATTTGAAGTTTAAAAAGAAAAAAGCTTTAGGCATGTGTGAGTGGTAGTACCAGAAACAATTTTCAAGCTTCCTGCATGCACACCCCATCCGCTTCCCACTTTGATGCTGGGGCAAGACCTAGGTACATAGCAGGCCAGAAGGGAGCTGCCATTCTCCCCAACCATGCCCTTGAAGCAGCAAGAACCAGGACTTGCAAACCCCAGCCCTGCAGTCTGGATGTCATCTCTGCCCTTCGATCCTGTTTGGATTAGGCCCTTGAGGCTAAACGATGTTCCTACAGCGCAGGCAATGGAGGTTGGGGTGGCCAGAGGAAAACGTTGCAAAGCAACCGTAAGCGTTCCTTACACAGGAGTCTTGCAATTGAACTTTTAATGGAAATGAGCAACCTGCAACCTAAAATCCTAGCAAAGAATTGGGAGGAGAGGTAAGGGAGAGAGAAGCAGGCTGCTCCCCAAATTGCCCCCCCCCGTTAGGATCCAGGAGCGTAGCTTTGGCAAACAGCATGTTGTTACAACTTGAGACAGATGGAAATGTGCTTACTTGTCAAAGCTGTTATCCCCCAAGAGGAAAGAAATTATGTTGTCTTGAACACGCTGTGGGTAACAGACAGGGAAAGGTCCAGAAATAGAACAAAACTAATAATACAAAACTAGGTTTGGAATATGAAACGAAAGCTGTCTTTTGCACAGAAAGGGGGGTGTTTTTTCTTAACAGATAAAAAAACCAGAACTTTTTTTAGTCCCAATAGTACGAGTATTACAATAGGCATGCATTGTCCTGGGGAAGACTTAACCTATTACAAATAAATTACTGTTTATCATACAGTATTAGCAATAGGATAATTTCTGTAATTGAGGAGTGTACAAATTCTGGTCTATATGAAATACCGACTAATATGGGATACTAAGCTTTTAAAGAGCCTTTGAATTCTAAATGCAGTACAACCAACTCATGAATGGCTTTAAAAATTTTAGATACTAACAATAATCTAAGTCTAGTTTTGAAAAAAATGCAGAATTTTCTTCATAAGCCAGTGGGTCCTTCAAGGTCAATTTAATAATGAACTGCATCTTTTAATTTAAAGCACATTTCACAATAAAGCTCAAGAAGAAAACCAACCTTCAATTTCAACAGCAGTATGTTTTTCTAACACTGCTCATTTCTTCCCATCGAAACAAACCCACTCTAGTACCACACCTTTGTTCTTCATCTACTGAATCCACATCAGAAAACAAATGCTAATTGCATCTTTTCCATTAAGGCAGAGGATGACATACAAACAGAAAGATTCTTTGCCCTATGGGTGCCAAGATAAAAGAAAAAAAAAAAACAAAACCTTTCTATTTTAAAAATGTCCATTTACTTTTACTGAATTTTTAAATCTCCACCTTCCATTAGAAGAAAAAAATATTGCAATTAACATAAAATTGTTGTGATTATTCCATTTTAACATTTATTCTTGCATAGAAAGCCAAATAGCCAGAGACATCCATTTCAGACAAGTTATGGCATCAGCAGCACCCATTATTACACAGAAACCACATTCAAGTCCAACTAGAAAAGGAAGTTTCAAAATGCTTCCATATGCATTAAAACAATTTTTAAAACCTTTTAGGTTTTGTGTTCTGAGTCTTTAGAAATGGTGACTTTTTGATTAGGTTTGGTAGCCTCGTCCATCAGTTCCTTCAGCTGCCCAATCTGTTCATCACGGAAGTCATTAAGTTTTTCTTCTGTGAGCTGGATTCCATATAGACTCTTTTCTCTCAAGTTTTGTTTGTCCTCAATAATTTGTTGCTGTATCACTGCTGCATAGTTCTAGTGAGGAAGGAATATAAAGGTCACAAAAATGACAAATGCAGGATTCAGGTCAACTTTTTTTTAATACCATTTTACCATAATAACATACTCTTAGTCAATCTTCTACAGCATTCTATTAATCAACAACAAATGACAAAAAAAATACACTTTTTGTAAGAAAGGTTATTAATTTCTAGTATCTGCAGTCAATTTTATGTGGCTAGTTTAAAATGCATATCATCTATGTACAGATTAATTTGTCATATCGTATACTACTACTGAAAACAAAACAGAATTTAATTACAGATGAAATATATTTATGTAGTTATAACTATTAAAATTTATGTTTTCTATCTAGCAGAATATCAATAGGATTCACTTTGTAAACTGATATATCTGGAAAAGTATTATTCTCAAAGAAACGTATTAGAAAAAGCAATCTATAATTGGACAAATGTCCAAAAGCCTTTCTGCCTAACCACTCTCTGCATTTCTGGGAACTGTTAAGGTCATTTGCACCCAGCCCTGGACTGCTTGCTCCAAAGGTGGTAGGAATTCAGCAACTGTGAGACTTCTCTCATTCTGCCAGTTTTGGAAGAAATTAGTTGACAAAATTGAAAGGTAGGGGAGAATAAGAAGGGGCTTCAAGGACAAATACCTCTGTATTGCGTGCTCATTCCCTGAAGGAAAAAAAAGAAAAGGATAACCCCCTTTCTGTACTGCTTTGAACGTAACTTTGTTCCGACTTACTTTCAATCCTGTTGTAACAGAAAGCATTGGGACCATGTTTACTTAAGTAACAGCATTTGTGTCAGTGGACAGGCAAAATGGTCAGTACGTATTACATCAATACCAGGCTGAGGACCATTATAAAAGCAAGACTTTCTCATGGGCAGAAACGGAAGTGACCAACAGGTCACAGCAGTAATGTGGGCATAGCTGGAAAATTGCTTTCTCACTACTTTGGAGCAATCTTTGACCATTACGACTTTTCTAAATTACAATACTCGAGGTTCTGCAAGGACAGCGGTTCTGCAAATTGAATTCGGCTAGCGGTGCTACCACTGACACCGCTGTGTTCAAAGCCCATCAGCACGGATCCTGTGTGCTCCTCAGCTCCCTCTGCCCAGCACCAGTCCTGCTGCAGCAGCTTCCACAGAAGTTGTAGTGAGTGAATTTGTCAAAAGCCTCATGGTGTATGTACTTACTGAAGTCAGTGAACCTACTGGGATGGTTAAAAGTTAAGCACAGATTTAAACACTGGGTTGGAAGGGAGCTTAAGCTTTCATTTTTCTTAAGAGGAACTTAAAAACAAACTCCACAATTAAGAAATTAATTTCAAAAGTTAATTTTTATTGGAAAAAATACAGGCTTCTCTCCCACTTTAGTAAGACATTCCTTAAAGCGCCCTTAAAGTTTCAAGCACAACTGAATATAGTATAAGAAAATGAGCTAAAAAAAATATATTCTGAGTAAATAAGAATGGTAACTGTGTTACATGGAAATGCCCTTTTTTTTTTTTTTTAAATAAAGGGTCAAATATTGGGAGTATTCAAAAGCACAGGATTATAGCAATGAAATAGAACCATTATTTTAATTTCCAATTTTCAGCTAAAAGAAGCCTTATTATTGCATACTGAATTGTTAATCCAATTACCAGCAAAATAACTAAAGCCACTAGTTCAGCTGTATGTCTAATAATTCCAGAGAAGTGGGTGAGAAGGAAAAATATTATTCACGAGCGTGTGATAAATTTCAAAACAACAACATTTACTAACATAAATACACTACATTGTTTATGGACCATGGCAAGCCTCACTAGTCAGCAGGACCTTAGCAGTCCTCCTGCAAAGCTTAATTCATAGCTACTTAAAGAAAATAGATCAAACAAACTGGGGCAAACAAAAGTAAATCTTTAATACAGACTCTGAACTAAACTGATTCCTCATTTCTACAGAGATCTGTAGGGGTAGCATGTTGTGTTAAAGTTATTAAATAAGAAAAATAACAAGAGTTTCATAATACTGAGGTGGTTCCCCCTACATCACCTCTCCCCTTTTTACATTACATATGCATTCAGGAACAGTGACACTACAGTTAATCCCTGCAGCAATCCTACACCTCAGTGGTATTACCTTATAGCAGAGTTGGTCCAAGGTTTAGAAAGAACTAAATACAGGGGTTTTTCCCCAATGACTGAAGAATCAAACAGTAACAACAAGGTAAAAAATGATAATGGTTTAAAAAGTCTTCAGCTTCATGGTTTACAGAATTTATCAAGGCAGATGGATAAATGTGATCTCTGAAGCTGTCAGCAGACAAGTAACACACCAACATGTTACACATCAACTATTTCACCTCATTCTGTCTTCAAATTTCTGCACAGAACAATCCAGTCAGTATTGATTCTGGACTCCAAAAAAGAAACTCTCATTATACCAAACAACAACATTCAGAGCATGTAATTCAGAAACAATACTGAAAGCAAGCAACGTGAAACTCTCCACATCTTATCAAGAGACCTGACTAAATGTACACACCCTGAGAACCCCTCCATGTGATGTTCTACCAGTGCAGGTTCCACAGTGGGAGAAAAGTCCTTCCCACCATTAATGATCAACCACCTGGGAGCAGCCTGGGGCTACTGCTGCAGGCATGGGCTATGGTACCTAGAAATAACTGAAGTCCATTTAAAGACAGGTTACAATTTTACAAACTTTATTGACTAGAAAATCATATTTTCCAAAAATATGAAATTAATTACTGGTAAAAAGGCTGCATTATTATTTTTTTTTAATCTAACATCAAAGCACCACGTTCACAAAGCATCAACATTAAAGAATCCAGATCTCGGAAGCGATGGTCCTCAACAAAGCCGCAACGCCCACTCTCACAGATGCTCTCCATCCAGACACACAGTGATGGACTGTATTTCCCTATTCCTTGATGCCAGGTGTTCTGCTTTGCAGCACTCCAATGTGCTCCCATCTGAACGTGTCACCACTGGCTCTTTTTCCCCACTCATCTTCTAGCTGAACAAATGTTTTGTACATGCCAGAAAGCCTCAATAGTAGTGGTTTCATATCGATTTGTAATGTGACCAAAAATTCAAAATTGGACCCTTAAAACATGCTGAGTTTTGGTTGGCTCATGACAGAAAATGTAACCTTCTCACCTCATTTTACCAAAAGGCAGTGATGCACCAAAGAAAATATGTTTCGTCCTTTACAAAAGCACTGGAGAGATCAGCTATATGGCTTATCACACCTTCTCTGCCTGTGATGCGAGATGAGGAATGATCAAAGCTTGGGACATTTAAATGTTTAACACATTACTGTTCCCTCAGAAACTCATACTGTTATTATGTGATCAGTGATTTGTGGAAAGGTACTACATAATTTGCTGGTACGTAGTTCTGTAATTTAAGATTTGGCTTCTATACAGAAAATGCACCATTTTGCTCAGTGCACATGAACTTTAATATGTTGAACTCCAAAGTTCAGTAATAGGTTTAAAAGCGTAATGAAAACAAAACAAAACAAAAAAAACAAGCTAACATTTGTTCTTTCAGTATACCTTTGGTCACAAAATATGATGATCCCAGTCCCTCTCAGGCAGTAAGGAGGAGCAGCATGTTTGCGTATGCTCTGGTTTTCATTAAACCTTAATAGATATGGAATTTAACTACTTCCTAATGTCATCTTCCCTACCAGCAGAACTGAAACAAACCCTTGCTTAGCTTTCCCAAACAAGGGAAAATTACTTTGCTTCTGCCTTTCATTTTATTTTACATATAACTACATCTTCCAAATATAACAAAACTCCTTTGTCAATCATAACACAAATCCCTGGCAGATTTTTCAAGGGCATCTGTCGTGGTTTAACCCCAGTCGGTAATTAAGCACCACACAGCCACTTGTTCACTCCCCCCCACAATGGGACAGGGGAGAGAATCAGGGCGGGGAGGGGAATTAAAACTCATGTGTTGAGATAAAGACAGTTGAACAAACAAGTGATGCACAATACAACTGCTCACCACCTGCTGACTGATGCCCAGCCAATCGCCAAGCTGTGGTGCCCCCTGGCCAACTCCCCCCAGTTTATATACTGGGCATGATGTCACATGGTATGGAATACCCCTTTGGCTCATTTGGGTCAGCTGTTCTGGCTGTGTCCCCTCCCAGTTTCTTGTGCACCCCCAGCCTCTTTCAGCATGAGAAGCTGAAAAGTCCTTGACTTAGTATAAACACTGCTTAGCAACCTAAACCATCAGTGTGTTATCAAAATTCTTCTTATCCTGAATCCAAAACACAGCACTATACCAGCTACTGGGAAGAAAATTAACTTTATTCCAGCCAAAACCAGGACAGCATCTTATTTCAATTACGGTTTGCACCCTGCTTACAGAACCAAGGACACAAAATGGAAGACAAGTAAACCTGTACCCTCACAGAGCCAGGCTCAGCGTCCACAAGGATGGCAGAAGCACACAGGTGCTCTCCTCCTTGCCCAGATGGTCAAGTGTGGCAGGTCAGTCAGGGACAACCTCTGCACCTTTGGTTTTCTTAGGCTGGTTGGTTGTTTCTTTGCAAGTAGCTCTTACCGCAATGATCCTCTGCCTGCACCAGCTGTACAGTTCTGGGCACCTACACGGAAATCAAAAAGCAAACCACCAGCTGAATGGTAAAAGCCTTTGCCCCATGTATATGACTGCCACGAGAAACAAAGAGGATCAGAATCAAGTTCAAGTCAAGACAACCTCTCCTGACCATTTACCATCAAAAGACAGCTGATTTATCCAGTATTCAATCCCAGCATGCCGGCCGTCTGTATCAGACACCCTCAGAGTCCCGCTCCTCCCACTGTCCATCCCAGTCCTAAAGGAGGGTAACAGTCTGAGGTGCAGACCAGCCAGGTCCCTGCATTGCCAAAAGTACACGCAACCACAGAGGCGGCCCAAAACTCTCCGTATCACCAACGCAGGGAGGCAGATGCCTCACCTGAATGCTCTGATGCGCTCCTCAGAGATACTGGTTCTGCCTACAGACCACGTTGGCACCTACAGCACGCACGCTGAATCCAGCCATTAGGCTCTCTTAAAATCCTATGACATGATAAAATACTTGAATCTCCAAGTGATTTCTACAAAAACACAGAAGGTGAGTATTTGCTGTAATCAGTAACCACAGGGGTTTTTTATTTAAATTCATTGAAGCGAATACACAGTTTTCCTCTGCTCTCTGATTCATAAGCATTCACAGAATGCACAAATTCATCAAAAGGGCAAGGCAATGGGTGACATTTGAGGTCTTAAAATACCACACATTACAGAAAGGATGTCAGCCTTGTTGTTTACAAAGTTGAGAAAGGATTAAATACAAAAATAAAAGCAAAAAAACACACAGCCAAAAACCCCACTCCCTGACTCCCAGATGTATAGACTCCCACCTGATCCAGTACATGCTGATAGACATTTATATCCCATGCAAATACAAAATGCTGATAGATGTATTGGTTTTATGTGGCAAGGTCTTGGTAGCGGGGGGGGTTACAGGGGTGGCTTCTGTAAGAAGCTGCTGGAAGCTTCCCCTGTGTTCGGGAGAGAGCAAGCCCATACCAGCCGGCTCTAAGACGTACCCGCTGCCGGCCAAGGCCGAGCCAATCAGTGATAGTGGTAACGCCTCTGTGATAACGTTTTTAAGAAGGAAAAAAAAAGTTGGGATGCGGAAACAGCCACTGGAGAGAGGAGTGAGAACATGTAAGAGAAACAGCTCTGCAGACCCCAAGGTCAGTGAAGAAGGAGGGGGAGGAGATGCTCCAGGCGCCGGAGCGAAGATTCCCCTGCAGCCCGTGGTGAAGACCCTGGTGAGGCAGGCTGTCCCCCTGCAGCCCAGGGAGGTCCACGGTGCAGCAGATCTCCACCTGCAGCCCGTGGAGGACCCCACGCCAGAGCAGGTGGGTTCCCGAAGGAGGCTGTGACCCCGTGGGAACCCCACGCTGGAGCAGGTTCCTGGCAGGACCTGCGGATCTGTGGAGAGAGGAGCCCACACTGGAGCAGGTTTTCTGGCAGGACTTGTGACCCCGTGGGGGACCCGCGCTGGAGCAGTGTGCTCCTGAAGGACTGCACACCGTGGAAAGGACCCATGCTGGAGCAGTTCATGAAGAACTGCAGCCCGTGGGAATGGCCCACGTTGGAGACGTTCGTGGAGGACTGTCTCCCATGGGTGGGACCCCACGCTGGAGCGGGGAAAGAGTGTGATGAGTCCTTGCCCTGAGGAGGTGAAGCGGCAGAAAATATCGTGTGATGACCATAAACCCCATTCCTGTCCCCCTGTGCCGCTGGGGGGGCTTGGTGGAGAAATCCGGGAGTGAAGTTGTGCCTGGGAAGAAGGGAGGGGTGGTGGGAAGGTGTTCTGAGATTTCATTTTATTTCTCATTACCTTACTCTGGCTGATTTGTAATATATTGAGCTAATTTTCCCTAGGCTGAGTCTGTTTTGCCCGTGACGGTAATTAGTGAATGATCTCTCCTGTCCTTATCTCCACCTGCAAGCTTTTGTTACATTTTTCTCTCCCCTGTCCAGCTGAGGATGGGGGAGTGATAGAACGGCTTTGGTGGGTACCTGGCGTCCAGCCAGGGTCAACCCATCACAATAGACATTTATAATTTAATCGTAAGATTAAACGGGTTAACAGCCCATTTGCCCATTTTCACTGGGAAGAATCGTAATCATCATTTCTATTTTCTTTGACGTCCTCCTCAACATCTACAATGCAACATTTTAGACAATCGCTCCAAAAAATCTCTGTAAGGTTAATTTAGATAGAAAAAGTCAGGATAGACATGTCTGTTCACAGTACCTTTCTTGCCAGATTTTCTCTTAAAAAAAGGTTTAAAATTTTTATCTCCCTTAAGCAGTTAAAGTATAAAGCCGATGTATTCATCCATTCCAAAAAGACTATCTCCGCTTGCAGTCAAATTAATGATAACACATTATCATTATGACATAACATAAACATGACATAACATAGACAACGTTACTGGGGCCAGATCAGAAACTGCTACTCTGAGACATGTTAAACAAACTGGGCACAGTCAGGCACTGAAAAACCCTATCAAATTATTTTAAACTTATTTTTCTCAGGGTGACATCAAAAAAACAAGCATGGTCTGAGAGGCCACACTCCTCACTCCCTGGAATTTCACTTAAAACTGCAGCATTTCAAGTTCTGCTGCTGCTACTAGGAGCAAAATGAAACACATGCTGCTAGGACAGTAGCATGAAGAAATGTATGTTGAATGAATTATTTTATGCACATTCAGACAGAATTCTGCAACTGATTTACTGTATTTTTTACTACAAAACTGTTTTGTTTGTTAAACTAATTGAGTATCAGCGAAAGACAAAATCTTTATAGAAGTGATTTTTAAATGGGAGATACACCTTATGAAATTCTAGAGCATCTTCACATATTTTACCTAATGCTGTAAGTATAGTTAGAAATGTAATAACAAACCCAGGAAAATTCTACCACACTTAAACTCAGCTTAATACACAATTTCAGTGGATATTTTCATACACTTGCGTACACATCAAGCCATAAGAACCTACACTTCACCCCATAAGACCACTTAAAATAGCCCATAAACATTTTAAAAATTGCATAAAATGTGATTACTGTCAAATAAACTACCTAATCTGAATAAACAGCTATGTGAAGTCACACATACTGCAACAGGAACAATGTATTATCAGACAATTTCAATCAGACAGTTTTTGTAAAGGACACACCATGATCACTTAGGAAAAAAGTCAATATACTATGAAGGGTGGTGAGTAAGCCTTCCTCCTGCTTTTGGAAACACTCATCAAACAGTATTTGAATGATACCAGGTAATGACATATGGCTGGCATTATCAGAGTTTCTTACATGGAAAATTAAAATAGTAATTGCTGGGAAAAGGGCAACAGAATGAAGATGGGAATTTCACTCTGAGGTACCCAGAAGGGCAGAGGACCTCTGGGGAATACAGATGTCCAGCTCCTACTGCAAATCTTGACAGAAGGTAAAAAAAACAACTTTCTCTTCTGGCATTTAAATCACCTGAGCATCCATTACATGCGTAAGAGCAAACCAGAGGCAACTCTTAGCAACAGGAACTTGCACGAACATTCAGCACTGGCTTAAGACTGCTCCTGCTGAAAGCCTGGAGGATGTAAGGTGAGTGGCTACTGCTGGGTGGTTTTACAAAAAAAAAAAAAAAAAAAAAATTTTATTGACTGTAGTATGAGCACAAGAAGGAAATCTCAAAGATTATTCTCTTTTTGAAAATGCTATAGGACTTTACATGTAACCCTGGAAAACACCAGCATCCAAAAGTACGAGGCCAAATGTTTCATCCACAGACGCTCCAGCTCCAGTGCAGCAGACAATGTTCACATTCTGAGGCAACAGTAAGGTCTCTAAAACAGCATGGTGCTCCAGTTAAATAAAGCATTACAAACAAGTTGATTGTCATACAAATATGGTTATGCTATAAATTTAACAGGCATATACAATAAAAAACTAGCAACAAGCTTATTTATGATAGAAACCAATGTTTTTCAGGTTCTAGCATCTCCTTCATTACCAATGTCACAGCACAGAATCCATCAACAAAATGTTTACTATCTACTAAGAGAGGCAGAGTTGTGCAAAGTAACACTAAGCTTTCGGGTTTCAAAACCAGGAAGATTTTCCCAGCACGAACATGTTCTAGAAATCCTTGATATTTTCCATTAATAATAAAGTGTTCAGTTAAGCAGAAGTTAGGATGTAACATATTAAATAGGTTTACTATCAAAGGTTTACTATGTATAAAAACACAAACACTTAAAAAACAGACTGAGTAGCTTATATGACCAGTCATAAGAACACTAAGTTGAAGCTTTAAGCACATATATGTAAGAATCAAAAAGTATATCAGAAAGAGTTACTTTTATTAAAGCTGAAACATGACTCACTCTATTTTAAAGAAAAAAAAAAAAAGCATTCTTCTTGGAAATTAAAGGGATGCATATTTTCCTACAAATTTTTTTAAAAGAATGGATCATGTGAAAGAACAAAAATAAAATTTTTAAAGCATTGTTTTCTAGTCCAGCAGCAGTGCAAACTGCATTCCTCCGAGGACGAGATCCCTGTCCTTCCCCTGTGCATCACCACCTCTAGAGCAGGGTAGTTGAGGAATCCCCCAAGGGAAAAAAATCCCCGAGCAGGGCTAAACCAGAGTTGGTAACTCACAGCCACTGTCCCTGTCCCTCTGCTGAGGCAGCCACTACAGTGACACTCCAGAAAGGGAAGGAAAGACAGGGAGAGCAGAGCAGCACACAGAGTTAATTTAATCACAAATGGTACAAAAATGACATGGTTTGCCAGAGGCCAAACTGGTTCCTCAAGCACCCTTCAAGACCACGAGTGTGAAGAACCCATCTCACTATGGGATATATCTCCTACCCCCAAAGAAAAACAATGCAGGTGAAATAAAATCCTCCCTTTTCTAACAAAGATACCCAATTGTAATTAATGAGGAGTTCTAAAAACAAGTTGTGTGAAGAGCAGTTTGGATAAGCTATTTTGTATTTCAGTCCATTATTAGATGGAAAGATTTGTAGAGGCCATTTCAAGCCAAGGGGATAGTCTAGCACTTGCAATGGGATGTAATTTAGATGCAATGATCTAAAAGTTACAGCCTAATTGAAGCTAGAGATGGAGGTTGTCTTTGTGCTGAGCATCAGAGAGAGAAGCTTCTGTCTTAAACATGATGTGATGACTGGATATGCTGTCCTGCAGAGATGCAGGTCTCATCACCGCGAAAGCAACTACGTGTCTCTCTCTCTCTCACTGGCTGTAGATGACTGGCTTCAGTCAACTTCATTCCTTTCTTGTGGTAAAAGGAAAGTGTTCATCAGTTGTTTTGGTTTGTGTTTTTTTAATTACAAAAGGCAACAAAAATACCATTTCTCCTTGCATGAATCTATAATCTCTCCCCTGGAGTTTGTTTTATCTTTGGTTAACACTGCTGATGTCAGACTCAACAACATTCTGAAGTGAAACTCATGATGCAAAAAAAAAACTGTAGTACCTTTTTACCCTTAGAAAACTTTGAATTATGTATATTTTAATTTCTAGGGATGAAAGACCACGTCACTGTTTCTAATTACAAAGCACAGAGGTAAAACAGATTTCTCCAGGACAAAGTCACTGGATCATAAAGAATGGGAACAACCAGAAAATTTCAAAGTTTTCTAAAAGTTAATCTGAAAGGAAAAGCCATGAGAACCTTAACAATATCATGTTTTCACAGGAGATTCAGGAAGGATGCTAGAATACATGACTATCAACCAAATTTCAGGGTAGTGATCACAGTAACACAATTATGCACATACTGTAACTATACAGAACTGCTACCATACAAGGGGTTGCGGGTTTTTTTGTTGCTTGCTTGTTTGCAGTTTGGGAGGAAAGAATGAAAAATTGTTTGGCTAAAATGGAGCCAGGGAATATAATTATGTAATACTTAGTAATCAGCACATAGAATTATTATTTGATCAGGAAGGTATAAAATGGACTTTTTTTTTTTTTGAACAGTTTACTAATATTGTTAAATTGGAAGAAATGACATTTATTTAGAGGAATGTAAAAAAAGCTCAAGGACTAACTCCTGTTTATAGCTTAAATAACATGTTATTTTAATGTTCTTTTTTCCATGTAAGACTTGTAAGATCATAATTTGAGATGAAAGTGGGAAGTTTGTGGCCTGACTGTCAAGGTAAACATATATAAATGCTATTAAGTCCAAAATGGAGCACAATAGCATTACAATACATCAGAATGACTTTACTGTCATTTGAGGAAAAACAAGCTGTGATTAATTATTTCTTTCTGGGTGCACAATACTTACATCACTATTGTACATCAGGGCCAAAATCTAGGTCACTAAAAGCTTTTTGCATCATCTGATAACAACCATAGTCTTTAAGATCCTCACCACTTACATTAATAAGCTTCATCTCAGGCCTTAAATAGAAAGCTTGAGCTTGTTCTAGGGAAGAAGAGAGGGGGAAAAAAAATCAGAACAAACTTGAAGGAAAAGCAACATTTAAGAAAAAATAAAATGACCAATTACATTCTGAAAAGAGAGATCAATCTGAAATGTAGATGCAACACAAGAAGCAGGGCAGGAGGAATTGATGGGAGGTAGAAAGAAAGAGATGGTCACACAGATGGGTTCCAATGGATCGACAAGATCCTGTCATGGTTCTCTTCCCTTGGACAGGTTGTATCATTCAAAGTGTGAGCTCCACCAAAAATAAAAGACTTCTTTTATGAAAGAGTAAAAAAAAAATTCTTCTCTGAAGTACTTAGCAGTATTTGAGAATCTTTTAAATTGGTACTGGAGACAAAAATAGTTGGAAGAGAAATATATTAAAAACCCCATTAGAACTTAATATAGTTAACAATTTAAGAACAAAACACGGACCTTCAGTTTGGACCTTCATCTGTAAAAATTATTATGAAGTTATGATGAAATTACCCTGTTAGTAATACCAACCTCTAAGACGGCTGTAACAGGACAAATAAGCTACAGACCAGAAAAGTTTCTTTCAAGAACATTGTCTCATATTTTCATACAAATCCTAATAAATCCTCAGCAATTTGAAAGACTGTTATTTCTTGACTCAGTTTCTATTTTGCTTTGACATCTTATGCTGTGCATGGCAGCTCTTTGGCTGATAAAAAAGCTGTCCCATGCACTTTTGTCTACTACTGATGTTTTGTCTGGCAAATAAAATGCTACAATCTCACAGAATATACAAGGGTTTATCACCTGCTATTAATTTAAAGCAAAGCAAGGGAAAAGACTGGAAGTGATACTATCACTTCATTTTTAGGAACTTCTTCAATGCATCAGTTATACTGTAATATTTGTATTTAAATATTAAGCTAGGAAACCTCGGCAAAGTGCTTCACTGCAGGTAATTCCCAGATAAATATCAACACTAAGTACAGGCATTTTACCTAAAAAAAACCTAAACTGTTTTAACAACATAATCACACAATTATAATTAAAGTGCACAATGCAAACATCACTTATAGACTCCTGTATCGATTCTTTAAATAGAGGATACGCATCTTAAATTTGCAGTTACTTCTGTCAGAAGTATTACTTCCAGATTTTCAAGGAAGATGATGATTTTACATCTAGATATTCGCAAAAGGAAAATAAACCCTGTTTCCAAGACAACCACATTAGTTTCCAGACTGCTAGATACTAAGAACATGCAAAAGATTACATATCCCAGATGATGACACTTGAAGATTTTCCACACATGTTCTTCTACTCAATTTATACCCAATGAAGCATTTCAAGTGTACATATATATCCAAAAGAGACTCAGTATTCTTATTTTTCCATTACTCACATTCCTATATGCTCATTAGAGCCAAAACCTTAAACTAATACAGTAACGAAAAAAACCTCAAGTATAAACAAAAATTTAATCCACTAATAGGCATCTTGCATTGATTTCCCTGACACCACAAATAACCTTTCTGCTGAAGGTGCACTGAATTTTTTACTTTAATGGACCTGTAGAAGAATAATGTGCTTGAATGAATTAAGTAAAAAGTCATGGGCAATATTTAATAAACAGACCAGAAGGTCATTAGTTTAAGAGTCAGATTCATCCCTTAGGAAAAACAGACAGAAACTTCCCCAGTTTTAAGGGAACATATTCTACATTCACTGTTCCAATATAATACATGGGATACTAATTTAGCAGAGCTAATTTGGCAACAGAAAATACTGAGTGAAAGGCTGATTTACTTGGCCAGTCTTACCAGTCCTTCTAGTAACAGGGGAGAGAGACAAGCCCTACCTGGGTGCTTGTGGAGACGTTTAAAACAGACAAGCAAGGAGTCATTAAAGTTTATCTACCTGCTTCTTCAACATGACACAAACATTTTGAGGTGTGCTCTTCACAGAGCACTACATAGGGGACTGGCCATCAATAAAAGAAAGCCTACATACAGGTGGATTCCTATTATTTCAAAAATTTAAAAATACTGCCACTAGGAAATACAGGTAAATTGTTATAAGGGCGTTACTTCACTAAGTATGATGTTTAGTCCAGTACTTTTGAGAGTCCTACTCTATAGAAATAAGTCAGTGTATTTGACCACAATCATTTGGTTACAATTCAGTCCTTCTTGGATTTAAATAGCAGCAATAGGGCATCTCTATGAAAATAAATGCATACTGATGTAACTGACATTTTCCTTAAGGCAACTAACAACATACTGGTTTATATTTGTCAACTCACTCTGTGGAAAGAAGGCTTATTACAGCAACAAACATGTACCTCATAGTACTTAAAAGGCAAAGAAGATTAACTCATTAGTCTCTGTGCTAGATCCAGTGCAAATTTTTAAAGTTCTTGTTGCTGCAGCAAAAGATGCTAAATCATGTTCAAGTTTTAGACCAGATATATACTTTGTATACATATAAACGTACCTCTGACAAATGAAGTCAATAATATAAATTGTTTAAAAGGTCTTCCATATCCTCCAAGCAATAGAACAAATCACAACATTTCCTTCTTCTTTAGTTTTACTGCTCTCAAAATTACAACAGAAAAGTTTCTTACTCTGTTTTGTTTTCCTAAAATATTGTGATATAACATATAAGCAGCCAGAAAGTCTTCTGATACAACAGGGTAGACAAAAAAGGTCAGAGAAATTAAAAGTTCCCATTCTAAACATAATTCTAAAATTGTGTTGAATTTTTTAGCAGTTTCTTAAGGTCAAAAAACTCTAAAGCATACAAATTTATGTATCTTACTAAGGGTTTTTAACTTGCAAATTTTTACACAATCTCTGAACTACTTCAGAAGTAGCCACAGAAGTTACCTGAAGAAAACAAACCTGTCATCAGTATGTTCAAGTGCTGCTATAAAGGAGCGTGCATCTCTACTGACTACATCACACACCCCAAATCTGAAAAACCCACAAACTTCTGAAATCACCTGCAAGTCACTATCTATTTATCGCTTTATCCAATGGTTCTGACATTTAAGAGGATTTTTATAGCATTTGTCACAATACAGCAAGTATGGACTGGGCTGTCACAGAAGACTGGAGGGATTGCGTACAAAAGGAAAAAGGAAAATTCACTGATCTGCTGAACAAGTTTCAAAATTCAATAAAGTACTGTATAGAGACCCAACTGGAAAGCACTTCTGAAAAACTCCATAAAACACTCTGTACTGTTCTTGGGGAGATCGAATACATATCAAATTCAAGCCTGAACACGTTCTCCTGTAATCTCATGTCCTGGTTTCAGCCGGGATGGAGTTAACTGTCTTCCTAGTAGCTGGTACAGTGCTATGTTTTGAGTTCAGTATGTGAAGAATGTTGATAACACACTGATGTTTTCAGTTGTTGCTCAGTAGTGTTTAGACTATGGTCGGGGATTTTTCAGCTTCTCATGCCCAACCAGGGCACCTGACCCAAACTGGCCAACGGTGTATTCCATACCATGGGACATCCCATCTAGTTTAGGAAGTGGGAAGGGGGGGGGGCAGTGATTTGGCCGCTCAGGGACTGGCTGGGTGTCGGTCGGCGGGTGGCGAGCAATTGCCCTGCGCATCATTTGTACATTTCAATCCTTTTATTACTTACTGTTGTCATTTTATTAGTGTTATCATTATCATTATTAGTTTCTTCTTTTCTGTTCTATTAAACCGTTCTTATCTCAACCCAGGAGTTTTACTTCTTTTCCTGATTTTCTTCCCCATCCCACTGGATGGGGGGGGAGTGAGTGAGCGGCTGCGTGGTGCTTAATTGCTGGCTGGGGTTAAACCACGACATCTCAATACAACAAATACTTCAAAATTAACTCACCCGAATCTTGTTCTATTCCTTCTTTTTTATTTCTGCTATTACAGGAGGTTTCCCAATTATTAAAGGGGTCTTCTTTGAATTAGCAAATGACAGGGAAAACAGGGTAGGGGAGTAATAAAGTGATGGAAATCAAGTAAGTCAAACAGCTTAGAGCTGTGTACTTCATTTTGAAATGAACACTCAGTTAACAAAAACTTAAGCTTTTGCAACAAAAATCCAGACTGTCTACTTATTCCTAAAATTCTCACCCACCTAGAACCTCTCTTTTTTCTCTGTGCAACCACAGGCTGTCCTGTTCCAAGCAAAAACACATGTTGAACTGGAATAGAAGTTAATTTACCTCAATAATTTAAAGGAAAGCATCTTAAAAACAATGCGAAAACACCAGAGCCAGGAAAATACCAAGGCAACATTTCAGAAACGCAAATGCACCACATTAAGAGTGGTCAAGCCAGCTTAGCTCTGTGTTCTGGCTGCCAGCCTCCCAGGTGCTTTCACAGCCAAGTACCATGGTCTTCAGCTACAGACAAAGCATTATCATTTGGAGCAGAAGCAGCCTGCTTGTAGAGAACATATCAAGAATGGAAAGTGTAGCATATTAGCTCTGCTTCTATGTCAAAAACCCCGAGATAAACTACTTCTGCTCTGAGTTAAGTGGTACCATTTAATTGTTTTGTTATGGTACATCTGCATCCACTCAGATGCTCTCTCCACACTAATACAATGATACTTTTATCATTAGCATCAATGTCAAACTGCTGCACTGTTTGTTTATACTGTATTAAGAAACAAGTCCTTTTTCTATTACATGTGATCAGGATGAGTTTTCAAACTGACTAGATAATAAGTTCTAGAAAAATCTCTGCTTGCCATCCATTGATGATGCGAATAAATAGGTTACCTCAAGGTTTCTACCAGTCAGAGAATACTAAAACTATTCAAGAGATTTCATTTGTGTTTCAAGACTTTTCAACATTAAGGAATTATCTCAACTTACATTTGCATGGCTTTAAAATTACTCTGGACTTGTTTAAAGCCATGCAATGCTATATGAACAATAAAAACTTTAATTAATTTTTAGTTGTTTATATGTCAATGAATTTTGCTTGCTAGCCAAGAAAATACAGAAAAAAAAAGTCTTGTGTACCTCTGCCTGCAAGCAGGCAGTTACATGAGAATCAGGATGACTTCATGTCTCACTCTCCACTCTGCAAGATGGCTTTTAGAGCTAGCTATTTAAGGTAAACTCCCAATTAAGCTACTCTGCTTTTTAATTTAATCACAGGATTCACTATAGAGTTAGGCCAAGATAGTAAACAGGAAAAAACTCTCAAATAAATTGCCTGAAGACACCAGCAGAATAATCTTGAATAACATTTGCATCACCTACCACCCAGCAATGCTTCCCCTTGAACCATACTGATGGTAAATTATGGGGTCTTCATGAGCAGGGGTTTATTTCAGTCTTAAGAGGGAGATGAATAACAACACGCTTTGCTGTCCCGCAGAATGTTTCATGTGCCTCTGAAAAAAAAACATGCTTGCTAAATGGGGGAGGGCAGCAAAGCGGGCAAAAATAAACCTCCAAGTAACATCAATCCTATTGCATTTATGAAGCCACCAGTCCAAGGGAGAGTTTAGACTAGTCAAACTAAATCTGTTTAGTGAGGTAGTGGAAATGCCTCCCGCTCACCAGTATCACAAAGATGCAGCAGGTGAGCACAGCACGCAGATGCAGCGGGTCGCAGCTCTGAGCGCTGGCCCTGCCCAGGAACGCATCAGATTGTGAGGGTTCCTCTACCCGCACCTGCCCCATTTCTGTCACAGAAAAGATGGGCAGACTAGAATAAACAGTTGTTTACACCAAAACCCACTTGTGGGCTGCTCGCTGAACTGTCCCTATGGGCTAGACATTGAAGGCATCTGCACGGGCTGGTCCCAGGGCCATGGCCACAGCCAGGCATCGCTTTGGTGTCCTGACCATATTACACTTCCCAGCTCACCCCAGCTCCCTGTGGATCTCTGACCCACAGGCACGTGCACTACAGTAAATTCAACCATAAAGTCCACCTGCTCTTATAGTGCAGGACTAGCCTTTACTATTGACTGCTGCCCTAGAAAACCAGCACAAAACATAACCTATCTTCTCTATGTCAAAACATAACATTTTAACATTAATTTTTAATTTCTTAAGAGGAAAACACTAAAAAGAAGACTGTACACCAATAGGGAGGGGGAAGCAATGGGATCATTTGTATTCTACTGTATTTATTTATGGGAAAAATACAACAGATCTCCTCATCTTCACTGAACTGCTTGCTATATTCAGTATAGCAGTGATTTTACAAATAACACCTTTGCGAAACATCTTCCTTTTTAGAACCCAGCTTAGTAATGCTTTATTTCCTCAGGTGGGTGGAGAATTTTCCTGGGTAAGTTCTGCCACAATTGCTGTCAAAATTATCATACCTATTTGAAATATCTTTAGGATCCTATCTTCCCTCAAAAATGCTGTCTACAAGCAATCTAATCACAAATGAAAACAAACAAAAAAGTCCCATTACTTGGGAAAAAGAAAACCTTTGGCAAGTAACTTGGTAACTTGCCAGTGATGGAGGCATCACTGTACAAAAAGCCTTAATCAACAAATGGGATATGCTAAATAGTACAAGGGGTCACGAGAACTTCATCTCACACCACAGAGTTGAACATCTGAAGGCGACAAAAAAGACAAAGCCAAATAAAACAAATTCAAAGTGCTCATTCACACTGCAATTAAATCCGTTACACACCGCTGCATGCTTTCTGCTAGACTACTAAATAAATTCAAGTGAAGCACTGTTAGATACCAATTCAGCTAATGCATCCTAAGATTGTAATGCCATGAAAGACTAGAACTAAGTCTTTTGGATACCATGGAACTGATTTTCAAGAGAAAAAGCTGCACAAGCTCATACGCTTAATTTATTCCTACCTTTACTTGTTACTGTGCATTAAAAGTATGTATTTGTGCAAATAAGTGCACAATCGATTAAAAAAAAAAACATAAAAATTAATAATTATGTAGACACCATTCACACCAGTATAATACTGGTTTCCAATCCCTTGCTAATTGCCATAAAAGTCTTTCCATCACAGTTAGACTTCATAATGTCTAGCACATTAACCCTCACTTCAGTCACATATGTAATTTATATGGCTGACTTGCGTCTCAGTGTAACATCAGATAAACTAAACTAAAGCACACTAAACATATTGTTGAAATGTAAACACACAGCCAACATCACACCTACATAGTTACAGTTATGTATAAACTAAACAAATTATTAGGCAAAACCCAACACAGCATGATTTTCAATTCTTCAGGACATATTACTCTTGGATTGAAAACAAGCAATTAGATATATGGCAAAGGATACCAATGTGTGTCAATGATCATGTACTTTCAGAGTACTCAGCACTTGTACTTCAGTACCATTTAGTTGTGAATGTTGATTTAAATTACGACTTTCTGACTTTTATCATAGTAATTAGTTTTGCTTTGGGAACTTTCTCAGCTAACGTCTGAAAACTATACTATAAGTCGAATCTTTTCTCCACATGCTTTACACCAAACAGCAAAAATCACAAAGATTTGTGACCAGATGAGGCCGCCAAGCAACCTGATCTAAGATGGCCCTGCTCTGAGTAGGAGACTCCAGAGGTCCCTCAAACCGAGGTCCCTCAAGCCAAGGTCCTCCAGGCTACCTCTGCTTTATTACTCTGCTTGTTAAAAAGCCAAGGTTAGTCCAAGTTATTATATTTTAATGATATCCCTAAGTAAAAAAATATTTAAAATACAAATCTCAGTTTACTGACAAGAGCTGACATTATATTTTGATGATTACCAGATTTAAGATTTTTTTTAAATGTTCCAGTCCTGAATATATTTTTGTATATTTGTAGTAAATCTGTACTATATAACAAACAGCTCTTTTGTTTTTATACATTTGCCTTGGGGGGACAACTAAACCAACTACAAATTTCACTAAGACAGACAAGTTCACATACTTAAGAGATTAGTAATAGAATATTATCATCGTTCAATAATCAGCTGATTTATTCAAACTGTATCAGGACACACGCTTTTACTGAATGCATGCACAAGCTAGTTTCCATCCTATTCTTTCATAACAAACACAAAAATTCATTGGCAGCTATTTCTCAGAAAAGAAACACAGACTGCATTTATTATTTTCCTCACTAAACCAAACAGTCATTGAAGCTTTATTTGTACAATATGCAAGTGAAAAGAACAAAACCTCCTTTCCACTTGAAACACAATACACATTATGCAATAGCACCCAAAAAGTATCTGATCAAAAGTTACATGCAATACATCTTAAAGATATCAGTTCACCAAATAGGCTCAGCAACAACAACAAAGCATAAATTAGAAATGCCCTAATCCACAAACTGGCATTACCCAAAAAGAAACAAAGTGTATTTTCTGTCTACTTGTCCTTGACATATTGGGTAAGATGACAGTAGCTCTAGTTTTTCCAGGGAACTTGGGAGTTCTCTACACCCATCATTACCCAAAAAAGTTTAACTGGGATTCTTCAGGCTGCTCTTCACCCATTCAACACTCTTTTACAGGCACTGCACACAATGGACTTCACAATGTCATAGCCTCATCTTCTGTGGCCGATGAGAGTGTAAACTTGGCCCATGACATTTCAGAAGGTGGTCAGTAAAACGGAATGCAACGGTCTGACAAATCATAGTCAATGTCTCAAACATTCATTAAAGAACTTTGGTGGAGAAAACGGCCTCTGTAAAAACACTGGAGTTTTGTGAACAGGACAATGTGGCCGGAGGAGAGGGCCCCATGGAGGGTGGGACCGCACTTCTCCAAAGTCACAATTCCTTATCTTAAGTGACCAGGAGAAGGAGCACTGTGTATGCGCCTGGAGGAGGAGGCCCCGTGGAGGATGGGACTGTGCTTCTATCTTAAGTGGTCATGCCAGCAGAAAAAGAGAGGCAGCTCTACAATGAAAGCCCCCCTGCAAAGCTCACCAACTGATTCCAGAGAACCCCAGGAATGGGAACTGCGCATGTCGAGACCATTGACTAACACACTATAAAAGAAGAGAGAACGTGTTCTCAGCATGCGCCCTCCGGAACTGGATCTCTACGCTGGCTGGACCAAAACTGGACCCAGGACTGGTGAAACCCTTCTCTTCTCTCTTTCTCTCCCTCTTTTCCTTCTCTCTTTTCCACAGTCCCTACACCTCATCCTTTTAAACATAAACCGTTGACCAAGTCTGAGACTAGGAGTGGATCTAGCTACCCTTGGGCTCCTCTTTGAGAAGGAGTCCAGAAAGCAAGGGGGTCTGCTCTGAACCTCATGACTCAATGGGAGGGCTCTCCTTCCGATACATTTCATGTTCCTTTTTCCTTTTCTTTTTCTACACCTCCCTTCTCTTCTCAAACAGCGGCTTAACGACATGTTGCAAGGTTCATATTGATAAGTTCACTTGTACTTGGGCAAGGTTAGCTAGGTTGAATAAATGTTGATTGTTGTTTGAACTCCCCTGGAGTCATTTCACCTTAACTCTGACAAAGGAAATCCACGAACCTGAGTTGCTCCAACTTTAGGACACAACACAGAATGATGAAAAAGTGTGCTTACTTGCCTTATCAATGCAAAGAGCAAGTATGAATGACAGCTGACACTCACTGAAAGTGTTAATACTAGTGAATGCTCTCACTGAACTGAAGCAGAAATGAGATCTTAAAGAAACAGTAGTTTTCAAATAACATTTTTCAGATCTAGGATGCAGAGTAACAAGACACATGTCTGGCAATCCCTCCTGGCTAGAAAGACAGCAAGGGGTTTGGTTTTTTTTGCTTTCTTTTCTTTCCAAGAATATATTTTCCACCTATTGAGAGCAGAACATTCACAATTGCTGCTGTACAGGCATAGCGCCCAGCTTTGACATGCAATGTCATAAAGGCCTAAAGAGTTTCCCCTTATTTTACCAGACCAGCAACAGAATAGCACTAGAGAGTTCAGAACTTGTTTCTTAGAACAGCTCAGATCTACACACTGTTCCAGAGATGACGACTCTTGATTTGGAGAAAGTTAGATAAATATAACAGTTGATGAGAATCTGATAATGCAAGAGAGAAAGAATCCAGAAAAAAAGCAGCACTTGCACTTGACAGCAGAGAAGTCAGAGCTCTGCCTGCAGTAATGACTTAAAACACTGCCAGGGAATGCTTTGAGAAGGTACCAGACCTCAACCACCCACCCTGGGAGCTTGGCGCCACAGGCCCTGGCACAGGTTTTGATTAAGGATAACTAGCTTTCTCCCAAACAACTCCCAGACCCAGCCGGAGAGCTGGCACAGATCGGGGACTGCTCCCAGCAGGCAGTTTGGATGTGGCCACCCTGCTTTGCAGGATAAGAGTTTAACAGCATGGACACAGGCTGTTCCACTGCCAGCTGCAAAGCAGCCCCAGGCACATCAGTTCAGCAGTACAGACACAGCTTCAGCCTGGCAGTGCTGGGGCCAAACTGTCAAACTAACAGATCCCACCGTGCTCTGCAAGAGGTGTATTCCCGAGTTAAATGCTTATTTCACACACTGCTTGGTTTTTTGGCTTAGAATCTCCTCTGTGATGTGCAGGTTTTGAATTGGGATAGTTTTTTCCAAAACCTTTTCACTCAGCCTGTGAGTACTCTGGGTGGCAGAGTACATTGTCTGAAAGGGACAGGATTTAGCAATATGTTATCAAGCAGAATTAATACAAAGGTTTACCTGTGAACAGGTAATGCTTGAGTCCTTCAACTGCAAAATTCAGACTCCTTTCTCCTAACCAAATACTCTGATACGTGAATGACTTCACCTTCATACTTCAGTAAAAGAGCTGAAAGGAACCTCACCTGCAGCAAGTTCTCCACACCTGCTAGTGAGGTAAGCAACAGCGAGAGATTGGTGGGTTAATCCTTACTATCTTCCTCCTTACTATTGTACAGCAATGCCTCAACTTACTTCCAATTAAAAAAAATCCACTATTTTCTTTTTTCTATTTTCCCTCTCTTTCCTTGTCTATCTAGTTTTCTGTCTCATCCATATGCAATAGTTATGAGTAGTTTAGATAAAAGTTACTGTCTAAAACTGTGCTGTACTGAATACAACAAAAAAAAGTATTTTACTTCCTTAAGCAAGATACAAAGTTGTCTTCTATTTGCAAATTTTCAACTCCACTTAGTAAGTGTTCAGAAACACTATTTCCATGTTTACCCATTTCTTACAAAACAGCTTAATATCTATTTATCTGGAATCAGACAATATACAGTCAGGAGAAGAACATGTAATTGTCAACACTGACCTTCTACTTTAATCTTTCCATTTTAATTGTTTTGCTATTCTCTACTGGACTGAAACATTTTTAAGCATCCCTTTATATTTTTCCATGCGAGTAAGTTGAATATAAATGACCAGAGAAATTAATCTTTACCACTGGAAAAAACATACACTTAAGATAATTAAAACATCCTAGTTTTGAAACATCTCAGAGACAGAAAATTAAATTTTAAGAAACAAAGCAAAACAAAACATTTTCATCTTACAACTACAGCCTTTCCAGAAAATCAAGAGCTATCAATATTGTAAAACCAGCAGCAAGGACCAGACAGCAGCAAACGGCCATGGGCCGTGTCTAAACTGATACAAGGTCTGCTCCGATCCTGCAGGTTCTTGGGCTGCGTTTCTAGTAGAACCCAAACTACAATTTAAAGGAGACCTTTCCCAGGAAACATGCAGGAATGCAATGATACTGGCAGAGATGGCTTTTTTCCACAGTTAGTTCTCCAGGGTTCAAATGGCATCCCAGATCATCACGGGTTTCCCACCAGGAACAAGAAAGTGGTCTGCATTATTTTTAAAGTGGGGTGTGGAATATATATATATTGTTAACAGATCATTTCTCACCTGGAAAATAAAACTAAACCCTTTACAACAACACACACAGGTGGATCATTAGCCATACCAGGAAGCCTTCCATTACTGGCAGACTGGATCCATACAGACGGAAGGTGTCAGGGCTGGAAAGACAGCATCCATCACTTTAGTCCAGGGTCTGCTGGTCCAACCATATTTACCAATTATCAAAATAGTCTTCTAGTGCAGATGTCTACAGAGGCCAAGACAGGCCTCGCCCACATCCAAAACATCAGACGTTAAAAAGATGGTTGTTTAAAGTTTGGAGACAGCAATATGCCATTATTCACGTCCCAGGACATCTAATCACAGGATAATGTCTTTCCAAAATTTAGAAAAGACAAACAACATAATATTCTTGCCCAGGATTCCCTTGTATATTTTCATTGCGCGGTTTCCTAGTTCTTTCTTGGCAGGTACACGTACAACTTGGCCAGGTGTTTTTCAATATGCCTAAAGGTTTTATAAGGATTTGTCCTATTGCAAGTCATTGAGACTTGGGCTTCTAAGTCATCCTCCTCATTACACCTTTTCAGCAATCCCAATACAGACACCTTTCCACCACCCAAAACCCTTCCATAATGAAGCTTCCTGAGTCCTAAAAGATTTCTGGGTCATCCTCTATTCAACTAAAATACTGCTCTACACAAAACTTTGAAGAACAAAGGCATCTTACTCTATGTATTGCCATTTTTCCAGCCCTGGGGTTTAATGCATCAGCAGGAAACAAAACTTTAAAACAGCTCCATTGTAAAATACAAATATTTAATTGTTTGTAGCATAGGTTGTTCTTATCAAGGAAAACAAAGACAATCCCAGGCAAACTGCCATCAGTGTTTCTAAAAACAAAGGTCTACCACAACTATTTTCCTCTTTCCAGTCAAGTTTGGAAAACTAGTCTCCTGCTGAGGAGACGCATCTGCTGGCAGACAGGCATTCTGCAAAAATCAGATTCACCAATAAAATAAAATTTTAAAAAAAAGAAAGAAAAAAAAAAAAGGAAAAAATCAGAGTTCATAGTATTCACAAAGCAACTTTCACTTGCTTCTTGACTGATAGGATGATGATGTTTTTCTTAACAATGTAACTCCTTTCAGTTATAGTGATGGTACTGAATTGCCCATGAACCAGAATGACATTGCTAGCTCTGCCTATGAAATTTCTTTTCACTAGTCAATCAGCAGCAGAACTAGTGAAAAAAAAACCCGACAGCTATACAAGATCTCATCTTTGTAAACCACTAAAGACATAATATATGTTTGTTATTTGATTAAAACTCTTCACATCATGGATCTCTTAAATAAATTCTTACAATGACTCACTGTAATGGATGTTAAAAAGCTTGCTAGCATGCTTCACTGCAAACAATCAACTAAATTTAAAAATTCAAGAGACCCAGAAAGCAACGGAACATCATGATTAGCTGTACACCTTAAAATTAGTTCTAAGCATTACATCAAATTTAAACTACTGTAAATGAAGTACATACACAGAACAAGGCATTTCAACATGAACCAGAATATCCTTAATTTTAGAGCACCTTGCTTGTACCACAGCCTAAAGCTGACCTACCCTTTCCACAAGGTGCTATTCTTATAAGCCATAGTTCCTGTAACTGTAGCAAACTATAGCTTTTTGGCCTAAAATATCATGGTGGATGGCTGACACACACCATATTGGTCTTGGAAGGGACAGAAAAAAGAGAAGGAAATTCAGTTTAAATGTTTCACCCATGTCCAGAAATGAAAGTAGGAATAAATACAGTTTTATACTATATTTATTTTCATTTTTAAAGAAAACTTTGTACTCTTAATAGCATCGTGCAATACCAATGTACTTTGCAAGAGCATCTAAAATATGGCATTATTAACAATAAAGTTTTTCTTTTGGTGAAAAAAACATGCACATTGGGCTATTACTGTATGCTTCCAAAAATATAATCACTTTAAAACTCAATAGAGCCCTTATGAAAACAATAAAATAAATAAAATACAACTTTGAAAAACAGAGTTTTGTGTCTACATACCAAGGCTCCATCTCCTCTGGGCATACTCTACTGGGGGTTAGCATGGCTGATCAAAATTTTGTAATGACTCTTCTCAGCTGCCAGGTTAGTCGAATGAAACCAGACCAGAAAGCTACTGTGATAATTATCTCCCTTCCTGATACCATAGTAGCAAGCAAAGGTGTGCTTTTATGTCACGTATGCCACAATATATGACATCTGACATCAGATCTGCAGCTAAAGAACCAGCTGGTTATCCAACTACCATCACCCAATGTTGATTTGAAATATTAACAATCATCCAACTGGTAGACTTTTAGAAATTAAGGGAGGCCACCACTAGCAAACACAAGCCATGCTCATGGAAAGACTCAGCCTGGTGTCCTCATTGCTCCACTGATGACCTGGTCACAGCACTTCCCAACCCCCTTCCAGCCCCACATCATTCGAAGCCTACAGGTGAAAACCAGGGAGTTGCACACCTCAGTGCAGAGTCCAAGACGCAGCCTAGACACAATCATTGATGGAGGTACTACGGGTATTTCATTGGGCCAAGAACACTTGCTGGAAAATTTACATTACTGATCTAGATTACAAGATGAGAACTCAGGAAGAAAGACTGCAATGGGGAAAAATAAAGAATAAAATACTATACAGTATGTCTAAAATACACATCTATTAAGGAGTACAGGAAGAAGAAAGTATTTAAGCTGATAAATGTGCCAGAGAAAAGCCTGAAGCTAAGTGAATGAAGCAAAGTTATCATGTTGGACCATTTAATCACAAGACTATGAGAAAAAGACTTTGAAGAACTCCAAGAACTTTCCAAATGCAGGAAAAAAGGGACTTTTACCATGCCAGTATCTGTTGAAAAATGTAGAGTCATACGCTGGCAATCTATAAAGTTCCTAGAATGTGATTAGGACATTTTTTTAATTTTTTAAATATTCTCAAGGCTAGTGCAGGGTGTTTATCTTAGGCTGGTTCTCCATCGCAGGTTTGACCCATCTACAAATCCAATTGTTAAAAGCAATTTGAGTAAAAATCATCACAAAATGAGAGATCAGCACTCTAAAAAAGGAAGCGTGAAAGAGGAATACATGATATCTCTTTGCAGAGTGATCAGATATATTTCTCCAATAGAGAAAAACAAAATTGGGCTTCAGAAAAGCAAACTTCAGCACTATTGGGGAACCAGATATGCCAGGACAACACTTTGAGGGAAAACAGAGTGTTGTAGGTGCCCTTTTCCCTGCTACGGTATCAAAGTGTAGCTATGCTAAACACTGCAAACTATTGGGGTAGCTGCTGCGTTTCACTACCTGGGTAGCAAACTACCCCAATGCAAATCAAAACTAGAAAGCACGTTATGAAAATATTATGGCTAAACCAGGTAGAAACCATGGTAAAGTTTTTGAATTAAAAAGCCTTCTCAAAATCTGCAGCAGTGCGTTAACAAATCTCAATATGTATTTTAATAAATAATTTAACAAGAACTGAATCTGTGAAAATTCTAGTTTATATCAGAAAATTCAATAATCTACCTGTTTCTAGTACAGGAACAAGACTTCTCAATTTAAGTATTTGCTGCCATCATGTGTACACTTCAAAAACTGCAATCTTATGAAGGGTACTTTTCATTTATCAAGTCAGAAATCAGCTATCACACTACACATGAGGGCATTACAGACTTCAGTTAGAAGGTGATGAAGTTTCAAAGGTTGCTAATGTAATATGAATTCTTTCCTCAATACAGATTGCATATACATCAAACAGCTTACAAATTCAATTCAATTACAAAGACCACATGCTTCCGCTATGCAATCATAAACTGCAAGAAACTGATTATGAGATAAACGGTATTTGGTGGTCCTCAGAAAATAAACCAATTGCTCTGGTTCATTCCATGTATATATCAATACTACCAACACAATTCAATACCTTCAGTCATGGCATCTCCAAAGAAACGATACTGATGGTGATTCAAGTTCAAACCTTTCCACCAGGCTGCTTCTGGTTCAGATTCAGAAAAAGAAAAGGAAAAAAAAGAATATTCCAGTGACCTAATGATCTGTTAATTTCCTCTAAATTATGGAACAGAATAGTTCAGGAAGAAGAAAAAAATAGTATAAAATAGCATAAAACTAGTGTATCGATTTTACATCATTCAGGAATTCCCATGGAGCAAGGGAATATGCACCTACATTTTAAGATCAGTTGCTAGCCAGTCTTGAAAGATGTGTGCGCAAGATCAATTCAGAAGGTATTCTACAGATTTGGCTAGTTACTGCAGGGGAAAAGAAGTGCACCATGCTCTCTTTTGCCTCAGTCTGCTCTGTCTCTCACTAATATTCCTGAAACAACAAAAAAGGACCATATTAACAGGACCCAAGCTCCCCACATACCACTAAGCCTGAAAACCAACACCAAGTAACTCTACTTCTAGTATCACTTCTAACTTACTTTTAGTATAATGAACATTTCATCAGAAGTATCTCATTAACATTACTTCTGGAAATGACCTTTAAAAACCTATAAATGCAAACATTTTATCAGACACTATGATTAAATATGTTTTCCAAATCATATCCTTCAAAAAATGCAATTTGAAATCAGCAGCTTTGAGACACAGAAATAAAAGTATTTCAGCAGAAATTTTCTGCTCATTGTATTCCCAGGAGCAAGCTGTATAAACAGCAGTATATCAATTAGAAGATGTATGGTTATAGATAGTCAGCTTCAGTGTTAAAACAGCTAAAGCTCCTGGCATTATGAAAGACAGCTAAAACAACATGAAGATTGATAAAGATGCTACTAAATACAAGATTATGAAGTCAAAATCTGAGGTTCAGCTTTCTGCAAAAAAAGGTTTTGATTAACTGACTTTAATATAAGTGAACTGTATAAAAAAAGCCTTCATCCCTTAATAGGTCCAAACACATCAGCGTGTCCTAAGTACAGCTCTATATTCTGATGTGATACACACATCTGAGGCTTTAAAAATCCTCCAATTTGTATAACGCTACTTGTGCGGACACCTCACATTATGCTGAAAGAAATAAAAAACAATTCTGAAACAATTATTCAGATGTGCTCCAGATTCCATTTTAACTCGCAGAAAATACCAATTTTGTGTCTACACAGGACAGAAAAGCACATCTATACAGTATGCGCAATTACAGCACTCATAATATTATTGCAGTAATTACAAAATATGGTACTTGACAGCACTTGTGGAAAGTTGGCAGTGTTTATAGTGTTGACAGTGGAAATGCACTGAAAACATAGTAAAACCTACCATGCTTACAAAACACTACAAGCTGACAATATTCACACAAGTACCAAACAAATGCTAGAAGGAAGGTGTCAATAAAATATAATCCTTATAAATTTGCAATTCCAATTCACACTGTTTGTCTGTCTGACCCACAACATTGTTTTAAAATACAACAAAGTTCAAAAGATTTGTGGATTAGTTACCTCAGTATTATCTTCATCTGAAAACCTAACCTTCTCTAAAAGTTCTCTAAATTCTACTGTAAAATACTTTAAATAATAAAAATAGGCAGTGCTGGAACATCAGGACGGGGCCAAAGCAATCAGAATACCTATCTCCTCCTCTTTTTTTTTTTTTTCTTTTTTTTTTTTTTAAGTCTAAGAGGAAACAACAAATCTAACAAGACTCATACTTGCACACATACAACTTAAAGACAACTTTTTAAGACACAGATTTTCTTTCTGTAACCTGTCCCAAGTTAAACTTTTTGAAATGGCTGTCAAGGAACACTGAAAAAGCAGTATCAGGCTAATTTGCAGCAAATAAGATAAACTGTTAGATTCAAAGCGTACTCAGGGATCTGAATGTGCACTGCCAAAATAATGGATCCCTGATCATTACAGCTCTAACTCAAAAAACTCTAGAGGCCCTGAGAATTACGTACTATTATGTATATAATTTATACATAATAAAGGCTTTCGATTTCCTAAGATTCAAACAGATACACAGGTATTACGGTGTGTTAGCTAGCATGGTTATGCATATGCTGTCTCATGGCTTGGACAGAATTTTATACCACCACTAGATGGAAACCTGAATTACCTTTTAAACTGACAATTCTGTAAACGCTCCATTGCTGGTTCTGCTTCTACTGTGTCTGACCATTCCTATTTCTTTATTTAGGGATCTAATCACACACTAGCTCACAAACCTGTACTCATTTGGAAAGTCCATGAGCAGGCATCCACAAAACTTCTACAGTGTCTTCGAATCTGAGAGCATTAACAAAAATATGCCCTGCCCATTTCCCAAGCCAGTGCTACTCAATGCAAGGAATAAACTGTTAACACATATTAGAGATTTACCCCACTTCTAAAGCAATTTAAACTTCTCAATCTAAGTTATAACTAATAAAAATTGCTGTACTCTGCCAAGAAATTTCAGTTGAGGTCTAATTAATGCCATACTTGGAAATATCAAAGGCATGGTATATATTTTACAAATACATGCAATGATCAAATCATCTGAAATTTATAAACCTATTTGCACACCAAGTACTTATACAAAGTTCCCTCACTTCAATAGCATTTACCATGCAATGTATTATAACCTGAGGTGACCGGCACATGCACGTGACTGACATTACTGTCTGATCTGACTCATTGGGGTCACATATTATTTCCCGCTGTGTCAGAACAGTTGTGAATAAAATCTTCAACTAGCAGACATGCACAGTTATCAGGACAGCCATCTGACTAGCTACATGCAATCACAGATACAATAATGTAGAGATAATTGGCATAGTAACTGGACAGAAGCATTGAGAGTACTGATGCCACAGCTTATGGAATTCTGAATTTGGAAAATACAGTAAAGGTCTAAAACAAAACCTCACATTTGCCTTTAAGTCTTATTTTCCATCAACCCCAGACCACACCATTTTTGAAACACGAAAAAAACGCAGTGTGTTTACACATAAGTTAAACAAAAGAAGTTAATCAAATGCTTTCTCACACCAATATGTACACAGGAAAAAACCAAGAACAAGAAATCACTGGCTTAGCAGTGAGCAGATGAATCTGAAAGAGAATGATGCTGGTCCCCAAATGAGATGTATCAAATGCCCCTTCCCATGATGGGCATGCACCACGTACAAGCCAGCGGGTACCCACCAGGTTACCCCAGGTCTCTCTGCATAAGTAAGCTCCCAGACCGCCTGGATTCTCCATGGAAGAGGAGCGGACACCAGGTCCTGTTTCTAAACCCAAATTTGAAGGAGCACTGAAAGGATGGAAGTGATGCCATAATATGAAAAGGATGTTACTACCGTGAAATTTTGCTATAGGGATCCATGGTCAACCTTTATTTTTTTGGCCAAACGGACAATTGCATATGAATGCTGGTTCAGGAAACTCACCAAATCATGGGTGCACCAAGGCACAGTTGCCATCTTACACAGGTAGACTTCAAACCTTACAGCAAAGCAGGCCACCAGGAACGCCAGGTCAGAGCGGTAGGCTGATTTCCTGCAGCTGGTCATACCTGAAACCCACATGCTCTTCAATTTATGAGCCACAACTCCATGGCTCTCAGAAAAGTGAGAAATTCTTTCCTGCCTTTTGAGAAATATCAAAGAAAATAGAGGAAATTGTCTCCAATTTAGTTTTTACAAATTAAAACCCAGTGAACACCCTAAGTGGGGGCTAAATACATACGTCTCAGTAGGAATTTACTCTTAATAAGAAGGTTTTCATCCAGATAGCCATAAAAATCACTAAAAGCAAATTCCAATGTATCCGGTAATGTTACAATGAAATACTACTCTTAAATCCTATTTCACAACTTTAATAAAAGTCATAAAATGGCAAAAACCTTAAAGTCATATTTCACTTCCAAAGAAATGTATTTTTTTGTCAGGCAAAGAAAAGATCACTTTATATAATGTACTTCACTGAAACTGAGAGCAGAATACAGAAAGTCAGCAGCAGTTTCAGACTTATGCAACCTATATATTTGCTGAAAAACAGTACAAAGGGCAACCCAGATGTCCCATTCCCATCCCAGTCTGACTCCAGTACTGGCCACAGCTTCCTCTTCCACCCATCCCAACCTTCTTTGGCTATCTGCTCTTCAAATTCTCCTTTCAACATCTCAATGTATTTTTGAGTGCCAGAAGCTTAAAAATAAATCAAGAAGGAAGGAAAGATCATACTAACCCAAGAATTAAGAAGCAAAAAATTCTCTGAGCGTATCCACTCACAAGCAGAAAAAGATGTATCAGGACAACTAAGTCCTGGGAAATATCATGAGATCATCCCACAACCATCCCAGCAAACTAAATACTGCAAGTGACATGGGCAACTGAAAACAAATTTGATGAATGATAATTATTTGTATCATATCAAGTATGAGACTGATTTAAAAAAATAGCCATTCTTGAGAGGCTACGTGACCAGGTTCCCCAGACAGAAAGAGATACAGTTCTGCCTTAATTTTACCAATACAATGCCTAGATTTGTTATCAGGAATGAAAAAAACATCACCTTTCTTCTGAGTATACAACTGCAGATGCCATCTCCCAAATAAGTCTCAGTTCATCTGAAAGCTTATAAAAAGGCTTTCAGAGTCAAGAGCAGCCAAAGCATTTCAAAGGCAATTTATTCAATCTATTAGATGTGAGAAAGTGTCATGTAATTCTGCAGAATTATTCTGCTTATCTCAAGATAGTTCAGACCTTCCCATTTACAGGGTCAGGCTTTTTAAACAAGCTAAGTACAAAATGGTCATTTTCAAAATTAAAGGAAGAATTAACTTAAATGATGTAAAAAAAATGATTACTGAAATTACTTAGTTGAATATTCTACATTATATCATTTGTAACCTGGAATAAAGTAATCAATATTATCTTAATATTACCTATTCTTGAGTAGGCATTCTCATCAGCCACCATATGATATAGAAGACTGTTGAACTAATTCACTTGTCATATCTGTCAACATTAATTCAATAGCATCCCGAGGTAATAATCACTATCAATCTAATTATATCAGCCATCTCCTGTAAATGAGTACCAATTATTTTAATTAAAATATTAAATATTTAGAAAATAGAAAGGAACATTTATTAATAATTTATATACTTAATTTGAATCTACCTGAACAACCATAATTCCTGAACAACAAAGCTTGCTTTCTTTGTATCCTCCTTTAATACTTTCCAGGGAGTTTTAAGACACAAACTATCAATCCAGCACCAATGAAAGGAAAACCACAAAATTTACATTGTTTTGGTTTTATATAAATGTACACATACTTGCAGACTACTTCTATTGGTCTTATTCACTTAAGAACTCTTCTAAGAATATTCAAAGGATAGTTGCCCTATTTTGTAAACCCGAAGAGGTCAGTTTTTCCCATAAAATTACATTAGCCATCTACACAGTTGGGTTCTAACACTAAACCCCTGAATTCTTGTGCATGGCAAACAAGGGGATTCCTTTTCATCTCCCTTACATGAAAACAATACGAAACATTCACATACTAAGACAACATCATTTGGGAGCCTTTTTACCTCTTTTTTCCCCCATTTCTTTTAAAAGTTAATCTTAGAAATCTCCCTTTAATTTTCCACCTGTGCTTTTGTGGATTATAAGGATATTCAAAATGCCTGTACCCCTGTTTGAGAATTAGGCTGAGTATTCAGGTCCTGCACTGAGATTTGGGTTCTTCCCAAAAGCCACAGAACAGAACCTAATATCAAAGAATGACGGCAATATTAGAAGCTACGGTTGCTTGAATGCCCTGTAAAATTAAGCTTCCTTTAATAGTTCTTTTTAATGCTTTTAACAGCAAAATCCTACAGGTTTTTCACCATGTTTCACAAGAAATAAAGGGTATTTGTTCAGCTTTTCTCTGACAAACAATCAATATGCCCAGTTCCCTTGAATCAGCATGATTTAAATACCAAGGGGGAAAAAAAATCATTTCGTACAACCATAAAGCAATTAAAATGCCAGGCCAGTTAACTAAACAATTAGCAAATACAAATTAAACTGGAGGACAAGAAACCATACCACAAACACAGACTATGAGCTAGTATATTCAAGCACACACAGAAGGTCTGACTATCCAAAAAAAGCCTTAAGAGTTTTAACAAAAGTCAAGTAGTTTCATGTTAAAATAAGTCATCCTTGGAAATTTTCATTCAAAAAGCATATGGGGTGGCTTATTAAGATTACACTTCATATTGAAGTTCTTATTCCAAGTCAAGAAACATCAATGCAATCATAATACCCATAATCTTTGCCCTCTGGTGAATATACATTAAGATATACTATTTTAATATAAAATTATGAATACTATTTTTCTGTACCATGAGACATCATACCACTCTGTACCAGACACCCTGCATGCAACAGAAGACATGAGGAAAGGACTTTTCCAGATGGAAGTTGAATACCAACAACTACTAAAGTGCATACAGCAAGGTATACGCGTACCTTAATGAGCAAGCAAATTGGGAAGAAAAGTGCTTGACACATGCAACATGTCAAAATACTGTTAACAGAGCTGTAACTTTGCATTTTTCCCTCCAAAATGGCTAAAACTTAATAGGGAATATGAACATCACTTTGTATTAATGTTGTAGTGATTTGTTTGAAGGGGCTTTTTGTTTGCTTCGTTTGGTTTGGTTTTGTTTTGTTAATGTGGTGGGTTGACCCTGGAGGCAAGAAGTATAGTTACGGTTCATGCATGTGAAGTAGCACATCACAGCTTCGCGCATTGCCAACTGTGTGGTTCATACACCCTTCAAGAACTGGGGGCTTCGCAGGTACACTGGTGTGTTCTGCAAGAACCACTCTAGACCCTCCAGCCTATTTCTGATTAAAAGTGTCCTGCTGCCCAGAAAGGGTGCAAAGAGGACTCCAAAATGAATTAGAGCATCTTTCTCTGTTACCTAATCCAAGTTGTCTGCAGTCCACCTTCCTCAGTTACCAAGTCTTCAAGGGACTGGGAACCACAGCATAGTGTAAGATGCAGAGTGAGTCCCACAGGCCAAAAATGTCAGAGTCTGATTTAAATTCCACCCTTGAAACAGATTATCATTTGAGGCAAAAAAAATCCCTGAACAAAACAAAAATCAAAGATGAGAAGACCCACATTAACTATGTGCTAATATCTCCCAGCATCTTGTTAGAAGACAGACATACTTGCAAAGTTTTTTATATGCTCACACTCAAAACGGTTACTAGTTTCCTTTCCTTGAGCATGTCATAGCTAATAGCACTAAATGTCAGGCTTCAAAATTCAACTTCTGTTCCTTGTAGTCTAATTTTTTTCCCAGTTTTCCCTATAATCTACTTTTAAAACATTTTAAAACCAAGAAACATTTTCACTATCTGTTTACTTCACAGAAATGGCTAAACATATTTAAGTGTAAACATTTTCTTCCTTTTCTAAAACTACTTGAAGGAAGATTTTAGCACTGAAAATAGCAACCTGCAACTTGTCTTTTTAGTTCATGTTAAAATTGGAAGCAGCGATGCAGAAACATCTTGGCAATATGGAGCAAATGGCAACTGAGAATTACAACAGTATCAGGCATTTGAGAGGTAGATACAAACTTTCCCAATTTCAGGATCTATCAGTTGGCAAGAGGCAATTAAAATACACTTATCCCTTTGGTCTGAAGAGAATACCAGACAGTGTTCTCCCTCCTGGCTCCTGATGCCCTAGCACAAGGATAACAGAGCTGCTTTACCCCCAAGATTTCAGCCACAGCGGGTAGAAGGGAAGGGTCAGATCTCCCCCCCTTACCCTTCTGCTGGTAGACAGGGAAAGACTGGGCACTACCTATGCTAACCAGCTTCCAGGGCAGAGCA